>NC_139231.1:50523818-50960007 GCF_977018435.1 Lepisma saccharinum
AAATTAACTTGCGTTTCAGTCGACTACTTGCCCAGGACCCTGCTGGCAGAGTGGTCTTGCACTTCGCGCTTGCGACGCCAAGGGTCCCGAGGTTCGAATCACGGCAATAATGAGGAATATTTTTTTGACAAAGATGATAAACAGACACAATAATAATCACCCTCGCATAAAAAGGAGCCAGAACTCGAGTCTGGAACCTTCGACGCGAGGTGTGTTTCTTGTTCAAAAATATATCTGTGTGTTTTCGTTAGATATGAAATGAAGTAAATAAATAAGACAAGTGGGTGGAAGGGACTGGAGAATCGTAGCTACGGAACCATTGAGAAGATATCCATCGCATAGATAGAGAATCTCTCTATCCCCTTGCGATTAGAGAACTTATTAGAAGAATGAAAATACAGATTAAACGAACAAATTTGATGTGTATCCTTTCGTCAAAATGCCTAGAAAACAATATTACATACTTCTTCACTAGTAGAAAAGAATAAAAAAAATTGCCCATGGTGGGGATCGAACCTAGACCTCACTGATGAAAGCTCTGTACGCTAACCAACACTCTATCAATAGCACCATGTTTTCCTTTTTCCAGTCAGTCTGTTTCCTTCCTCAACACCTGAAGACGAAAATGCTTGTTAATTTCTCTCATAATTGTTTCATTGTCTATTAATAGAAACCACGTATGTCACAAATAGACGCATTCTTTCTGTGAAAAATCCCATGTTTCGCACATCGTGCTTCTCCATTTACTGTTATTTGGACATTCACTTGGAAGTTAAAACTTAGCTTTGTGTGTTTGTTTTCACGTGCATGTGTGTGAGAAGAATGGTGTGAACGTGTGTTCGATGTTTTCTGGGTATTATTTTCGTTCAAAGCATCAATATAATTGTAAAATATGGAATTTACTGTAATGCAAGGAGTGAAAATATAAACCCAGTCCGTCAGGTTCGTTCCCAAACAACATTAAATAATGGAACGTAACGTGGACCGAGTATTATCCCATGTCGAGAACACGAGACATTACGATCGACAATCTTCATCTCGTATTTCTCTTTGGCATCACTATTCAATTTACAGAGATGTATACCCGTGACTGGTATACAAGCCGCAGAATTGCAATGCTGATTGGGTTGTCTAGTCACAAGGCGCTTGGTGGTCAGACATGGATGGCTTGCTTCAGTGCTTCTTCAATAGGGTCGTTACAACCCAGAAGTGTCCGTGACTGTACATAGTGGTTCGGATCCCACTTTAAACTGTAAGTCCAGTTCCGATTAGCCTACCTGTGCATAAAGTGGACGTAAAGAGAACGTCATTTATCCAGTATGGTCAAGTGCCCATATTTCGGATAGGTTCCTAATTTCGGATACCAAGAAATTTCAACCTTAGAACAGCAGCACTGAAGTGCAGATAGTGCCAACTAACACGCTACTTCGTCCCCCAGTTTCACCCTTGTGCGTGACCTTGAGCAATGTTTCTTTAGTGTGTGGCTGATATTTCTCACTTTTCAGGAGTTTTGATGTAATATTTCACCATCCAAACTTAAGGCCCACAACTAGAAGATTAGTATTTACTCACTTCTGTCTAAATTTTATATAATCTTGAGAGATTCAGCAAACATTATTACGTAGTTTCAGTCACATTATTTCAGAGGGGGAACGCACAGAATCGCTATATTGAATATGCGACTGGGTTTCCTAATTTCGGATGCTACACGGGTACCTAATTTCGACTATCCGGAATTGTGCACCCTTTCCAAATACTCATTAGTAACCCTATCCGAAATTAGGAAATACCCTATCCGACATTAGGCAACCTTTTTGTCAGACTAAAAATATGCATACGATTCTTTCTTTCATAAAATATACCAAGTATTTCTTATATATGTTAATATAACTTTCAGAAACATTAATAAATATATGTTCAATGTTTATCAACACATTTGTGGCTTATTTTGTTTACATTTAGGTACTGAAAATCTAATTTGAAATTAAGTATCCGAAATATGGGCACTTGACCCTATTATTTTATGTCGCACATTTAAACAGATATATTGAGTAAAACGATGTTCGATGAGGACTATTTGAATGAAGTCGATGAGAGGTCTAGGCTTCTCTGTATACAATGATAACGCAGCTGCTGTGTAAAACGATTTCATAAGAAAGGGAAACAGAGCGAGGTGCATACTAGCCATAGCAACGCATAGAAATTATATTTAAAAATTGCGCATTTGAAACCTTCACGCCAACTAACATTTTAATGTATATTTGGAGCAAAAACGCATGTAAATTGTGCTTATCTCGCAAAATTCACTTAATCATCGTATCAAGTAGTGGTGTGGTTTCAGCATTTAACGCATCTGAAATATTGCTTTTATATTTTGCTCTGTTTTACAGTTGCAACTCTTGTAATAAGCAAGGAGTTGCGCGTTCATTAAGAGAGACAAAAGGAATAAAAACATTAATAAATTTTGAATAAATATGAGTGAAAGTTAAAACTATAAAATGCTGTTCATAATGCATTCTGTTGAACTGGATAATTAAAGTAAAAGTCGTGTATCTTTCTTCTCACCACACCTTGGAAAAACTCGCCCAATAAAATATTGGGTCCATGCATTTTTTTGCTGTTCCCTTTTTCTTTACATACTTTTTTCACTGTGCTGACATAACCCCCAAACACTCCGCCGTGCACCTTGGTTTATGTCGTGAGATGTGCTTATTCGTTTCCCCTGGTCGAAATATCTCTTGGCACTGACTATAATTTATTTAGCACCACTATGATATTACCGTCTTGCCATTTTCATGCAACAAAAAAATCACTTCACAGAACCGCCATCACTCAATACATTGCGTACGAACAAACACGCGAACTAGTGAGAGACCGACTGCCTGGACAGATTGGACGTAAGAATCATTATGGCTATGTGGGGGAGTTCAGGCAATAATTCATGGCAGGAATGTAAACACAGAAGTGGCAAAATAAAATTACCGAGATTGCAACATCATAATTAATCATTAATTGTGACTGTTCCACAGATGATAGTACCATTATATTTGGCTGAGATATTTTCACATAAACAAGGTTCAATCACAGAAAAATCATATTTTTACGTTCGTTTTACACGAATTCGAGTTATGTAAAAAACACCCGAAAAACTACACTTTTACGAACATTTTTGTCTGAATAGAAAACAGACAGAGTTAAAATCACTTTGTCTTGTTTTCTTTCTAAAAGCAGACACTTGTATACCAATGAGGTATATTTGACTTTTTTTTCTCCAAAGGAGTACAATTTTACAAGCACCAAACCGAAGGCTCAATATTTTTGTCACGGATCTTGGTGAGTGTAATATGCATGTATTATTATTGTTATCATTATTTCTATTGACTGGTGAGCGTAATATACATGTATTATTATTGTCATCATTATTTTTATTAATGCTGTTAGTTGGTGGTACAATATATTCATTTCGAAATAAGAGGTAGAAAAGTTTTCTTCAGTCTAGGGCGCCAAGTAGGTAAATTCACTCCTGGGAAACAGTTCTCTAGGATTGGCAAAACAAGAAGGTGCAGAAAGAACATACGGTGCAGTCTCCAGCACTCTTGTCAGTGGATGGAAGTACTTAAGTGATCGCTGACAACAACTGACAGACTACCTATTTGGAATGAATTTCTGAGCTATATATAATTTTGTGGCTCTCCATTGTTTAGAAACTATCGAAGCATAAATCAACTATATTCAACTGTATATTTTTTAAACAATTGCTTCTTTCAGCAACTTAGAGGTCCTAAAAATGAAAGAAATGTATCTGTACAGTGATGCAAACCCATTGATTATCTCAAATGTCCCACTTATCTATTATTATTTATCACCACGGGTTTTGATCAGAATTTAGGACACGTTACTTTCCAAACGTCATCATAGAGATGTGTCACACTTCCCCTGATTCATTCAACTGTTCTAATTTTCTTTGCAGTCAAACCAACTACTGACAACGAAGAATGCACCACGGACAATGAAGATGGTGTGAATAAAACTAAGCTCACCGCAGCGACAGGTAAGCTAACTCACTCCTAAACCCAAAGATTTATTGACGTCGCGACGGAAGTTTTCCATCTGCTCCAAATGATCGGCAAGAACAATCCAATCCTGGTCATCCTTGTCAATTTCCTTAAGGCCTATCTCAACGTTGTTCTTCCATCTTTATCTCGGTCGTCTTACGGGTCTCTTACCACCAGTTTTTTTTAATATATATATATATATATATATATATATATATATATATATATATATATATATATATATATATACGAGTATATATTTCGTTTCCTCTCCCTTGCGTTCCACGTGGCTTGATATAATATGTTTAATGATACTTGCACATGATTGTACAGTTGTATAGTTCAGTATTATACGACTTTCTTCACTCGTTTGTTCTACGTATATATAGTATATACGTACATGTGTGTCGGTTGAAATTGAATCACCGATACATGCCAATAATTTTCTGAAGTACGAGTGTATCACGGAGTTCTCAAACACTTTCGCAGTCTAAAAATCCTGGAAAGTATGCAAAATACATAATTTTTCATTATTTTTACACAGGTCCGTAGCAAGAACTGACTTCCAGGGGGGTTCATGGGTTATCAGGGGGTCTTTGTAAACCAAGTCCATTTTTCAAAAGTTTTATAGTATTAAATGAAGGTAAATTATGTGTGTCGGAGTAATTAAGTTAATTTAAAATATAAAATTTAGAAATATCATACAAATACTACAGTTTGTTTTCTATATCTTCTAAAATATCTCTTGACGTGCTAATGATTGCTACTGACACCATCCCTTAATACACACTCCATACTATTTTTGATGATATAAATATTTATATCATACATGTTAAAATGTACAATATTCACTTCAATCATAGTACCTACCGTACATTCCACCACCGGCCAAAGAAATAAAACTTGGGATCTGTTGACATTTGACGCGGATGCGGAAGGAATGTGGATGATGACATCAAAGTCACAGATTTCTGTCAAACGAAAGTCTGCAACAGGGGCAGGGAAGGTACAGATAAAGAACGCTCCCTATGAAAGAACTTTCTAAAGTCTAGAATATCTTCTAAACACTTGCCGCTGCTTAGAATTCTTCTCATAAACAAGATGAACGAACGAAGTTGTGAACAAAATAATATATTCTGTCTCCATTTTCACTCTTCACCTCAAACATATAGAGTACAAAATAGTTTTACCTAAAGGGAGCTGGCGGCATTGTCAGGGGGGTGGGGGCTGTTTTTACAACAAAGTTGTGGAGAGATATCGATTTTGTGTTTAAATGTGAGAGTATGAATATTTTAAAGCAAAACACTGTTATGTTGCTACAACATAGTTCTAGTGGAATGGGAGGGTAACCGATCGATCCTCTTCAAATGTCTAAAGAAACACTGTATTAATTGAAATTGTGTTAACATGTGCATTTGTATTAAAGAAAGTTTGTTGTGAAACATGTACATTTTTATTAAAGAAACATCCTATTAATTGAAAGTGTGTTGACATGTACATTTTTATTAAAGAAACATCTTATTGATTAAAGTTAAGTGTTAACATGTACATTTGTATATGTATTATTGACAAAGCTTTCCATATTTTTCAGTGGAAGATGGCGATCCCAAGGAAAAGGATGTAGGATATGTAGATTTCGAGACGGCGGTTGACCAGGCAGGTAAAAATAAACATGACAACTTATGTTTGTATTACATTGACATCTAAACTTCTTATCACGACAAAATCCTATTATTTTTTTCAATTTTAATAGAAAATTAGTAATTTGTGTTCTACACCATAGTGTTTTTCTTATGTGGTCTCGCTTTGGTTCTACTTTTAGCTAATTGCAACGATGGGGATAAATGGCGGTGGCATGCAGTGGCGCAGAAACGATTTTGATTTGGGGGGATATAATGTTCAACCAGATTATTCCATTTTTCAACAGGTCACACAGCTTTCAGTATCTATAGTAAAAATTGCGCAACCTTGCATTATCAATAAAACAGCACAAGTACACAAAATTATGATTTTCAATTTTAAATTCATTAACAGTGTTTTTAAACCTGTACAAATCGTAACAGGTGAAGTTCTAGGCATCATTACATAGTTTTTCACTCATTTTAAACCAGTAGCGACGATTGGATTCCAAAACTGGGGGAAGGGCAAAGTGCCAAAACTAGGAGGGTCAAGGACAGTTTATTTTCCCTTGGTACATGTTTAGCATAATTCGGGGTCAAAAGTGACAAACAGTAAGTGGGGGCACGCCCCCTCCCTCTAATCGCCACGCTGTTTTACTGCATTTGACATCCTTTCTTTTTAGGAATCAGGGCCAAAGGGTGCGGTTATGGCCCCACCAACCCCCCAACTCCCCCCCCCCCCACACACGCATACATGGCACTACAAAGTGTACAATCTGGATCAAAGGATTTACTGCACCTCTCTGAAAAAATTAGGGGTTGCAATGAACTCCTGTGCCTTTCCTGCGCCACTGATGACATGAAACTGATGAAAGGACATTCACAAAAAAGGTGATGAGACTTTCAGTCTAGCAATCAGCACGCTCAGCCACCGACTTAGTGTTAACATGATCGTAGCAACTAGGACAACATAAAAAAAATAATAATAAAATAAAGATATTCGAATATAAAGTCGTAAAGTAAGTCTGCTCAAGCTCTGATTCAGCGTTGGTTATGAGCACTTCATTAATAACATAATCTTGAGAGTTTTGACCAAATTGTACGAATTTGGGGGGCAAGGCATTTTTTGCCCCCAAAATTTACGTAGAGAGATACATTTTATACATATTTATACATAAAATATTGTTTATGCCAACCTTCCCCCCCCCCAAATATTTTATGTTGGCGCCTCCGAATGTACTACAAGCATCATATTATACAGGCTTATTCAAAATGATGGACTCACTTTCATTCATGTATATTTCCTTGAATATACATATATTACAAGTATTATAAGCATCATTACTGACTGATCCCGCAATCAACACATCACACTTAAAAATATTAAAAATCAAATAACATTTTTTACCACTGCATGAAAGCATATTACCTTGATTTTTCTGCTCGAATCTTACTTATTGCCTCATTTACCCCTTCTACAATTATTTTTGAATCCTCCCCCTTCCATGATACATTTATTGTATCTTTACCCTACATTGTCGCCTTCTCTCTAATATTCTGTCGCTGTTAATTATCTTCCTTTTTTCTTATATTGGGCTCTATCGCTCTTTTCACTCACACGAGTTTCATTCTGATATTTTTTCAATTTTTGTCTCTTCTCTCTTTTTTTTCTCGTCTGCATCTGTAATGGTCGGATTGGCCATTACTGGTTTTGTGTTATTGTGATAATTAATTGCTGGCCAGCTACAAGGTGTAGGGTTAAGAAATATGTTTCCATGAGTGTACTTTTATGTTATTATTGGATGTAAGTGTATGTGCTTATTGGATTGTGCTTTACTGCATATTAAATTCCCCCTTTTTTTAGCTTCCTGGTTTGGGGGAGATAGCTGTCTTTCAAAAGACCATTACAGTGGAATTTTCCAACGCTACGGGGTCCACGTTCACGGACGTTTACCCCGACTATAAAAAAGGCCAGTGGGCTTTAGCAAAGAAACAATTTTTCCTCATTGATCGACGACGAGGAAAGTCTCCTCAAGTTTAGTCCACTTTTGGTGGTTAGACTTAATATAATAATGTAGCATTTGGTGTAAGACAACCCCTGTTGCTGTCTCAAGTCCCCTTTAGAAAAGCTTTGCATATTTGGATATTTCCGTATTTATTAAATAATTGATGCCCAAAAGAAAGAGTGAAGGCGTAAGGAAACGCATTTGAAATGAACGGAATATCATTTAAGCTGAGGGTAGGCCCGCAGAGATAGTTATGTTAACTCTGCGGTAAAGGAAGTGCCGATGAAGTAAGCCATAGGTGAGCAATTATGTTGATTTAGAGTTTTGTTAATTTGGTCTATGCAAGACACACATGGAAACGCTATGTAAATATGTATATACGATATAATCCTACTAGACATGTTGTGATTTGCTGAATTAACTCTAAGAACAACAGTACTGTCCATTTTTAAACCAAATGTTTCTGTACATGTGTAACGAACCAGGGACTAAAAAATATAAATTGTTATGTGAACCCCCCCTTTCGTAATTCCGGCGAATCTGCTCGCTTGTCACCCAGGGTAAGGTGGAAAGAGAGATTGAAAGGATAATACAAGGGTAGTAATCAAGAGGGCCGGATTTAAACCAGAGATTCGGGGCCCTACCTTTCACATATGAGGGCTCCATGTCCAGGATATATCTTGTTGTTTAAAATGTCATCAGGTCTCTAGGTTGGAAAGATAGACGGACTGACGGACGGATAGATTTTTAATTTTTACAACGAAGATCGTACAGAAGTGAATGTTATTACGAAGTCGAAAAAGTAAAGTAGAAATAATGGCAGTACAAATTGATAGAGATTTGCTTGGACACCTATTGGGATATCAAGATATAAGCGTTTAATCTCAAGTGGAAAATACTAGGGAGTTTTAATAATGTTGCATTATATCGCACTGAACAGCAGAGTGCTAAAGAGGAGAAGAAAGTTCAGAAAATTCTCGATAAGTCAAATTTACCGATCCCAGTTTACACAGGGAGCGATGACAAGATTTCGCCGCATGATTATTTGCAGGAGTTGCAAAATTATAAGGATGTCATGGAAATTTCGGAGAAGTCATTGTTTGACAAGATTCTTCCTTTTTCGTTCAGGCAAGCTGCAGGAGATTGGTTTAGATTTTCACGCCCGTTCGAAGATTTCAAAGGCTTTGAAACTGCTTTTTTAGAAGAATATTATTCTGTAGATTATAAGAATGAGATAGAGAGACTGATCCAAAATAGGTTACAGATAAGGGAGGTGCATTTTGTTTTGTATATTCGTCGTATGAGGAAGCTGTTTTCAATGAGACAAAAAGAAACAGACGAAGGTTTAATCATCGAACATATCTCATGCTCACCCTAGTTTCCGAAGGCATTTGTATGGAATACAATTTCACACATTGAAAGAATTGGAATCTGAAGCTGCAACTGTACAAAGAAGATTATATTCTGGACGGCTTTTATTTTTAACCGCTTGCCGGGGAGACCGAATTATCGTTTTCTGAAGTTGGCAACGCTGAAGCGGTCAGTTCACAAAGAAGAGGTGAAAAAACGTTGTGGCCGCGGTGGCTCAGTCGGTAACGCGTCTGACTACCATGCTAAAGGTGCCGGGTTCGAACCCCGGCCGGTTCAAATCCGAGAACTTTTCTAACGATGGAAGCAGCCCCGGCGTCCACCCAGCGTCGAATAACATGGGTACCTGGGGGAAACCCTTGGGGGGGTAAAGGCGGTCAGGGGCGTGATTCTGATCACATCACCCCCACTCATGACCGGATCAAGAAAGTGTGGGGCGTTACCCCCACACCCCCTATACGTTTTCATGGCGTGGTGCTAAGCACAGGGGAGCACTTTACTTTTTTTTTTTTTACTTGTCCGTTAGGACAAGCGAAGGGGGGAGCCGAGAATGACCAGCTACCGTTAACTTCCCTGAATCCAGGTTTACAAGGAAGGGGCATTGGCTGATACAACCTTTGGGAAAACGAGATATCCTTTTGACGAAACCGTTTTACAAGCAAGGGGCAATAAAAATTCTGCAAAAGTAATTTGTTGGGGATACAATTCTCAGGGCCACAAGTCACAAGAATGTAAACAGAGCAATAAAATGAGCGAACCGCCTGGAAAAGGAGCTCCGCAGCGCCCCCAAATAAACCTTCTGTCGACCGCCGGGAAAACGCAGAAACAAGAGCCGTTTTTTGAATGAAGAAAGCGGTTTTCAGCCAGACTTCGAACCTCTCATTCAATGTAAGATCAACAACAGACCCTTTGTAATATTTGCAAATACGGGAGCCTCAGCCTCTACGCTTAGATTGGAAACAGCCAAGTTATTAGAGATGGATGGAAATAAATTCATGAAGACGAGAAAATAGAACATTTCATTAGCTGTGGGCAGCGTGACGTCACAGGGCGAGATGTATGCTACTGTTCGTATTAATGATATGAAATTCAGGCATAAATTTATCATTCTTGAGAATTGTTTCCGAGACATAATCGTTGGAAGGGATTTTTTGAGCAGAGTGGGATTTTTTTGCACATTGAGGAGAACGGATGGTCGTTCAAAGATGCCGACGTTATTTACACGTTCTCGAAGCGTGCATGTAAACGAGAATTCACTGTTCCTGTTATGGAGAGAAATAACGAGGTACAGGAAAGGAATAACTCGTCAGATCACTCGCGCCTGGAAGGATGCAACACGCATGCACAAGAGAATAGCGGGAAATCTATGAACGAGGATACGGGCCAATTAGTGGATTCCAAAGGACTCGACGTTCAGGAGACTGCAAGCGCTAGTGCATTATGCTCTTTAAAATCTCGAATGAGGTAAAGAAGAAACGAAGGAAGGGAATAGTAAGGGAAAACAAATTTCCTCGAAAAAATTCAATTTCTACGGACGAGAAGAACCATTCATTATCATTGTTGCTTTTTGCTTTAGAGGACAATGAAAAGTATGAAGTACTGGATACTGAGAGGCTACAAAAAAATTCAACGCTTGTTTCAGAGCAAATGAGAGACACTTTGTTTTCTCATATAATGAAGCAACTGAAAGGAAAGTATTTCTCTGGGAATGAGAGAAAGTTGCTAGGTTGGGCAATCAGTCATTTTTGGATGAGGAGGGAGTTTTGTGCAGAAGGATAGACTGCAAGCAATATTCTAATGGAACAGCCAAGATATGGGTCCTGTTGAATTTGAGATCTCAAATATTGACGTCACATCACGATTCAGAATTTGCAGGACACAATGGGAAGCAGAAAACTTTGTCGAAAGTCAAGGAGAAATATTCGTGGCTTGGAATGACACGAGATATCGCTCACTGCGTCAGAAGTTGCGTTCCCTGTAAAGTTTCCAGCAAAATGAAGGAAGAAGAAGTGAGACTGAAATTTGAGAAGACGAACCAACCTTACGTCATGTGTTCCAGGATGAAGAGAACGAGATCAAACGTAGGCCATGTAAATTTCGCATTGGAAACAAGGTGTGGCTGAAAGAGCACATTATATCTGGCAGATTGCGTGGCGTTTATGGTGAACTTGAAACGAAATATTCAGGTCCATGTTTATTGACTGGAAGGATTAAAGAAAATACTTTCAGGGCAAAGAATGGGAAGGATTGTCAGATTGTGGAATGTGAACCAGGCCAGTTGTCACGCCATAAATCCCCAGCTTTAGCCTGCGAGGTGGAGGAACTGTGGACTGCCAAGGGGTGCCACGCGACAACTCCTAATGAGGGTTCGGAAGAGACCGCCAGGCTGCCTAGCCAGCAAACCTGGCTGTCACAATAGGCGCCGACCGCCGATCTTCTTTTTATTTGTTATTTTATTTATTTTCAATTGTATATAACTTACCCCCATTTTCCTCATTTACAGAACACAGTATTCCTTATTTGCGTGTCTTCAGGTTGTAAACAAGAAAGACACAGTGGCGGATTTTAGTTCGAGTATCGAACCAGGGACTCAGTCAGGAGTCAAACCAAGAACTCAGTTGGGAGTCAAACAAAGGACTCAGTTGGGAGTCAAACTAAGGACTGTCAGGAGTCAAACCAAGGACTCAGTTGGGAATCAAACCAAGGACTCAGTTAGGAGTCAAACCAAGGACTCAATTGGGAGTCAAACTAAGGACTCAATTGGGAGTCAAACCAAGGGCTCTGTGGAGAGTCGAACCAGGGATTAGATGACACCTACTTCAGGGAAGATGCTGCCAGGAAGACTTCATCCTAGAGAGGATATTTCAGTGGCGGACTTTGCAAAGAATAGGAAGCTTAGTGGATCTGTGGACATTGTGAACAATGTGATAAGTGAATGAACTAGTGACTATTTCATTTTTCAGATACTCTGAGAACAGTTGAATTTTTTTAGTGCGTGTTGTGTAATTGTGTTGAAAGATTTTGTAAATATGGTAATCTTTCTTTGAGTATATTGTTTTTTCTTGTTCCTCTTGAAGGGGGGAACTATGTAATAGTCGGATTGACCATTACTGGTTTTGTGTTATTGTGTTAATTAATTGCTGGTCGGCTACAAGGTGTAGAATTAAGTAATATGTTTCCATGAATGTACTTTTATGTTATTACTGGATGTAAGTGTATGTGCTTATTGGATTGTGCTTTACTGCATATTAGATTCCCCTGTTTTTTAACTTCCCGGTTTGGGGGAGCTAGTTGTCTTTCAAAAGACCGTTACAGTGGAATTTTCCAACGCTACGGGGCCCACGTTCACGGACGTTTACCCCGACTATAAAAAGGCCAGTGGGCTTTAGCAAAAAACAGTGTTTCCCCATTGACCGACGACGAGGAACGTCTCTTCAAGTTTAGTCCACTTTTGGTGGTTAGACTTAATATAATAATGTAGCATTTGGTGTAAGCCAACCCCTGTTGCTGTCCCAAGTCCCCTTTAGAAAAGCTTTGCATATTTGGATATTTCCGTATTGAATAATTGATGCCCAAACGAAAGAGTGAAGGCGTAAGGGTAGGCCCGCTGAGATAGTTTTGCTAACTCTGCGGTAAAGGAAGTGCCGATGAAGTAAACCATAGGTGAGCAATTATGTTGATTTAGAATTTTGTTAATTTGGTCTATGCAAGACACACATGGAAACGCTATGTAAATATGTATATACGATATAATCCTACTAGACATGTTGTGATTTGCTGAATTAACTCTAAGAACAACAGTACTGTCCATTTTTAAACCAAATGTTTCTGTACATGTGTAACGAACCAGGGACTAAAAAATATAAATTGTTATGTGAACCCCCCCTTTCGTAATTCCGGCGAATCTGCTCGCTTGTCACCCAGGGTAAGGTGGAAAGAGAGATTGAAAGGATAATACAAGGGTAGTAATCCAGAGGGCCGGATTTAAACCAGAGACTGGGGGGCCGACCTATCACACATCTCACTCTCTCCCCTTCTTTACTACATTTTCTCCCCCTTCTTCTTCTCTCTCTGTTAATTCCTCCTTTTCTCTTTCTCTTGTCTCTCTTTTTATTACCAACTTCTTCCCTTTTCTCCTTTTCTCTTCTTCCTATCTCTCTCTTCAGGTTTCCTTTCTAACCTTCCTTCTTATCTTAAGCTCTCTAGAATCCGATTCAGGCCAATAAAAATTCTCTGGTGCTAAAACTTGTCTACCATCAGAAAGAACATAAAACTCTCTGCGACTTAGAAAATAATTATAAACAGGCTCTCACGGACCTTAGTATACTTTGTATAGGGCCGTAGAATGTACCTTCATGTCACTGATAAAAACTTGATTAAGTAAATTAAGTAACGGTAATAACAATAATCAAGGAGAAGCACCATACTAGTGCACTGCACCGTTGCATGAAGGAGCATAGAGCATGTGGATGAGAAGCATGCTCCTCCCGAGTACTCATTTATTAGAAGGTGGATAAGAACCTCTTCATGCAGGGACACTGTCGGGAAATTTCCTACCTGGGACCATTCAGAGTCTCGAACGCCTTACTGAGGAGGCTACGGCAACTTCTGATATTAACTAACTCTGTCATTCCTAAACACGAAGGTTTATTGTTGCAGCAACGTATGTATTCTACCTATCCCTATCCTTGTCAAGATCAATCAAAACTTCACCATCATTAGCAGTTTCCTCGAAGTCCATAATAATATCATTCCATTTTCGCTTGGCCTTCCTATAGGTCTTCTACCATCAGGTTTCCAAACAAGGATCCAATAAAAATTTTAATTTAAAAAAAATGGTCCTTTTTCAGAGTAACCACTTTTCACACCCATACGAAATTACGCGTACAAACATAAATACTGCCTTGTATATTTTAAGCTTTAAATTCTTTCATAATAGACGAGAGGATAGTGATTTATGATTAGAAAAGCAACATACATTTTTAAATATAAGGGACTTCACCGAATGCAACCTTACTTCCACGTAATACATCCCGGTAACTGCAATGTTGCAAACCATCGAGTCTCCGGTGTCTGGACCTACAGTCAATATAATTCTCTGTAGGGATACTGCCCTTATATGTACTGGGAAGCACTTTGCAGCCTCAGCTTTTAACACAGGGTAAGGATATCTTAGTCATCAGAGTCACATGTTATTTATTTATGGTAAGGGGCTTGGCCTCGTATAATGTGGCGAGAGCAAATAGCCCATGATACTAAGACTTACCTTAGAACCATCAAGCAAGTTCTTACACACCCAAATATTTCATTCAAATCAATCAAGCAAGCAACATACATTGCCCAATTTAGGCCTGCTTTTCATTTCCTCTCTAAGATCGTGACTACTGATGTAGTAGTAGAAGAAATACAAATATTAATTACAATTCCTGGTACAGTGCAGTAATAAACTATTATTATTATATTCTTCAGAATTCTATTCTACTCGATAGCAGACAAGCGAATATGTAACACAACTGTTTTTATTACTATTATTACCTAGTCATTATGATATACCATAACATTTATCAAGAAATTTGAAAGTTGGGAAAATTTTAGACACAAAGTTAATTTTTCTAGATGTTTCTGTTGTGTGTGTTTTTTTGGTATTATCTTTCTAGCTTTTGGTTTCCTCTTTCTAGATTTTTCTCTCTGGTTTTCTGCCTCATTACTCTCTCTCTCTCTCTCTCTCTCTGTCTTTGTGAGTGTACCTTGATTTCCTTATACTCTCTTCCTCTCTCTCTATCTCCGCCTGTCTCGCTTACTCATCTTCATTTCTCTCATTCAATATTCTTTCCCATTTCACTGAAGTTTTCTTAACTTTGATCCTCTTCCACACGCAAAAAGTTTGCGGGCACTCATGCTTTCACAACGAACTTTTGTTCTTGAGACAATCAGAAGTAAATTTTTGTTGTTATAGGAACTTTCTGAAATTCCTACAACTTGCACCGTTGTTGAATTATAGAAATTTTAAGGTGCATTTTAGTGATTCAACAACTATGACAATATTCTCCTGACTGTACGTTTATTACACCTGTCTGACATTTCAAGCAAATGTGCGCTTCAAAAGGTTTTACGTAAATGCTAATTACTAATGCTGGCCGCTGCGTCATTTCTAAGGACTTTCCATTGTGTTTTTTTGCAGGATATGGAAAATTTCATTATTTCCTATTGGCTGTGTGTGGCTTCGTGAGCACGAGTGAAGAAATGGATGTAATATCCATGTCGTTTATTCTTCCCTCCGCACAATGTGACCTGAACCTCACAACGCACACAAAAGGATGGCTCAACTGCATCATATTCATTGGTAAGGGGAAGGTTTACAAAGTTCAAACCCTCCATTAGTGTATTAGACATTTTGCACTAATTGTATCATCCAATCACTATATTACTTGGAAGAATATTGAAAAAATAGTTATGGTTTAGTTTGACTTGATATGATTTTTTGTTACTTAGCGTCGCTTTTCTGCCACTTTTGGTTAATCGCGACGATGAGGATGAGTGATGATCAGGGTTCGGATTTTGATGACCTAAAAATATCTGAAAAATGATGTATAAAATGACCTAAACTTTGAATAAAATGACCTAAAAATGACTTTAAAATGTCTTTATTTCAGGGTATGACAGTACGGCATAGTTCTTACTTCTGTAACGTTAGAACTGAAATTGCAAGGTGTATGTGAATTTTAGGTGTAAAAATTTTACTTTATTCAGAATTATTGCAGTAGATAGAATTCTTGTTTTCATTGTTACCGACATCAAAGCGATAAATGTTAGTTCCTGGCTAAAAATGAGTGAGTGAAACGTAATGCATTTACGTTTTTTTGCAATTAGCTATTCAAAAAAGACCAGAAAAGGACGTAAAACACAAAAATTAACCACAAAATTACATAAAACTTAAAAAATAGAAAAAATTACGAAAATGCACAATGAAATTCACATTTTTATAATATAACCAGAGGTTCGTATTCAGGAAGTTAATACCTAAGAGTAGTGCATACTATATAAGGAAAAAAATATGACGTCATCAAAATCCGTGCCATCATGATGATATGATGAAACTGATGAAGGAACACTCCCAAAGAACACCTATTCCTAGGCCGGGATTCGAATCCTGTCCCTCTGGAGTCAGATATGGTTTAGAGGCGTCATACAGACATAATGGATAGTCTTATATTCTTCAAGAATATACGTAAAAGTATTGTTTTCTCGAATAGCTCAGCATGGTTCAGAATTTATGCAAGAAAGTATAAACTATCTACAATTAAAATATAAAAATGAAAATATATATTCAGTTACATAATTTTCAAAAGATGAAAATTGAAGTAATAAAAGTAATGGAAGATAATAATGTTATTGTTAATATACATTGAGACTGTTTAGAAAGAAATATTTTATTGATTAATTATGAAGTGTTTAATGATAATAATAATAATTGGAAACCCGTTCACAAAGTTTTTGGTTAATTGCTACCATAAGGATAAGTAATGATTATCTGAAATTGAAAAGAACACCCATGCCCACGTTGGGACTCGAAGCCGGAAACTTCGCTGGCGAGGTCAATAGTCGACCACTTAACACGCTGGGCCACCAAGCTGGATATCAATAGTTATTATTATTATATCTAATAAAATGTTATTATTCTTGCGATACTGAAAGTTGAACCTCTACCATTATTTCTCTCTATACGCTCGTGTTGGTAAGTTATATGATGTTAAGAATCTTACAATACACAAGCCTTACACCTGTTATTTATAGAACACAGATTTTGTTCTACATGAACAAATTGTTGTTTTGTTCCTCTGAAGAGTGTCGTAGGATATACTACAGAAGATCATTTCAGGCAAGGGCGCCCGTGGGAGGCAGCAATATCTCTTTAATTGTTACTTTGTAATTAACAGTTCTATGTAAAAACAAAAACAAATTATGTGACTAAAGTGAAATAATGTGTGCGAAATGTAAGATTTGAGTATGACATTCATTTACTTTCAGAAGATTTTGGAACAGAGGATTTGTAATATATTTATTTTCTGTTTTGAAATCTTATAAGCAGGCGCGCGCGCGCGTGCTGAGTGTGTGTACACTCCCTATTGTACATACACTCTTCTGCCTATATTAGGAAATTATATTTGTTAATGTTATGGGGAAGCAGTAAATTTTGAGTGCCAGATTTTGAATTTTAGGCTTTTCATTGTTCATAAAGTTAAAGTCTATTATGTGATCATTTATTTTTAGTGCCACTTATTGCGTTTCTTCTCCAAGTTTTAATTGCGTATTATCGTGCCTTTTTACATAATGCTATAGTGTATTTTTGCCTACCGACTTGGGGACTTTTAAGTGCGCTTAGAAATCCGGGCTCTAGTTTTTTTATTCTTATTTTAACAAATTAGAGCAGTCCACACTCTTCAATAGCCTAGCATCGAATTTTCTTCATGTGTGATGTAGATTGTACAGTCACGGACACACAATAAGTTAAATAACATGTAAAAAACTAATTATTTGTTATATTTTACTCCACAGGAATGATGGGAGGAGCTTACGTATGGGGATCAGTCGCAGATTCCATAGGAAGGAAGAAAGTTTTGATTGTGATTTCATTGATGAATGGTGTATGTATTATTGCATCAAGTTTCTCCCAAAATTATATGCTATTTATGATCTTCCGGTTTTTAAATGGGGCTGCGTGAGTATTAAATTATATTTACTTGCCTTAGATATATTGATTTTTGAAATTATTGGTTTGTTCGGTTACGCGCGTACCTTGTGAAGTGTCAGCTTCTGTCATTTGGTTGCCATAAGCAAAAAATATGGCGTCCTTTCAATCTCATGTCCGTTGTCAACTTTTGCCCGAATAATAGGTGAATCTTATAATTAAATTTAGAAATATCCATTTGACATATTTCAAACTCTCAAACATCTTGATGTCCCCTCCAGAAATATCCATGAACCCCACCCAAATATGGTTATCAACACTCAATAACCTATTTTGTAAAGAATAGTAGAATGTAAAACATTATCAGGCCAATTGTTCATCTTGCTCGTTTACTTCGTTTGAAGCAATTCCAGCACAAGCTCGCCCTGGATTATTTCTTAAGGGGGCGTTCAACTACTGAAAAAAAATTTCTACGCAATTATAAATAAAGATATGGAGGAAAATAATGACATTGTCCTATTTCTTTCTGTAAAGTGAAATTCAAAGGCCTATGAATACGACATTCAATAATTGAAATACGAAACGCCAAAGAGGCAGTTGACGAATTCTGCACTAACGTATAAGCAGTACAATCTCACTCGCTTAAAAAACGTAGAACCTAAGGGCGAAAATAAATGGAAGCAATGATACGAATATGCCTTTTAATATTAATGCACTGTATTATCCATACGTAAGGAATAGCAATATAACTTAAAAATTAAATGTAACTGGAAATACACTGACTACTGCTTATAAATATATTCTATTTTTTCGATCAGGCTCGGAGGTAGCGGCCCTGTCATCTGGTCGTATTTTGCAGAGTTTCAGCCGAAATCAAAACGAGGTGCCATGTTGAGTTTCATGGCAGCATTCTGGACTTTAGGAAACCTTTTCGTTGCAGGTGAGATAACAAGTTACATAGATTATGTATCTTTAAAGCTGTCACAGGAGTGTTGTCGTTCATTACCACTATCGGGGAATGTAACAGTAGAAGTGCTGAACGCCTGTACTCGACTACGTATTTGTGTCGGTAAAGAGAAACAGGTTCTTCTTATCTTAGTATTTTTTCATATTACTCATGAAACACTGGTGCCAACTTGGAATAATTTTGGGGAAGCAAGATCGATATAAACAATATCTTATGCATATACATACATACATACATACATACATACATACATACATACATATATGCATACATGCATACATATAACCCGTGGCTCGACAGCCCTTGAAGGGCCTAGGCAGATCTCCTAACTGCCAGTCTCCCTCCCACAATGGACATTTCCACTATGACACGAAAAACGTTTTAAATCTATTTATTTTATTGATAATGACACCAAACTGAGATGTGCAAAATATCTCGGTGGGGCGTTACCCCCACACCCCCTATACGCCTTCATGGCGTGGTGCTAAGCACAGGGGAGCACTTTACCTTTTTTATCTCGGCGATATTTGTTTTTGTTCTCGAGATACACGCCTTCAAACGCTGCTGAAATTCATCTCCTACGTCACAGATTTGAAAACGTCCTCTGCACAGGGTAGACAGGCCTGACGTCATCCTTTACAAATGCGTGCAGGCAGGGCTTCTGCTCGTCCCGTAAACTAGCATGGGCCGTGCAAGCGACAGTCATTTCTTACTGCGTAAAACAAATATCTTGTTATAACTTCCAGTGCAAAAATAATGTGTGCTCCATTTCTTGGATATGAATTATACCCTAACAGTATAGCAGTATTTACTATAATTCAGCCACTCGGTACAGGGTTTTCATTAGGCTGACAAAACAATACTGGTAAGGTAACAGTCAATGGCTGGACACGTGAACAGCCTTGTTCATTGCCAATACACAAGTTCTGACCGGCAAGAAATTATTGTTACAAAAATGTCTTTTCTGGAATTACAATTATTTTCGTCATATTTTCTTCGCAATTTTTAAAATAACAATACGTTTAGACAGGGTCGAAATCACTGCAGATTGATGGGGGAAGCAGCAGACAGTCACACACACGTATATATAATGTCATTAAATATATGTCAATTATTAAATAATGAAATTAAATCAAAATGTAATTGCAAATTGAAGATTTTAATGTAGCTACTACTGATGCTATGAATAATGATTTGCCTAAGGGGGGAGGGACAAAAATTAAGATACATTAAGAGAAGATAATAGTTTCCTGTATAAAATCCACATATAAATGCTAATGCGTGTTTTATTAATATATTTATATACTTCGCGGTTGCTAACGAAAGCCGATGAGAAATGGAGAAGAAATAACACGTCGGTCTTATTTATGTGTTCTGGGGATAGCTGTGTTCAGTGTTCTTAGAGATGAGGCTCTTTGTTGTCCGTTCTTTTTGTACGTTTTCAATATTATTCCAGTCAAATATATTCGAATCCCAAATTAATTGTTTATGTTTCTTGTTTAAAAAAAAACTCTCCTCCCCGGAAGAGATTGGTTGGGGGAAATTTCAGGACAAGATCATTGGTGGGGGAGAAAATTCCCCCCTGGATTTCGCAACCTGCGTTTAGTAGACTCGGGTTTACACGCCAATTTCTTCAATATAAGAGGTGATATGGTAAAAAAAAAAAAAAAAAAAAAAAAAAAGGTACGCGGAGTTTTTAAATTTCCTGCAGTAAACGACAGTTTTCTTTAGTTAATATATATATGGCAAATTTATGTATTTACCCTACCTTTACGTCGCTTTTCCGTCATATTGCTTAATGGTTAGTATGTATCTTCTCTAATGTCACATTTCTTCCCACGTTTGGGTAATCGCGACAATGACTACGAGCAGTATGCAGGAGAAACTCCCCCACCCCCACTGCCACCAACACCAACCAGCACAATCTAAGTATCACCCAACCCGCCGACAAGACGAGACGAAACTTTGGTCTGTCCCGTCTCATTTCGAAACATTCGCTTTTCCCGTCTCCTTTTATGAGATGAGACGGGAAATGTTTCATCTCGTGAGCAACACTAACGTTAACAATAGAAGTATCCCCTTAGGCCTACTGTCTCCAAAGACTCGAGCAAACCAACCCTCCTCCACCAAACAACTTCCACTTCAATGAAAGGACATTCACAAAGGAACAGTCGTGCCCAGCTCGAGAGTCAAACCTGGAACATGTGTGTTCCTCAGTTAAATCATGAATTTTGTGTATAATAATTACAACGCCAGTTCATTCGTGGTAATTCTGAATCGGCAGTTTGGTTTGCACATACACGTATAAGCAGGATAATATCCAGTTTTAGAAGGCTCGTAGCGTTGAAACTAGGAGTCAAACAAACAAACAAAAAAATAATTAAGAAAAGTTGTTTTGTCTTTATGATCTCTATGCACTGTGAAAGTTTGTACGATAAGCCTTTGCATAAGTTGTCAATTCTATATTTTTCGAGACTTGAGACTAGAACGAGAATTGCCCTACGAAACAGAGACGATAGAATCCCTAGTGATGAGGTTGTGAACCAATTAATTAATGCTTTCGGGGAAAGGGATGAGGCAGCTTTTTTCGCAGTACAAAATTCAAAATATTGTTCAGTATGTGATATAATGGTATATACATTATTTCCTTGAATATTTACACATAAACTTAGCTTTGAAATGTACTGTGCAACTGATGTAATCTTCTCAGTGTATTTTCTCTTATCTGCACAAAAATATTGTATCATAATTTGCGTAACAGAAATGAAACACAGACTGAAATTGCTTTATGGAAAAGAAAGTAAAAATAGGCGTTATAAGTAAAGTGAAGAATTGAAAAATTCTTATTTTGCACTACATGGTTTATGGTAAATTTCGATAAATATAAGTTTAAAATTAATTTTTGAAAATTTGGTCAGTAACCAATTTTACAAGCAATAGTTTTCTCGTGACTTGATGAAAACACGCACACAGCAGAACTCTTTCATTTATCTTTCACGTGAGCAGCAGGGATATTTAACAGAAGAATGACTATTATAAAGCATAGCTTTGCCTTCCATTATCGTTCCATCTTCCATTATTTAACTCTACACAGATTTGCAATACTGCTGCACGCGTTCGCTCACCGTGGGCTACCCCCGGTAAACTGGACGCTCGAAGCAGACGACAAACGAGCTCTCCCTAAGTCGTGACGTATTATCATGGCTAGGGTGACCAGACGTCCTCTTTTATCCGGACATGTCCTCCTTTTTAGGTGTCTGTCCGGCGTCCGGGCGGATTTTTTAGAAATCGGTAAATGTCCTCCTTTTTTAGAAAGAGTATAGCATCGACCAAATGTTCTGCATAGAAAATGCTTCCACACATAATGATATTCATATCACTTGGGGCGAGTTAAACATGAGAGCAATGCTCACCTAACATCTGGGAGCTGAACATGATCACTTTCCCGACTGAGTCATTAGTAGGGGTGTGCGGGATCCAGAAAAGTCGGTTTAAAAAATTCCCGTCCAGATCCCGACTTCAGGAAATGATTTCCAGACATTTCGAGATCCCGAGCAGTTCTGAACTTCCAAATGGTCGTTTTAAAAAGTGATTAATTCTTGATGTTCTCTGAAATTGTTAACTTTTATTTCAGAAATCGAAAGAAAGGGAAATGACGTCAAATTCGCGATTTCCACAGCGTCGGGAATTTTTTATCATTACCCGTTCCTGAAAATTTCTCTGGAAATTGCAGATTTTACCCGTCCCGAACGTTGGGATTTAAAAAAATTCCCCGTCCCGACCAAAAAAATGTTCTGTCTAGCACACCCCTAGTCATTAGTAGCTGTGTATTATTGTAACTCGTTGCTTCGCAATCTGAGACTTGTGAAACACATGTAATTTGAGCAGTTCCTTTTTGATTGACTGATATGGTTTATTTTAATTCCCTTTTCTGCCACTTTTGCTAATCGCGAAGATGAGGATGAGGGATGATATGATGATTTTGATGAAGGGGCACTCACAAAGAACACCAATGCCCAGGCTGGAATTCGAACCACTCCACCACAGAGGTCGACCAGTTCATTTTCGAGTCATACATACACGATACAGAAACGCGTAGTGAGAATTTTGATTATGAAGTCATATTTACTTTTATGAAATAACGAAGCGAAAGTGTAAATTCACCAATGATCTTGCAAGAAAATATTCAGCTTTTAGAGGATGGAAGAAACGAATATGAGGTAAAGTGTAAGGTGGCTGTCACTTTCCCCTCCTGTTGAAAGAGTGCAAAAATGTTCGTGGCATTAAAATCATATTTCCTGACACAATCTAAACCACCTAAAATTTAAGTTCTGTTTTTTGGAAATAAGTTAAAGCGAAGCTTACTTTTCACATTTGCATTCACTTATGGTGATATTGCATTCTATAGATATTCTTAGTTGTGATTGTCATGTGTTAAATAATACGATTAGGAGAATGCTTTCGTTGCTTAAAGGTAATAGGGAATTATTTAAAAAATCATCAGATATGTATTGATTAAATTATGAGTAGGGACGTAAAGTTTTCGTTTTAACGATAACACCGAATACTTGAAGAAAGCACAATAAAGTGTCTAAAATGGATTTGGGTAAATTAAGGAGGCAAGTTTTCAGTGTTTCGGACTCGCGAAATAACTCGAATTATGCCATTTTTCAGAATAACACCGAATTTTGCACTTTAACACGAAAAACGTCGCGAAATATGCAATATGAACTAGGGATAACAAAATTTATTTTGTTCAAAAAGTACTGACTGACAGTAGGCTATTTAACCTCCTCCTGAAATAGAATTTGCTCGGGGCGCGGGGGGGGGGGGGGTGGAGGGGATCTTCACAGAAGGGAAATTTATTAGGAACGGGACAATTTTCAGGGAGAAGCACCTTTTGTGTTTCGGGAGAAGGGGGAGAGGTTGTGTATGTGAGTGTGCTTACTCAAAACACCTAATTTGAGGTCGCAGAGGGATTTTCCTGGCATTGTTGGAGAAAGTTATATGTATTACTATTTTCAAAGATTTGGGTGATATCATTCAATAAACATTTCATATTTATTGGCTGATGAGACGAAATAGCTTTCCAAATGGAAAAAATTTGGTAATTCCTAACAAAGGTAAACCTTAAATTTATTTTTTTGTCATTAAAACTAAAATTTGCCTTAATTTTCCAGAACGAAAGCAATGTGAAAATCTTCATCATAGAAGAAACAGTAAATATGCATGTATAAATAACCGATTTTAAATTAATAACACCGAATTTTGCCATAAACCGCGAAAAAGAATACCGAATTGCAGTAAAAAAATAACATCGAAATTCAGTTGAACATAAAACGAAAACTTCACGTCCCTAATTATGAGTAATGGCAAATGAGTTGCCATTTCTTGCGGTGTCCTCTTTTTTATGACTTCGTCCTCCTTTTGCACCATGCTCTGTCCTCCTTTTTACATGTATGTGTCTGGTCACCCTAATCATGGCGGGGGGTGTAAGGGGTGATTTTCCACGTAGTACACCCAACTGTCAACCTCACTTCCACGTTAGTACACCCTGGACTGCTTTTTGCAGACGAACGAGGCTCTGGCGACTGGCACTCTGGCCAGTATAATTTTGTGTGTGTTGTCCTGTTCTTTTGTCCTTGTGTGTGCTGAGGGCCCTTTACAGCCTCAGCTTTTAACGGAAGTCAGAACATTTTAAGCTTTTAAGATTTTACTTATGCAACGTTCGAGTTGTTTTTTGTAAAGATAAGGGGCTGGACCCCGTATAATGTGACGGGTGCAAAATAGCCTAAGTGCTGACGCACCCAAAATTGTAACATCAAATCAAATCAAATAATCATGGCGGGGAGTGTTTTTCAGCGCAACGCTAGCCTCGCAACTTTGGAAGTCTGGTTTTCCCCTTAAACTGAACGCAGAGAAACGCGAAAAGTTGCAGGGGTCATATTTTCAGGGTGTAGTTTTTAAAATTGCTTTTTTAAAAAATGAGTGGAAATGTCCATCCTACCTGTGGAGATCTTCAACCAGTAATGGGGTGACGTGTGGTCAACACGTCGAATCCCCAGCCGTTATAGGAGATATCCGTCACCGGGTTACGCTACTCACTTGTAGCTCCCCAATTTTCTCACGATGGTGGGTTGCCACCGGTCCTATACACTGGCCGAGAACCCAGAGACAACCCAGGCGGTCTCCAACTCCCGCAGTCGGAGTCCAAAGCACAGTGCCTAAAGGCACGGCTTCGTTTGTGCGATGGTCGCATGTGATTCGCTGCGTGCAGTGATTGTTTGCTACCGACGCATGGGTGAGGAAGTTTCGTTTGTGCAGCAGACGCATGCAACGGTGACAGCTGGAGCTATCTATCTACAATGGATCACGTCCTGAGACAGATGTGTTTGTACATTTTTAAATAAAAAGAAATGAAGGAGTGCGTTATTAGAATGTTGACCAAAAACCTGCAAAAGGAAGAGAACAGAGTAGATGTACAAAAGGATAAATGAAGGATACCATTACAACTTAATTACAAAATATCTCACAATAAAACGAAGTTCCACTACATTTTTTCATTTAAGAATAAATCAATTTAATTTTGTTTTGTGTGTTATTAAGAGCCCGTATCACCGCTGGTGACGATATCTAAAAAATAGGTTCTTGCGTCGACCTTCTGTGCTCGAACAGTCAAGTGTGTGGCATTTAAATTTTACTGAGTTAAAGATCAAATATGAAATTAGTTATGTCGCGAAGCCTTTTTTTAAATACATTGTTTATTACGTAGTTTTCCTTATCTCAATTTCGTAAAATTCACTTGCTCGCCAATTGTATGTAATAACTTAAATTAACATTTTAAAGCACAAGAAAGCTTCAACTGTTCTTCTACAGCAAAGAAATGAAACTGATCTTACATAATTTTCTTTAGAATGTCTGTAGTTTTTCGACGTACAGAGCAATGTATGTAAATTTTAACTTCGACTTTTCTAAGCTGGTCGCGCTAGCCGTTTCCCCCTCTGTACCGCTCGCGCTCAACCCCCCCCCCCCCCTCCACACTCCTCCGCCGTCCCTTTTTCCTTTCACAATCGGCCAGTCTTCCAAGAAAACCGCATGCTGAGAGCTAGGAAAAGAGAAAGAAGGCAGGGAAACGTTTTGGGGGAGAATCAATGGTTTGGGCGATGCTTGTAAACAGTTCTTCACTACGCTATATCCTAATACTAAATCACGATGGGGTTGTAGTGCAATGACAACAGTGAAGGACGGGGAATTTCCCCAGTATATTGTTCACAAATGGGAAGGGCTGGTTGCACAGACTGAAGTACACCTTTACAAAAGGTTTGCCTGCAAAAGTAAAATTGTGCCAAATTATAACTTTTTTTTGTGAGCACACGAAAGTCCATTACCAAGGGATTTTTTTAGGGGGGAAGGTGACTTTATCCAAAGTTTTTAGGTAAATATTGTGTAAATTCTATCTGGTGGTGGATTATCAACCAGTCACGCAAATGAATGACTTTTTAACTGTCGATCATAAATAAGTTCAATGAACGTTCATTGTCAGTTTCAGATATTTCTGAAGGTCAATGGTAAAAAAATACTTTATGATCTGTTATGGAAATAGTGCTATTTTTAAACATTTTGAACGCCCGTTCAATTTAATTTCGAATTTGACTCCTTTCATGATTTGTAAGTAGGGGGATAAAATATATTTACTTAATACTTCACTGCGTTATTTTATCACCAATTATATATATATATATATATATATATATATATATATATATATATATATATATATATATACGTATATATCTTACAGTCAGACCCAAAGAAATCACAACATAAGATAGTTCTGTGTCATCATATACAAAAATACTTTTAGGCATAGGTCTTATTTAAAATAAAATACATTAATGATATGTTGTTTTTTCTTTTCCAAAGGTATTATTTAGTGCAATAATATGACAGACTTACTATTGATAATGACCATACAAAACACACCATAAAAATTTCATTCACTTTCAACTTTCTGGGGCCGGCCACCGTGGGGGAGTGGTTAGCACATCGCGCTACGACGCCAGGGGTCCCGGATTCGAATTCCGGCTTGGCCGTGGATGTTTGGATGTTTGTGAGTGTCCATTCATCAATTTCATCATATCATCCCCATCTTCGCAAATTGGCCAAAAGTGGCACAAAAAGCGAAGTAAAATAAAGCAAATTAATCAACTTTCTGTATATACGACAAATAACACTATTTCTGTATAAGGAATTTTAGGCGTGCTCAGATCCTCCGATTATGGGGAGCAAGGGCCTTGATAAGAGTTCAGCTGACGAAATAAAGCCTTCATTCCATCTCACTGTTTTTATTACATTGATGGGAACAAAACAGGGTCGTGTGTGTCCCGACCCACCTAAAATCACTTTATTAGATGAATTTCAACTTCAGTGGCACCATTGTTCTCTGCTGGCGCTTTATTTTCCATCTCTGCTGTTCAAAGACTATTGTACGTATAAACGTAGTTTAGTACCGCAAATTCAAAAGAACTACACATAATTTATTCATGTGCAATATATGGGCAATTTATTCTGCAGACACATAGAGATAATACAACTAAAGAATAAAATATGTGGAGGTGTTAATAAGAAATTTGCTAGTGGGAGAGTCCAATTACATAGGAAGTAATACACTACCCTTTCCTTACGTAGTTACTTGGAACTTTCGTAGGTTTGAAAGTAGTATTTACTTTTATTTCTATAAAAGCATAATGTTGTTTAAGAACGGTTATTAGATTCCTCTGCACTAAATTTCTAAGTGAGACTATTAAGGAGCAACTTCCCCCTTCGGCTATTTCTTTGAAGCAGAGTTCGGTTTTCCAGATCTTGTCTTTCATCATCTGTAGAAGGCAAAGACGCCAATAGTTTTTTCTTCGCAATATCATATTCCAAAGGTGTCATATCAGGTGATGGTACATTTGGTCCATAACTAATTTCCATGGGTGTCACATTCTTCACACTTCGGATGGAGCGTTTCTTTATCAAAGATTTCTTTCTCGCTTCGCTCGTGGTACCTGCTTTTCTTGCAGTCTTCGCCCTGGGCGCCGAACAATCTGATTGAGAAAAATTGTAAAAGAGAATGCCATGCCGTCCCATGAAATTTTTTGCGTCCTATTAAATCAATACTGTTTTCAACTTTCAAAAATTTGGATCGAAAAATTTTCTTGCTCGCTCCGCTCGCAGTTTCTTTTCTCCAATACATTGTAAATTACCAGAGAGAAAGTAAGAGCAAATAAGTAATTCAGACAGTTGCTGTTATAACAGTTTGGTTTGGAGGAAAACGTGCACTCACTTTTCAGAGACAATCTATATATCTTTTGCTGTTGGTTTGTGAAGGAGCGGATCAATAGATTACGTAATGTATTTAAATAATATGTTAATGCCTATGTATATATATATATATATATATATATATATCACTTCAATGCAAAAAAATAAAACAGTGAGATAAAATGAGGTTTTTCTTTCCCGATCTGACTGAATTTTCAAGGCTTTTGCCCCCCCCCTTATCAGAGGGTCTGCGCACGCCTGTGATGTTGGTACCTTGTTCTAATAATAAAAACAAATTAAAATAACTGTAATATTAAATTAATAATTAAAATATTAATTAATATTGTTATTACATGAATGGAAAAAAGACGCCATAAGAATAGGAATATAACCGCACGTATTCATTATCTAGCTCATGAATAGTTAAGATCGCTTCAATTTGTATAAAAACAACCGCCCTGGCAAGGTGATTGTGAAACAGATAAGGAATTGAATATTTATTGAATAACGAAAAAGGGGATGTTAGATCCATTTGACGAAAAGAAAAGCTCTTAATTTAATATTTAAGCATATTACTTAAGTAGTGGTGTGCATAAATCTTATTTGATACAGTCATCCAAAGTTGTTTGACCCCAATGTAATCCTTCCCTTAGAATATGTTTGACGGAAATACACCTCTCTCGATTATACGACAGATGCTAAACAAAACAAGCATATATTTACATTATTTAATTTTAGTACTTCGTAAGTCTCTCGTGGAAGATTCGGACTCCCTGGACAACCCACCCCGCCTCCCCTAAATAGTTCTTGGCTCTATTACATGTAAGTTGTATTGCGATGTTCGTCAATGTGTGTTTTTCTTCTTTCAGACACTCGGAAAAATGTTTTGTCTTGTCACAGGAAACCTGTCGGGGTTATAAACGTGAGGGGCTGAAAAAAAAAGGTCCGTTATGGTCAGACTCTGGCCTGCATGAGTGGGGGGAGAGTAGCGGACAGGGAACCTTGTGGTCTGCTTCTTTCGACAGAGCAACCCTCCCCCCAGCAAAGTCTCAATAGGTCTCCCATGCAATGGATTTGCCTTCGAAGGGGGAAATGGAATCAATATTGTAAGACTAGGAAGAATAAATGACATCTGTCCGCTGCTTTTTTCGAGCGACGCTGATACGGGCTCTTAAGGAAGATATTCAGAAATTACCTTCAAAAACAGTAAAATACAAAATTGTTTACAATCAATATAATTATCGTACTTCTAATAATGAATACAATCATCAGAGACGAATGTTTTATTGATAGCATTTATCAATATTTCATGAATTTAAATCGAATTTTTGGATTATGATAGCTATAAACACAATATTTTCCACACACTCGCAGTCTCATTAGTGGCTTGACTTCCCAGTTCCGTCACTATTTGCAGGGATTGAAGTTTTGCCTGTGACTGTAAATGCCGTGGCAATTTTTTCACCGACATTGCCAGACTCTTGTAAAATACGTCTACCTCATCTTCTCGTTGATCAACACTCATTCCAAGGCCCGGATTTTTATGTAGCCAAAGCTTGCGAAATATCATGTAGATAAATCACCTGAATATGTAAAAATGTGTAACTATGTTAAAAGAACATTTTTCGTAGACTGCGGAAATTCTGTCAGGGCCACTAATTGAACTGTTTCCCTGCAGTTTCTATTCCCCAGATGTGAGGCTACTATGTTTTTCCAAATATTACTGTACTTTGTGAGAGGGATCGCATAATTCCTGTTGAACTGCAACAACCAGAAACAACGGAAATCGGAACTGACCTTGATATTTCAGAATTCATGAATCTTGCTCGCACTAGTTGAGTGACAGTTATGAAATGGCTGTAATATATTCCGTCTGGTAGATGAATTACTCAGCACAATGTCAGACTTATAGTTTTCACAAAGAATATCAAGAGAACAGCATGCAACACGATATTTAACATAAATAGTTGTCTGATTTCATCTTAGTAGATATATAATGATTTTTTTATTCAAGACTTGCACAAATCCTTGCTTTGTTCACCATGTTTTCAAATAACCCGTTTTGTAGGGAAACGAAATTTACACCAGAAAGTCTCAACTGAGTTCCAATGTTGCCAGGTTCCTTGAGCACAAAAATCCAAACCTTAAGCCCCTGGCTACATCCCGAAATTTTGAAATCAAAATTTTCAATCGAAAGCTGCAAAGAACTTTGCAAAAACCAAAGTGGTAAATGCACACAACCTCCGATTATCATTTTTGTGTTCGAACGGCTATTAAAATGAAGGTTAAAAATGGTAATTAAAAATATTTTATTGTGAATCTCGCCAACTCCTAGAATGCAGCTATATAATATGCACCTTTACAAGTATAGCCACCTCCGAGAAAAGATTACTTCCTACGCTAGTGGCGCCAACACTTTAAAACCGGCCCTGATTGGACCCACAGTTTAAAGTGAAAGACAACCTACAAACAGTTAGCTGGTGATTGAACCAGAGAGACCTTGATTACAAAGTAATGGCATTATGACAAGGTAACTGAGGATTTATAGGGGTAAAGGCATTCGGTCCACTTTACGCCCCCTCCCTTTCATTCCAGCCAGTAATTCAGTTGCTGAAAAGAATAATTTTCCTGAAAGTCAAAGTTTGTTTTAAGTACACTTCATGCTCAGATAAGCTAGTCTGGATGGACTGGACCTACAGTTTAAAATGTTATTCGAACCGCTGTGAAATGTACCTTCACATCAATCCCTTCTTGCCTTAAAATAATTATGATTCCTTTTTTTAAAACTCTGTTACATTTATTGTACCTACCAGTGGCAGTTTATATGCTTAGCATATTATTGTGGCAAAGTTAGCAACTAAAACCGTTGTGGTTTAATCATTATCATTCTGCGATGGCAGAATGGATTTCCAGGATTATTGGTTGCAATCCAATATCCGAAGGAAAATACTTGTTATTGGATCGCAAAAATTTGACGTCGACGTCTACATATTCATATAATATAAATATTCTCATAACTGGCGCTTAAAATAAACTTTGCTAATATAATTATATACCTTCTTCTGAAGAGTAACTATAAAATTCTAGTGATGTATTCGCTGAGCTAGTATTATTACATACTGCAAAAAACTTTTGTGCCTAAGGCACATTAGTAAATAATAAGTCTGCTTTTAACCTTTAATATTATTAGTGCCATTTTATTATAAATTATTATTATGTCACGCGAGTGGATTTAAAATATTAGACCTGTTTCACTTTAATAAATACCGTAACTTGGAGCAAAATATTAATATTTATATTTTAAAATTTAAAACAAACTACATTTTAAAGTTTTTAATGTTCGAAACTACAACGTGCTAAGGATAAATATTCAACTGTCAAACGAAACATTGTTTCGGACAGGAAAAAAAAAATATAAATATATACTAACAAAAAAATCTCGTTAATATGTGAGAAACGTCCATGCCGTGTGATGCTCTCCTAATCCTCTTCTAGTTATTCAAAATAAGTTGGCTGTGCCTAACTTTGCTTAAAGCATATAAGTATATGTATATATGTGTACGGACTCATTCTCGTCACAACTGCTTACCTGTGTACGGACATCTCTCGTCACTGCAGCCTATTTATACATCTATTACTTCTCAACTAGAACTTTTAATTAATTCGGCGGTTTATATCCTAAATCACGGTACGAACATTGTACAGCGTGTCGAGGAATATAATTAGCGTTTCGTCTCTTTACATATTAACATGAATTAAAATTTTCAGGCAATGTATGCGTAAGTTAAGGTAACGTAAAGCAAGTGACTATCTCGTATAAACTTGACTATCTCCTTAATCTAAGCTCCCTTCATGAGGTGCTAGGAGACTTCAGTCATTAAGAATATAAATGAGTGGTCCTCGGGGCCTTATTCGTTCCCAAAACTATATATGTATAAAATGTAATATCCTCGTTGCAAAAGTCTTAGCAGTCATAGTTCAAGCATTCTAAATCCTTTACAAGTTACGGTCAGTTTTAAACCAAATTTAAATTAAACTTTTAAGGAATCTCAATTAATAATAATAACAATAACAAAATATTGACTCAAACAAGCATACTCTGTGCCATGACTCGTTAAAATGCACCATAGTGCCACTGAGTCAGAGTCAATAAACTCTAATTTATTTTCCTCATTCATGGTATAACTTTAAAATCCACTTTTAATCCACGTTGTTAATTAATTAAAATGTTAAGGGTAAAATCGTTTCCTGTTTACTGTAGCTTACTGCATCCTCATAACCAACGTTGTGATAATTTTCGTATCCAAGATCAAGTTAAAATAAAAATTCTAAAATCACTGTCAATGCAAGAAATCATCAAATCTAAATGCCTTTTCCTTATTCCTTATTTAAAATTCTGGATGGTAAAAATTTCCCAGGTGGGAATTTGTCGTAACCATGGTACCGGGTTCGTGAGTGAACCACAGAGCTACCAGGAGCAGATTGATAGGGAATCGTCCACGGACGTCCCTGGGGCGGCCACATTTTTGATGAAATGGGCCTCCCTAAAATCCGACATCGAACCTTCCGCCACGCGGAATGCCGGACGCTCCTGATATCAAAGCGCCAGCCCGACGTGGGTAACCGCGACGGAGCTAGGGCGCAGGTTCCTCCGCATTCTACATTTCGCTGATTACCGACCCAGACTCGAGGTCGATAAATTTCATCGCATTCATCCTCATGTTAGACTAAACATCTATCATGGCATATAAATTCTTCTCCCCCCATGAATGTAAAGAAAAACTTTAATCCCTATGTATTTTCAAAATCAATTGTGGCAAGGACATACCAAAAAAAAAACTAAACAAGTTAGCAAAATTTTGGGGTGGGGTTGAATTTAAAATTAATTGTTGAAACCTCAACTTGATAACATTCTATTTTCTCATTGCATTTCCGAGGAAATGGATGAGAAGTCCAAATCTTCACCACGTAACGAAATTTGGGGTGGGGTTGAATAGGTTAACAATTTCTTTTCATTTCTGAAAGAAATGAAAAGGCCCACGTATCTCCACCACGTAACGAGCTATTTTCTCATCGCATTTCCGAAAAAATGCATGAGAAGCCCCAGCAAATCCACCACGTAACGAACCTTAAAGTTCGTAGGATCTTATGAATACCTAAACTGTTAACCAATTAATCAATGGGTGATGTAAATAACTCATCATTCATCATCTTGATGAGACCACTCGTCATTGGCATGACGAGTTAACGCTTGGCAATGCGAAAGGTACAAAATCACACTAAGGAACTAAACTACAGAAAAGACAATGGTCACTCGTTGGGCTTTGTGAACCGTTGAACCTGAATCATGGCTGGGTGTAGGATAATTACCTGTCTATCTGAAGTCTTTAGCTGAATCAAATAAGCGAAGTCCTCTGTAAGCTTCTCCAATTCGTCGACCAGAGCGTCGTTCCACTTCTGACCTACTGCCTTGCTGACCACCTCGTCTCTCCCCACTCAATCCCAAAAGTCAGTCTCCTCTCAGCTTGTCTCACCTCTGTATTCCTAGGCCATCGAGCTCTTCCTCTATGCCGAATCGTGTTATTTAATTGCTACCATGCAAACCGCTGACTCTATAACCAGAAGTATTACCTGTTTCCTGAATGCTCAGGAGGTTTGCATGGCACAACACAATGCATTGTAAACATGCCTCAGAGGTTGAGACAACTGAGAAAAACAAGTGAATGCCCTGGTCAACGTGAAGCGTTCAGAGAGACTTTAATAAAAATAAATATACAATCTTAGGGATTGATACGGTTTTGTGCGCAAGGGAAGTTGGTGGGGTCATACTGTAGACCCTTAGGCTCAGCAATCCTAAGAAAAAAACGTCAAAAGCAGGAAGTGATGGCAAAATATAGGACATAATCTCTCTTACGATCATATCCCGTCCTGTCCGCCCCCCCCTCACACACACACATTACAACAATCCAGTTTATTAGTCCAGGGGTGGGAGTCAATGACATGCCCAGAGAGGGTAGGGGGAGGTTATATACCACTTTCTTCCAACTTTCCTTAAAAATAAAAGCGCAGGACGAGATTGCAAAGTATAAGACTGGCTTTATAGAAAAGTAACCTACTTACCAAATTCCTTGGGACTGCTTGACTGAGCGGATATGAAGTCTTTTTTATATCTACAGTTAGACAATTCAGTGGCAGTGAGAGACTTTCTGTTGTGGGTACGCAATTGGATGGTTGTCGAAAATTTTGGTAGACTATATTTTCAAAGAAAAATATATTTTTATATTCGTAACATGATTGTAAATGATCCAAACGAAGATAGAATATATTACGCAATACTTCAAAGTTTAAGTATTGGAGTCAAAACAAATTATGGGCGCTATTCACCGGATGATTATATTTCTGTGCTTCCTGGCGCTGGCGGGGACTGCACTTCCGGTTTTGAAAAGAATGACATTGAATTCAATGGTGTAAAGGCAGTGTCTTCTGAAAAGACGACAATATTTGTGTGACTTTTGGTTTCAACATGAGATAGGGAACAAACAATTGTTCTCAGGTATCTATGCATCGTTTTCAGACAGACCCAATACAGAAAAATCAGTGGATTTAGGCAGTAAAGCGAAAAGATTGGACACAAACACGAGGGAGTAGGCTCTGCAGTCGGAACTTCAAATCAAATGAAAATATAGGGGTTATTCCTGAGTAAACAAAAAATGATCGATAAGACAATTCGATTATTGATGGCGGGGAAAGAACTTCCGGTTTGGCGAATTTTCCAATGTAAACAAATGGAATACATATGGTCACCGAGCTTATTTTCTTATAAAACATCGGAAACATGATCACTTGAAATTTTTGAGTGATATAGAGAAACAAAGGTACCTAGAAAAGATTGGCAATTTCATTGATCCTTTGGAAACAGATATAAGGGATAATACTAATATTTTCCAAGGCAATGTTGATCTTCTACGATCAGTTTCGTTTTTGAAAAGACTTCTCTAGGTTAAAATGAAGCTTACATTAATTATAAACATTGAAATACTTCGATTACAACAGTAAAAGAAATAATAATAATTACTACGGTTAAAATTATTATTATACACTAATAATATATCGAATGTTATTATTATTGTTGTTGTTTATTATTATCATGCTATTCGATCCACAAGCCGAGTGAATATCCAGCACAAGTATTTTCCATTAATAATTTTACATTTCATAGTTACTATACTGAAATGCGCAGTTATTGTATTTTGTTATTAACTTTTGCAAGTGTCGTTCAAGAAAGAACTTTAGAAGTTAGAAAGTAATACTCACAAAGTTTAAATCTAAAATTATAATTTTTCGAATTCTGAAAACTGTGGAACCATGTATTCTTTGGATTAAATGGTAGAATATGAAAATATAGCTTGGTTCCTGTATTTTTCACTCATTTTTTCGATCTAATGCATATTTTATGTTGATTATTCTGTTCGAATACTAACCAAGTGAACTTTATTTCTGTCATTAACAATAAAAATAACAAACTTCCTGCTTTTTTGCAACTTGAAATAAAGGATGCCAGTTTCCGGGGAGAGGGGTCGACTGACCTACCGACGCCCATGGAGAGAGCGCTTATCAACAACCAAAAGGCAAATGCGTTATAATATGATTATAAATAGTTCCAACTTTTAAATTTAGTCAACCCATATGCATCACACAATTATAATTTTAGAAAGACGTAAAATATTTTCATTTGATTTTATGAAGTGCCGACTGCAGAGCTATTCCTCGAGTGTGCGTCCAATCTTTTCGCTTTACCTCCTCAATCCACTGATTTTTACATATCGGGTCTGTCTGAAAACGATGCATAGATACCTGAGAACAATAGTTTGTTTCCAATCTCATGTTAAAACCAAAAGCCACACAAATATTGTCACCTTTTCCGAAGACACTGCCTTTACACCTTTGATTTCAATGTTATTCTTTTCAAAACCGGAAGTGTAGCCAAGCAAGTGCAGAAATGTAAACATCCGGAATAGCGCCCATTTTACGCGTTTAGAAAATTATAATTGTCCAACCCACATGTGTTGATTACATTTAAAATATGAAACTATTTATAATCATAACGCATTTGCCTTTTGGTTGTTGATAAGTGCTCTCTCCATGGGCGTCGGTAGGTCAGTCGACCCCTCCTCCCCCCCCCCTTCTGGAAATTGGAATCCTTCATTTCAAGTTGCAAAAAAGCAGGAAGTTTGTTATTTTTATTGTTTATAACAGAAATAAAGTTCACTTGGTTAGTATTCGACCAGAGTAAAATATGCATTAGATAGAAAAAATAGTGAAAAATACAGGAACCAGGATTATTCTACCATTTAATTCAAAGAATAAATGGTTCCACAGTTTTCAGAATTCGAAAAATTATAATTTTAGATGACGTAACACAATATAAACTTTGTGAGTATTTTTTCTAACTTCTAAAGTCCTTTCTTGAACGACACTTGCAAAAGTTAATAACAAAATACAATAACTGTGTATTTCAGTATCGTAACTATGAAATGTAAAAGTATTAATAGAAAATAGTTGTGCTGGATATTCACTCGGCTTGTGGATCGAATATCATGATAATATTAAACAACAACAATAATAAAATTCGTATAAAATTTATTTAATTAGGTAGTGGCGGTGATTACGGGGACAGTTGCCCCCCATTTTCGCCACTTTTGCCCCCGCACTATGCTAAACCTTATCTACAAAGGGAAATATACTGTATTTGACCCCCCCCCCCCCCGCAGTTTTGGTACCTTTCTCGCCCGGTTTTGGGACACAATCGCAGCAACTGTTAGGTATTATTAGTGTATAACAATAATTTTAACCGTAGTAATTATTATTATTTATTTTACTGTTGTGATCGAGCTTCATTTCAACTTTGAGAAGTCTTTTTAAAAACGAAATTGATGGTAGAAGATCAACATTGCCTTGGAAAATATTAGTATTATCCCTTATATCAGCATCTAAACGATCTAGGAAATTGCCAATCTTTTCTAGGTACCTTTGTTTCTCTACATCACTCAAAAATTTCAAGTGACCCATTTTGTTTCCGGTAAGACCGTGTTAAAAATGTAAACATAAACATTGGTGAGGTCTTGCTAGGTCCCCCCGGAACTTCTGGTTTAGGCCAGTCCCCGTTGTTACCAGTGCAGATTCACCGGCATACGAAGTAAGAAATGGGCGCTTGTTTTCATCAGTTGTGCGACGATAGTCAAGAAAGGCATTTGCTAAAGTTCTACTATGAAGGAGTGGACGTCTAGAATCCGTCGGATGATCAACTTTGAGCAGATTATTAAAATATGACGTGTCTTTGCGGCCGCCAGTTGTATAGCATACTACATACAAGTATCTCATGTACACGCACGACGAACTCAAAACGTACGAAAGTTTAGATATAGTAAATTATTTTGTAAATGCAAAACTGAGGAAAGATAATTCTATAAAACTAGTTATATTATTATATTATAAAGTATGCTTAAGTGAATCTTTGCCAGCAAATCTGCAGAAGTAATGAAATGACACATATCAAATGCTAGTAAATATATGTGCTTTCAACGTCGCCTTTCCGCCTGAGGGATTTAGGGAAAACCTATGACATGGCATGCCACTTTCACTTCCATGAATTTACTTCAAGCAACAAGGGAGTTTTCAGACTGAAGCGACAAGCGATATCGGGATTTCGCACAGAAGCATTCGATCTACAGCAAACCATTCACCAGTCACGCTTGCGCAAGTAACAAGCTGGGTCAACACAATGCACGGTATTGATAAAACGGCCCATTCCGAGCGACAAACGACACCTGCAATTTGTCGTGTCTCTTTAATTCGGAACATTTTTGAATGTTGATTTCCAAGAGACACATATCGCTGCAGTCTGAAAGCTTCCTTTCGAACCAATTCACCAAGAGAAAATGCACGTGTCGCTTGGACTGGGCTGTTGTTTTCTCAGTACCATGCATCGTGTCGCGTCGGTCTGTTGTACTCGTATGCAAGGTGAATTGTTCCCTTTAGAATAAAGGGGCTGTTGCTTGTCGCTTCGGTGTTCAATCTCCGTGCCACTTAAAAGTGAATCCTCAGTGATCAATGAAATTTTTCGAACCGAAGCGACACGACAAGCTGCACGTGTCGCTCAGATTCCCGTATTGTGCCGCCTGAGACTTGATTTCCCATGAGCGGTAAATGCTTATTTATAGACTAAATGGGCCATAGGCGCCGACTCCATGGGGCTTGGGAGGGCTCGAGCCCCCCCCCCCCCATGTTAACGATGAGGGAGCAGAGCCCCCCAAATAATTTTGCTTAAGAGGATCTAATGTATTATTTTGCTTCTCTTGTAAAGTTTGCTCTGAATTGTGCCACATGAACTTAACTTTCAATACATATTTGAAATGTTCTAGACCATCAACTTTGGGGGGCTGAGACCGCTAAAGCATCAACTTTGGGGGGGGGGGGCTATGACCAGAGACAGCAAAACACCTGACTTATTACTTTATACTTAGTATGTAATTATGAGTATTGTTAAAATGTTTACTAAAAAGAGTTTCAAAAGACGATGTGCATGAACTAGGGTAGTGGATGGGACATTCGGGGCTTCGGGCTACAAATGACTCTCACATGACTAGTGTTGCCCACGGGACGAGACGGGACAGGCTTTTAAAAATTCGAGACGAGACGAGATTGACCATGTGTCATGAGACAAACGAATATTTTCGAGACGAGACAGCATTTCCACGAGACGAGACAGGCCAAAGTCTCGTCTCGTGGGCAACACTACACATGACATTCAGAACGAGATCATTGATATGTTAGGGAGATCTGTTTTGCGCTCCGTGGTACCAGATATTAAAAGTCGGGAATATTTTGCTATTATGGTTGACGAAACTTGTGACATATCCATCCGTGGACAATTAAGATTAATATTCTGCATTCGAACTGTGAATAAAAAATTTGATATTTTTGAGGAATTCATGGGCTTTTACGAGATTCCGAACACTGAGGCCAAAACTTAATAAAGGAAGAGAGTGAGTCATTCATTAATTTAATTTATTTCAGTGATCAGAGCCCCCCCCCAATTTTTTGACAAGTCGGCGCCCCTGAAATGGGCCTGTGCCGCTTGTCACTTCGGTACGAACCACTGCTGTCGCGTGTCGCTTAGGTTTGAAACCTCACTAAGAGGCGTGCTTTTCAACACAACGCAATACGCAGATAAACGATCAACATGTTTGTAACAAAATGCAAGTCGTACAAATCCTTTCCGGATACCAATCCTTTCTTCGTTCTGCTTGTATGAACAGGTTTCGTCTCTCTACGTCGTCGAAAACCTACGAAGTGATACTTGACTCAATAGATTTGTTCCCGATCGAACTGTACAACCATATGCTACACAGCTGACACCATATTTCCTTGTAAAAGAATCTCCACTTTGCTCTTTCATATTAACGTTCATCCATAGCACCGTAAGCGTAACCGGATGTTCGAGGGGGACCAGACGAGTGCGCATGCTCCGCAGTAGCTCCACCTTTAACACCGTCTATAAGAAGATAAGCTTGGTGACTATCTGTATTCCACTTGTTTACATTGGAAAATTCGCCAAACCGGAAGTTCTTTCCCCGCCATCAATAATCGAATTGTCTGATAGATCATTTTTTGTTTACTCAGAAATAACACCCATACAAATTCAATGTTGCATTGTAAATGTGTTAAATTTTACATTCATACTTCCATGATTCAGAGTTTGGTAGAGCACACTCAGAAACCAGACATTTCGGATTTGAATCTTCTAGGACTATCCATCATATTTATCATTACCTATACATTTGCATTTTCCTTTTATCATGATGGTATTTTTATGATGGCTTATTACATTTTGACAACAAGGTGGGCCAAACGGATTTTTAGTGGGTTATGGTAACACAAGGTTCCCGTCTCTTCCACTTTGTCTTGCCTACCACATTCAGTTTTCAGGTACTAGAACTGGAGGGGTGCCATCCCTGTATATTTGACAATATTTTCTACATATCAGATAACTTTTATTTAGAAAAATGAGCCAGTGCAGTATAATCACCATCACCCGAAGTAACCACCACTGTTGGGCCAACATCAGTTTTTACATGGGAAAAGTTAGCTTTACGTTGGTTGGCAAATTGACGTTGGGCCAATGGTGGTTGCCAACGTTTGCCCAACCATGGAAACGTGAGTCAAAATTAGTTTTAGAAAAAACTTTTTAATGCTAAGAAAACTTTCAGGAGAAGGATGAAAATTCTCGAGTGTAAAATATGTGACATGTAACAGTGTTTCTTTTCGAATATTTCAGTCACAGCACATACTGGAAATATAAAATATATTTTTAATGAAAGTGGAAGCTATCTTTAACTTGCAATCACTCACCAGTCCTTTGTCAGCCGCCATGGATGAAAAATGTGTTGGGAATTGCTTATTGTTTGTCTCTTTTGCTGTAGTAGAACAAGAACATTCTTACAGGTATTATTGTGAAAGTGGTTCAGCAATGTTATGTCAAGACTAAATTCCATGAAAGGTGGAAAACTGAGTATACTCTAGAAGGTTTTTGTGCTATCACTTGATGTTATGGTGCCTTGAAAACAATGATACCATGTGGCTGACAAAGTGCTGTGTATTTTTATTACTTTCATAAATAACTTGAACTATTGTTTACATTTGGCCTGACAATTAATTATGTAATTTTATATCAGAAAACAAACCTATCCATGCTTTAGTTTTCAGTATGTTGGGACAACGTAAAACCATATGTTGGGCCATCGTAGTAAAACCATACGTTGGGCCAACGTAGTAAAACCATACATTGGCCCAATGTTAGAACCACAGCGAAAATTACCATTGGCCAACGGTATGTTCTTGCGTTGAGCCAACTGTTGGCCAACCATTTTCAGTATGGTTGGCCCAACATTCGGCCAACCACTTTTGGTTACTTGGGGCTTCCTGTGCATGTCATTGTTTGCAAATGTTTGCTCCTATGTTGTCATCTAAAATCTGAAAATTGACTAAAACCCAAAAAGAATAATGCACAAATAGCATTACTTATTTTATGATATTGAACTTGTTCACCATTGTAATGAGTTATTTGATTTCTTCCATGACTTTTTCAGGTATGGCTTGGATGATTATTCCACTTGATATTGGATTTTCAACAGAGACCTTCAAATTTAATTCATGGAGGATTTTTCTATTACTTTGTGCTGGGCCTAGCTTCATTGTTGCATGTCTTCTACTGCTGCTGCCAGAAAGTCCTAAATTTTTAGTCACTCATGGCCATCAGAAAGAAGCATTGTGTGTGTTCCAGCGAATCTATTCCATCAACATTGGGAAGGATGAAAAGAGTTATCCAGTAAGTTTCTTAGCTACAGATATTCAAACAACGTACATTTTTCATATTGTGCACGAAACCTTTTACTTTAGTAAAGTATATTTTTCTATAGCTTGGTATGAACTTCAAAGCCACTCTTCATGCCTGGACTAAATTCATAAATGTTCTCTGCAACTCAACCAGTTCTGTCAAATGAAACCTACTCCCACATCGAGAGAGGATGAAGGTAAGTTTCCAGTGCCTGAAAAATTAATGTATGCTGGGTGAATGGAAAACAGGAACAGGAAGTGCAGTCAAACTTTCAACTCTCAACCTCACCATGGAAGTTCCCAGGCTTCAGTTCTGGCTTGGGCATGGGTTAAATAACACAAAAATCCTTATCCTCCAAGTTTATGGTTAGGAGAAGGAAGTCAACAACATATCCTTGTTTAAAAAAAGCTAAAATTTCACAGCTACAGAGTGATAGTCAAAAGTGAAACAAGATCAAGCAATGGGTAAAGACATAACAAGAAGGCAGAGGCAAAGATTAGATTGGAGAGTACAAGAAATGGAAGCTAAGGTCCAAAGTGAGCCATAGCATGATAAATGATGATCAGGGTGCAAAATCATTGAAAACTGGTGGGGGGAGAAAGTTCTTACTCTACAAACCCCCTCCCCCACAAACATATGTGTAAATTATATGATATACACATTTGTAATGTTATTAAAAGTAAAAATAAATTACTCAATTAAAAATATATTATTATTATTAATTACATGAGGATGAAGGAAATTAATGTTGCTTTTATACATATCAGATATTGTACAGCAGCTAAATAATTCCTTTACTAACTGGTTAAAGATGTTAATAAATTATGAAATAGTTTAAGTGGTTTTATTATGTGTAAATTTTTGTTTAGTTTGTGTTTATGTTAGTATAAATCAATTACATTTCACAGTTATTATTTTCTTGCATTCTTGTTTTACTTTTATTGTGCATATTGATGTTGATTTCTTAATAATCTCTTGAGAGAGAAAGCATTCAATACTCACAACTACACTAAATTGTGTGTTTTCGATATTATATTTGAAATTGAAAGTAATTGCTTATCTTTTGTTTGCGGTAACAAAAAGTCTCCCCCCCAAAAGTTTTGGTGGGGGGATTTTTGAGGCCAAGATTGTTGGTGGTGGGCCAAATCCCCCCTGTCCCCCCAGGATTTTGCACCCTGATGATGATGATGTTTCTGTAGATGAAATATATCTACAACCACTGAACATGCTGAGAGGTTGTTGACTCACAATCTCACCACAGAAAGTGCTGGATTTCGGTCTCAACCTGGTAATGAAAGGCCCTTTATGATGATCCTTTCATCAAGTCATCTAATCATCATTTATCCCCATCATCATGATTAACCTAAAGAGGGAGAAACGTTATGTAAAATAAGAATAATACAAATATAAATTATATCTACCAATATTTTGTTCTGTGCTTCTATAATGCTAATGAAAAATTGTATATTAGGGTTAGACAGTAAGAAAATTGTTAATGTGAAACTCTATGATTTGTCCAAAGTTTTCGATACTGTATCCCACTCTCTTTTGCTAAAAAAGTTAAGATTTTATGGTTTTGAGGATGGAGCACTGTCACTTTTGCAATCATATCTAAGTGGGAGATCTCAGAGAGTAGTTTTTGAAGAAAAGGAGTCAAATTTGTTATCTGTTAAACATGGAGTACCTCAAGGATCTATTCTGGGCCCTATTCTTTTTATTATTTACATAAATGATTTGCCATATAACATTTGAACACCTTGGTCAGTAGTTACCTATTTGCTGATGATATCAATATCTGTTTGAACTCAGATTCTAAATCTTTTAAGGTCCTCATTAAAATCTACTTCCGATATTGTTCAGGACTGGTGTACTGCTAACTTGCTTTGCATAAACACTGATAAGATCCAAAACTTGGAACGTACATATAATAGTAATAATCATAATACAGAGCATGAAAAGAATTCTGTCACCTTTTTGAGATTTTTAATAGATAATCATTTGGAATGGGAGGATCATATCAGTAGAGTTGAATCCAGAGTTAGCAAAGGGGTTTATTTAATGTGTAGGTTAAGATTGTGTATAAGCTTGAATGTTCTAAAAACTGTTTATTATGCACAGATGCACAGTCACTTAAGCTATGGTACCCTACTTTGGGGTCATCAGTCTTCAATAAAAAGGTTATTAAAGTTGCAAAAGATATGTGTAAGATTAATGTGTGGTCTTCCAAGCCGTGGTCACTGTAAGTTAAGTTTTGTTAGACTAGGTATTATGACAGCTCCTGCTATCTTTGTATTCCAATGCCTGCTTTATATAAACGAAAACATTCACATTTATGAGGAGTTAGGGTGTTCACATACCTATCAAACCAGAAATAGGGATTGTTTAGGATTGTTTAGATGTAATTACAACAAGACACCAAAAACCTTTTACTACATGTCGGTTAAGTTTCACAATGCTCTCCCTTTGTCTTTAAGGCAACTGCCCTTTCTAAAACTCAAAAGAAAACTGCAAAAAATATTGACTGATAATTGTATATATATAAGGTAGAAGAATTCTTTGAAATTAATTTTGTTAGGTATACTTGCAAGATAATAATGTTAACTGAAGACTAAAATTGGTAAACGCTGTAAGTGCCACAATAATTCAAACACCGTTTTCCACTTTAAACTGTGAAATGTGCCATGCTTTATAATGTGGTAAACGTGAAATGTGGCTGGTAGGCCTCTAAGTAGTTCAAAGGATGTGTAAAGAGGTTAGTAGTGTGCACGTTACGGGCTGATGTGTGGAACGATGCGATTTCCCAACACTTTCGCTTTTGGCACTTACAACGTTTACCACATTTAGTCCTCAACTACTAAATTTTTGTAAGTTGTGTTATGTTTCTAAGATGCTGTTGGGATGTTTGTTTGTAAGATTTATATATACTTTATTAGTATAAGGCTAGGTTATATTTCTGACGATTGTAATACATGTGATGTTCTCATATTTTTTACAATAAAAGTTATTATTATTATTATTATTAATAATGTTATTTTGAGTTCCCTGAAGGGATAAATATTATGCTAAAAGACAAAACATAAACAATTTGAAGGCGTGTCTTGTTACTGAAGGCAGGTATTCTGCAGACTTTTAAAAGATTAAGGTGCGAGTGAAATTTTCAAGGTAATTTGATATTAGTACTGCTACATTCTGAGGCCTAAGACCCCTTTCCTTCCAGACTGGAAAACTTATGACCAGCTCAAGAAACAATTTTTTTAGGTTTTTTGTATTATGAGGATGATTGTTTTGTTATGTGTAATTTTATATTCTTGATTTCTTTCAGGTAAAGATGATAATATCAGACACAACTACAGATTGTACAAAATGTTTAGTGGAGTCGGAGTCAAGTATGTTGAAAGACATTCTGGCAAACACAAAAGAGTTATTTGTTTCACCAATATTGAGGCTTACAGTCATTTGTATTGCTATTAATTTCACATTCCACATTGGGTAAGTTAATTTTGAATTTTCCATGATTCTTTTACTTTATACAATGGCACCAAACTCATAAATGTCTGTAGACACCATAAATACGTAGTTCTTAATACTTTTAAAAGGTATGAATATTTATATATTTCCATTTATAAATCTAAATAGGTTTTGGTTGATTGATTTTCTGCCACTTTTTGCTAACTGCAAAGATGAAGATGAGAGGTGATTTGATTAAATTGGTTAAAGGAAAATAAAAACAAAACAAAAAAAACAACACAATACAAGCTCAACAGAGAATTATACTGGCTATCAGTCCAGATGCCAGAGCCTCATTGGTATGTAGAATGTAGTTCAGGGTATTCTACGTGGAAAAGAGGTTGACATTTGGGTGTCTTCACGAGTCACCCCTTACACCCCAAAGAGATTTTTGTTAAAATATACACTCATACATACATATTTAACATTCCTGCCAACGATAGTTGTGATCATGTTCAAATTATAAGTGCACCAGTAAAAGTGCATTATTTTAATTATTACTGAATTACAGCATACATGTGACAATTACAGTGTAGTCTTATATGTTTTATTCCACTTCGTAGCAATGATACTGTAAGGAGAGCTGAAAACATTAAATAAAAATAGAAATACATGTTTGAATGTATTTATTGTCTAGTTTAACATGTTGACAACATGTAGTGTGATATTATATATTTTTTATAGACATAGAAGTTCTAAAATTCTCTGCTTTAGCAATCAGTTAAAAGTAAATTTATAGAAAGAAATATATATTTTGAGAGAGAATTGCACTTCAATGTTGATTTTTTAGACAAAGTTGTGGGTAAATATTTGCAGCACATTAAATAACAAATCCTCGAAATATCTTATTTCAGATACTATGGTCTAATGATGTGGTTCCCAGAATTGTTTGATAGATTTCAAAAGTTTGAAGAGATCCACCCAAACATATCAGCTACAGTTTGCGATGTAACTAGTACTATTTCACAACTAGAATCACATAATTTATGCAGTAAAAGTGTTAGTGAAACAGTTTTTATGCATTCGCTGATAACAGTGGCTTCTGCTGTTCCAAGCAATATATTTGCCATTTTGTGCATCGATAGGCTTGGCAGGAAGTTCTTTTTGGGTGAGTATACATTTGATTAATTTATTGTTTATACATTTATTTGTGAATACTTTTAGTAACATTTCTATATTAACGTGCAATCTAAAAGGATATTAACACTGTCTATCTTAACAATACTTTTGAGAGAACCTTTTCCCTTGTTTCAGCTTAAATTTTTGCTTCTTTTTGTCAAGGGTGGAGATCAACCTAATATGGAGTAAGAAGCTCTACTAATACACTGCACTAATTACTACGTGTGTTTTCCAAGGTGCTCTCTCAGAAACTGTAGCTAAGGGAAATTTGATTTTGACTTGATTTTTGTTATTTAGCATCGCATTCTGATACTTTTGGCTAAGCACAACAATGAGGATGAGTGATGGTATGATGAAATTAATGAAGGAACACTCACAAAGAACACCCAATACCCAGGTCACGATTCAAACCTTGGACCCTGGCATCATAACACACTGTGCTAACCACTCTGCTATAGAGCTCGGCAGTAAAGCAAAATAGTATACTATAGACAAGGATCACCATACCACTGATCCTGAGCTACCAGTATTTTCATGCTAATTGCAACCTCAACCATACAGGTACCATATACAAGGGCCATTTTCTTGTAGTGGCAATATTGTTGGTATACGCTTGTCAATTGTTGCTGGGACAAAAGACGATGAGGGTCTTGTTTAGACTTGTACTATGAATTGTGTGTAGGTGTTTTATGCTGAATAGTACTGTTGTGTGGTAGTTAGAAGATGTTAAAGTGAAGTGTGTGTATAATACCACCCTCAACAATGTTCACGCCTGAAGAACAGCGAATATTCATCAAATTTCATGTTGCACGTAGGCTACAAGAAATGCATGGCAAATTCACAAGGGCTTATGCTTCAATTCCGGCTCATACGATATGGCCCACGTCTTGTCAGCGGCAATAATGCGAGCAAGGAATGTGTTACCTTCCAATTGCCAACGTGCAAGGTGCATGCATGCACATTCTCATCTGTGGCATTGCTGAACTTCCGTCAGGATATGCAGTACCCATTTTGCTGATATCTTACGCAGGCCGAGGTCCTGAGTTAGAATCTGGTATACAGATGATGGTGAAATCTTCAGTTCATTTGCTAATTCACTACATCTCCAACGCTGACCATTCTCCAGCAATCTGCGAAGTGCATCAAGGTGGTGTGGATCTGTTGCCGTGCAAGGATGCCCTCCACCATGTTCTTTCGCGGCTGATTCATGACCACTTTCAAATGCCTTGGAACATCTGGCAATGGTACGATACAGTAAAGCGTGGTCCCCACATGCCTCGCATAAGCCCTTGTAAATTTGCCATGCATTCCTTCCACGTGCTACCTGAAATTTGATGAATATTTCTGTTCTTCATGCGTGAACATTGTTCAGGGCGGTATTATACATACACTTCACTTTAACGTCTTCTAACTACCACACAACAGTACTATTCACCACCAAACACTTACACACAATCTGCAGTACAAGACTAAACAAGACCCAATCATCTTTTGTCCCAGCGACAACTGACAAGCGTATACCAACAGTGTTGCCACTATAAGAAAAATGGCCCTTGAATTTCAAGATAGAATCGCAATAATAATAATAATAATAATAATAATCCAATATGCTAAAACATTCTTAGCCTCACGTGAAAATAAACCTTGGCATTGTCGGCATGTCCATCTGTGTAAACTATTGAAATCTCAGTAACTACATGAGCTGCAAAGGAACTCGATCATGCTACCTGTCTCAACATGAGAGAAAGCAACTGATCAGAAGTGGTCTGTCAATATCTGAGAAACCAACAAATATGAGGATCTACTAAAATTTCATAATAGATCTTGCATACAAGTCTAATTTGACAGAATTCTTTTGATTGCCTCATATGTTTGTTTATAAAAAATAATAATTTCATTACATCTTAAAGTTTTATGAAGGTAGATCTCCACGTCTTGGGAAATCTCGGAAGTCGGTCCATGGCTCAAGGAGTTGGATGATCTCTGCTGTAGACAATCAGTGGTGGATTGATTTTTCTGTTGCCTGCTAGGTTCAGAATTATAAGTCATTTCTAAGTGTGTTAGCTTCATTATTGACATCAAGGAAATGTGTCATTTAACATTAATAAATTATGTATGTTAAAGTTTTAAAAATGTCTTGTAAGGAGATTGTGCTATTTACTTATTTTATGATTTGTAGTTAGTTTTAGAAGTCTATGGAGTAATTGCGTTATTATAGACAACAAAAGAATACAATGATCACTATCACTACTCTGTTGTAATTGAAGAGTTATTGTTAGTTTTTGTAAGTCTCAGGGAGTGAGGGGAGGGGTGGGCTTGACCACTATGCTCTCCCACTGCAGACAAAGTTTGCACGCTGGTTAGTTATGAATGTTGCTCTTAATTTCTTTAGTTGTGAACTTTCTCTTCCCTATTTTTACTAATATTGTTACTTTAGTTCAATGTCTCAATCCATCCTGACATCTTTGTAAGGGAGATTCACACCAAAGTGACAAGCAAAAAGCAACATGCGACACATGTCAATTCTGAACGAACCAATCAACAGCAATGTTCCAGTGTGACATACTGCTGTATTTGATTGGTGAAATTCTCAAGTGAAAAGTGTTGCTTGTACCTTTAGTGTGAAATTTTCGTTAAAGAGCTTTCAGACCAGTGACAAGCAACACTGGGGTTTCACACCGAAGCAACAAGAAACATGCAACATAGGCCCTATTCAGTCCGTAGAAAAGCATTCACTGTACATGTGCTACAAACAGACTAAGGCAACACGATGCATGATATTGAGAAAATAGTCCAGTCTGAGCAACATGCAAGAGACAGGTTACATATGCAGTTTGTCATGTTGCTTTGGTACAAAAGATTGCATTTATTTCTGAAGATTGGTTTCCAAGTGACATGTGTAGTATGTTGCTGTTACCTTGTTCTGAAAGCTCCCTTACAGGTTATGCTGATATCATGTCATATTTTAACTTCCTTATGCTTATTTCAACAATAAGGATAAATAATGATCAGATCAAACAGGTGAACAGGCAAAGGGTACGGAATGCACATGCACACAACTAATTGTGAGTTCATCACTTGTCTCTTGGTCATAAAAATGTTTTTTTCAAAGACATTTGTTACATTCTTTACATGTTTTGTGTAGTTATGGGAGGCACAATATTCTCTATTAGGACAGACAAAAAAGAGAACTAAAAATACTAATACACATTACAATTAATGTATTATCAATAACCAAACCATATATATGTACAATCTTATCTTTCTTCTTTTTTTTTATACACAGTGTTTAGCACTTTTGTATCAGGATTGTGCGCTGTAGGAATGTATTTTGTACACAACTCAATAGAAAATCTAGTAGTATCAGCAGTATTCAGCAGTGTGATCAGTAGTGGTAGTAGTGATCAGATGTATTATCAATAACCAAACCATGTATATGTAAAATCTTATCTTTCTTCTTTTTTTATACAGTGTTTAGCACTTTTGTATCAGGATTGTGCGCTGTAGGAATGTATTTTGTACACAACTCAATAGAAAATCTAGTAGTATCAGCAGTATTCAGCAGTGTGATCAGTAGTGGTAATGCAGCTCTAGATTGTTTAATAACTGAAGTCTTTCCAACAAAACTCAGGTAAGAAAGGAAGTATTCTAATAACTATTTCCACTGTATTGGTCTGAGTTTCTTCATGATAAAAGATGTGTAATTATAAGGTGCACAAAGCTTCTGATTTTTATTGTATAAAATGTTTCCTTGCCTGGAAATTCTATTTTGTTACGTTAGAATTAATATTTACTTGGATTCTTAGTCATCTTACAATATGGCTCCTTATTTAAAGTAATTTTGAGCATGGGAGCAGTGCTCAATGTGGGGTAGGGGAATACTTAGCCTTATACCCTTTTGGCCAAAATTCCGATTACAGTTAATTTCATGCCAAAATCAAGGCAATATTTTAAAATTTTCTAATTATCTATTTTCTGTAAAATATTTCTCCTCCATTAGACTACACAGTTTGACATTCTACAATTTGCATAGTGATCATGCATACACTTGTGCTGGTTTGTTTCATTACTGTTTATAGTTACAGTTGGTTATTTTAAATTTAAGATAATATATCACAATGGTGAATTTTTTTTTGTGTTATGTCCTAGGGCAACTGGTGTAGCTATATCAATGGTTGCTGCAAGATTAGGTGGAATCATTGGGAATATTGTAATCGCAATGCTGTTGGACCTCTACTGTCCAGCGCCAACATTTATAGTTGCAGTGCTTCTTATTGGTAAGTATAAAAAATATAGAGATTTGGTGGTGCACAATCAAAAATAGAATCATATATTGATTACATTTATAAAAGTAAATTCAATAAATTTTACTTTACAAAAAAAAGATTATATATATATATACGTGCGTGCGTGCTTCACATGTACTGCCAGACTGCTAAACACCAAGACTTGAGAAAATGAATCTATATACGTATGGGAAGTAGGTAGAAACATACACACGAAACAACACTGTACGTATCAGATCAGTATTTCATTTGTATGTGTTTGGTTGTTTTGTTTATTATTGCTCACTCTATTGTGTTTGTGATGACTTTTACAACTCTCCTCTTAACGTAATTTGGCAGAAACGTTACTATGTGCGACACTTTTACATTGTTTCAACAGCAGACGGAACGAGCTTCCACATCTACATTCCTCTTGCTACCATCCCCTTTACTTTGCCATTGGACTCATCCAGTCAGTGCATGCATACTTGTGTTGATGGTTGCGACTAAGGCAGCTGGACTGTATATTCTTGCAGGCCCGTAGCCAGAATTGATCTCCAGGGGAGCTTACAGGTTATCAGGGGGTACTTTGTAAATCAAGTCCATTTTTCAAAAGTTAAACAGTGTTTAATGAAGGTACATTATGGTGTGGGGGGAGGGGTCATTAAGTTACATAAAGTTTAGAAATATCACACAAATTCTAAATTTTTCTATATCTTTTAAAATATCACTGGAAGTGTTAATTGGTTGCTACTGAAATCATCCCTTACTACACACTCCATACTATGTTTGATGATACAGATATTTATATTACTCAAGAAGAGATGGACAATATTCAATCATAGTGCCTACTGTACATTCCACTCCCCGACCGAAACAATAATACTCCTCCTCGTTCCCCAAAACTTGGGAGCTTTTAACCTTTGACACAGATGTGGAGGGAATTTGCATAATTACATTAAAAGTCGTAGATTTCTGTATAAATGGGAGGTCGCAACAGGGGCAACGAAGGTACAGATAAAGAAGCTCCCCTGTGAAGAAACTTTCTGAAGTCTAGAGAAGAGAATCATCTCTTAAATACTTGCTGCTACTTAAGACTTCTCCTTATACATAACATGAACAAATGTAATAGCTGCTGTTCATGCTCCCTGAATTTATCCTTCACCAAAGTTGTGAGCAAAATAATATCTACTCTCTACAGTTTCACTTTTCACTGCAAACAAATTACGCAAAATAGTTTTACCTAATGTCAAGGTGGTTGACCTTATTGCCGGGAAGGGGGCTGAAGGTAGTTCCAGGGAGGCTCAGCCCCCCCTTCCCCCCCGTTACGGGCCTGTATTCTTGTTTCATATATTGCATATGTATGAGAAAAGAATCATGCAATTGACAGTTAAATGGAAGAGAAAGCATTATAGACTAAACTTCACTACATTGAAGTTGTAAATAAATAAATGACCCATGGAAGAGTCTTAGAATGGTTTGAAAATGCACTATCCATTTTTATGATTCGAAAGAGAGAAGGCTCCTTAACCTTTACAGTCCCGTGGCACTTATGCAGTTTTTACCTCTGTCCAAGGCCATTTAAACGAGATTTGTAAGGTTTAGCAAAAATCCTTATAGCTTCCTTCCTATGGTTGATAATTTAGTGAAACAAGAAACATTTTACTAAGAACAAAATGTACTTTGACATAGAAAAGACTAAGTGTTGCTATCTGTATGTATTTGTTATTATTCGTGGCTTCAAATGTGAAAATTGAATAAAAGACAAAATTTTGCCCCTCCTCCCTCCCTGTTGAGACGGGACAGGAACCAATTTTATGTCCTATTTGCAACCACATGTCTACATTATAATTCAATATTTGTTTTGTTTCTAATGCCTTTTGCTAACCGAAGAAAAAAAAAACAAGTGCAAGTTTTTTCAACAAGAGTTGGCAACACGCACAATGAAGTGCAAGAGTTATTTTTAGCCCCGATCCTACCTCTTACACCCCCCTTTCATTTTCCTTCCGAAGAAGGAGTGGTTGTCTTCTGAAGCAAGCACTTTTGACAACATTGTCCCCTCCCCCTCCGACCATGACCTGCTTCCACAAGTTGACAAGGAAAATAATAGACAAACGATTTCCTCATAGGTCCTCGCTTTCCTGCAAGGCATGAGATTGTAAACAAGCATTTACAACAGCACTAACTCACTTCTGTGAGCTTTGTCATTCAATACCTCTTTTACTGCGCCAACAAAGAGGAGGTGTAAATTTAGCAGCTGCTGCTGTCATTAGGGAGTTGAAGAGCACCAGCGTCCCTGTCGATGCATATCGACTCTTGGTTTCAAGTTCCACACACTTCGAGTCATGAGCATAGAAAATGAACAGGGTTGCAAGATGATGAAAAAAGGTTCCGTTTCATCGATCAGCACATGATCGATCGGGACTTAAAAGTTTAATAGCACTATATGGTATAGTCACATGGTGCAAAAGTCAGGAATTTTTATGTTAAAATCCTGGGTACAGCATGAATGCTTCTTGGCATTTATTCCAACAATCATATTGTCACTATGAGCCTCAAAAGGGAAGAAAAAGGATGTATGTAAAATAGTCAAAATACAAATACATATAAATCTATTATAGTCAATATTATAACTAGAATCTTTCACTTTAATCCAGTCAATGAAGGCCAAAAAATGGGCCTAGCACGCAACAAATTAGAGGAAAGCTAAAGTTTGGCTGATGTTTATATGCCATTAGAGGGAGGATTTTAAAAGAAGTCCACCCTGCAACCCCATCTCCATCCCCAAAGATCAAAATCCCATGTTCTCAGAATTTTGTTTATAAGTTTTGAACAAATAGGTGTTTTGGAGCAATTTTTGTTTGTTTTATTTCTAATCATTGAGAGAACACATTGGTGCATAGATATACTCTATAAATTGAATAGTATAAAAAGCAGTGAAGTTGAGGCTGAATAGAATTTTGAGGTGAATGGTTCAAATAAAAGTTACAAAATATTTCGTAGGCTATAAAACAGTATAACAGTTTACTAGACTTCAAATTCAAAATGCTTCACAGAAAATTGCTTTTTTCCAACTTTGAAAGTAGATATCTTAAGTACTATGTAATATATACACTATGTACACAATTGTGTTATGAAAATAAAACAAAAACAAAGAATTGCTCTGAATAAATCTGAGAATGAGTTCGTTTTAGGGGGAGGGAGGGAACAAGAGGGGACACTTTGGGGACTTGGGGAGGGGGGGAATGCTCTCCCTAATGGGGTCTTAAAATCAGTGAAAATTCAGCTTTTCCCTAATTTGTTATGGGTCAAGATCTATATCTGTACTTGATATTGTGTTGATAGGTTTCAAACGTGTATATATGTGTTATAATGCTGGAAGAAGGTAAGGTATCTGTAAAGTACTGAAAAATCAAATTCTAGCTACGATAATTCAAATAAATCTAATGAAATATTTTGTAGCTAAATTTATGTGCTTTTCTTACAGGTGGAGGTTTGCTATGCTTATTCTTGCCAAACACAACTCGCGTACCACTCTCATGACGATGCCTGTTGAACTGTGGGCTTTGACATTTGGACAACACAAAGTTCTTTGTGCGAAGTATACCAAAAAGAATTTATTTGTTGCTCATCGGATACTGTTTATTCTGTGTTCAGTCAGTTTAATTTAATCCATGATTTAGCATCTCTTTACTTGTACTTTTCCAAAAGAAAAATTGTGTAGGTGCTAGATTGTCTACAAACATTATGAAAGTAAGAAATAATTTCATGAGTTTTCAACTCACTATACCAGCCATAACTTGAAGATGGGACACAAGCATAAACATTTCTACACACAAAAATTTTATTTAAAGTTTCACTCAGCTTTGGTCCTCCCTCACAATGACATTTAAAAAAGGATTTCTTTGAAGAATAAAAATTGGAAAGATTAGGAACTGTACATTATTACAAAATGAAAATTAAAAAAAAAGAAATCATTGCTGAGGTTAGTATAAGGGTATATTTGTCTTGAACACTCAATGCATCTTACCAGAATGCACTGGTGATGCTAAAAGGTGGGGGGGGAACCACTCAGTTTTTAGAGAAAATAGTTTGATTATCAAATAATGGCAGAATTACTAACTTTTAAGTCTGAGAATTTTCTGCAACCCCCACCCTCCTAAAATTTTGCTTGTATTGCTACTGCAAGAATGTAGAATTGTTAGTTTGAGTTGTACAAGCGCAATGGAGTTTTATTTATGGTATGGTAAATGTTATATATACTATTACATGACAAAGCCATGACTATTTTCAAGCGATGATATTCTTTTATACATGTAGCAAGTAAAAGTGATAGGCAAAAGTCCAAAAATGGCTGCAAAACTTAAGTTCTAAGGTCATAACTTTGTTTATGCAATAAGGCACCAGGCACTTGCCTATTGCAGTGAAATCCTGTTGTAAACCTCCAAACATGCTCCTTCTGTAGTTTGATTTCTATCATTGTGCAATTTCAGACATCCATCATCATTATTTTTCAAGCTTACTAATTTCAACTTTCTGAACATTCAAAAGATATAATTTCTGAAACATTCATGTATCTGCAATGACAAGAAGTGAGTGTAAAATAAAATATAAAAAAAAGCTATCTGAAGCTATTAAAAATAATATACATGACCACATTATTTGTGGCTGGAGTTCAAATTTCTAAAAGGATTAAGTGCCATCTGCAGAATTTTGATTCAGTTGCGGATATTTCAAAAAAATAAAAATGAAAATAATCAAGTATTTTCTGGAAGGTAATTTAGAAAAAAGATTAGGATGTGATAAATCAACAATGACGCAGGAAATTTGTAATGTGAACAATGTATATGAATGGAAATTATTGTTGTATACTGCAGTTTTTTGTAATGTATAATAAAGTTATTTTTATTTTTCTGGTGGTTATCATTATTCTAAGATTTGAACTTCTCAACCAATAGTCATTCGCAGTGGACAGATAGTCAAGTGAATATTTCTGTACTCTCTTTGAGTATACAATAAAAAGTATTTTTTTTGGCTATACCATGTGTCGATACAACTTTCAATGGATATCAATACAAATTCCCACACATACAACTTTTCCATACCAACCACACCATTACAATCTACCAGTTTCCCTCACACTAAATACACATGAAATTCATATTAGTTATCAAATTTGAGTGAATAATAAATGAAAATTGTCCATTTTTGGTACTTCGTCTCCAATTAGATTACAGAAAAGTATTACCTGGTCTTATGATTAAACATACCATTCAAACCAGTTTTGTATAGGAACTTTTTTCTATTTTCTTTGAACTTAAAGCAATTGTACATCACTCTCAAATTATAAACTTTTACTAATGGAAGGAAAGTATTCTCAAAGAATCAGTTGATAGGATTTGTTGTTTTCATAAAAAAAAGTAAACAAAAACATAGATAGCAGTGATGAATGACAATTTATAATAATATTACAAATTTACATCTTATTTTTTTGGTTCACACTTCTAAGGCTATTAAAACAAATAGCCTTAGGTATTTTAGCAATTCAAAAACTTATTTACAATGCACAGTTAAACTACAAATTTTTTCATTTTTTTTCAGAGTAATTAAAAAGAATTTCTCAGTTATGTTTTTACGAATATAAAGGAGATTTTGTTACTACATGATTTAACATTACTATTGGCTCCAGCAGACAAAGTAATTCACAAAAAACATTATTTTAATACCTAATGCTGATGTAAGTAGCCCCCTCTTCCACAATTAAATGAAAAATGACAAAAATAAAGCATAAATTTACATTATTGTTATCATTGTTACAAAAGAAAATCTGAACCCAAAATATTTCCTTAACCATGTCTGCAAAAAGAAAATTAAAACTGTCAGTATCATAAAGGAAACAGTACAAAAGAAAGAGTGTTTTGAACGTTTCTCAATGGAAACCTAGAAATTTATTTAAATCTTAAATAGGACATGAACAATTATGAAAATAAAACTGCAATATGAAAAATCTGTACACACTAACAAAAAAAAGTGGGGGGAGGGACATGATTCTGAGGGAGGGCGTTATGTAAGTTTCACACCACTAGTTTTTACTTCCCTTTTTTGTTTACACTGCATGGTAAAAATGACTCCACGATAATAAAATTTACCAAATACATTAATAGTCTGTTCCTGTAGTTTTACTATCACTTGCTTATCATCACAGAAGGAAATGAAGTATATGCTAATAAACAATATATATATTTTCACTCCTGTGAAAACAATCAAAAAAGTTCAACACACTAGGGCAATACAGAATAAAACACACACACACATGCATACACACACTAACTCACAACACGTGGCTCATCACACATTTCACTCATTCACACTAGCCAATATCACATTGCCATTATATATATATTTTCCTTCGTTAATATTCTCGTCTCTTCATTCAGATTTATATGCTCTGAATCAAACTTTAAATACATTCTCTAATTTTACTTTACACAATACGTTTGTTGCTATAAATAAAACTATTTAAAATTATGTTCAAAATATGAAATGTACAGTTAGCATTCCATTTTTAATAAATTCAGTCAGTCCTTGTTCACATAGTCAACATACATCAAGTTCTATGTACTTCTTTGACTAACTTGTGAACGTATGGTAATGACAATTAAACTAATAATATTTGCCTGCTTTTAATTTAAACATATGGTAGTGGTAGCACCTCAAATTGTCCACATGTTTTTACTGGTGTCCTACAGGAATAATATTAATACAAGAAAGTAAATATCCGAACAATATATGGTATAATGTGTGAAATGTGGCATATAATTAACATAAAAAAGTATATAGCAGAACAAAATGAGTATATGGAAAATCAAAACCAAAAATGTTTACAGAATTATTTCACATATTTCCAAAAAGGCTGGTGGAAGATGTAGATTTTGTACGTTGAAACGCAAACCACCAGATTTTGTCACTCACCACATGATAATGAGTTTCAATAATATATAATGTTCGCCTTTACAAATATTGTATGAAATAACACCTGTTTGGATTTCTTTTTTTTTTTCTTTTCCTAAATTCATGGTGGAGCGGTAAATTCTTCCTGTTTTGATATTCCCTCCATCAGGGTATGAAAAATTCCTGTTCCAACTGTGATATACTTCACACACTGTAAGCACTACCAGCAAAATACAATTCGTACAATTCAACACATGCTTTTTCCTCAATGATGGAGTTAAAGACACTCAGAAGCAGGCTATTGGAACTATGTTTACATTGCAATGTTTATTCTGTGTACTCCCACCACTCCTTCTCATAGCCCTCATGAACATGTTCCAAAAGGACCTTCCTTCGACTGTCACAATATCTGCAAAAGTTTTTAAAATAAATCAGATTTTTACAAGAACAGTTGACTGCAACTAAACTTGCTGAAGATATAAACTACTAACCATTATTTTTATTTGCCAGTATTGACAGTAAAATTATCATTAATTTTGTTTACCTTACATTTCTATAAATAATAAGTACGTGAGAGTATAATTCACTCTTAACATGCACCATATCTGATTAAAATTACTGTATAAAGTTTCAAATTCTCTTCCTAAGTCAAACCCAATCACATATGATGTTCTTGTATTGGTTTGTTCCAAGTTCATTTTATGCTCAGATAGGTTAATTGGGATTTGTCCTACAGTTTAACCTTTAGTGGACGGAAGTCTCTCCAGTCTGTTAGTTTCTCAGGACAGGAACTTTTCAGGCACACATTTTACAAACTTGCCATTAAACCAAAAATCGTAGCAAGAGAATAGATTGTTATGGAGATGTGAAATCAGTTTTTTTTGTCTGGAATGACAAGACCCTCATCACATATATAGTTGCAATTATCTCCCAATAATCTTATACATACTGGTAATGTGCTGATTGCTCACAATTAAATACCAACTAAAGGTTAAAAGATTAAAAATCAGTAACTTACGTGTGTGAGCATGAGATTTATCGAACTACGTTTCGAAGGTTATACTACCTCCTTCTTCAGGCTGAAACGTTGTTTTCAGACACCTGACATGGTGCCTCGTCGAGAAATTGATGGTTCAGGATTTAGGTTAAAATGGTATAGGAAAGACACTTTCTAAAAAAGAATGCAAAATACACATACTAAAACCGCGCAATACTCTATAAAAACAAAAGAACGTTCAAAGCTGATGAAGGCAAACTGCCGATCGGTGCTCGGGGTAGGCGAATGCACAGTGTCAGCTCTTACCTAGAGAAGGAAAACTCCTTCCCCCCCCCACCCCACCCCGGGTCATTCAACTGGGGCTCCTGAATCACCAATCCAAGGTAAATTCAACTTCCACCTCGGCCGCTTTCCTAACCTCAGGGGGAACATGGAAGCCCATCTCTTCTCTACTCCCGGCGGCTATATCCCATTTTTTAAAAAAGTTTATCCAGCCGTCTTCCAAGTTCCTATCATCCCTATTGAATTTATTCCTACCGCGCATATATAGGCTACCTCATACACATTCCTGTCCAATTTATTGTTAATCTTCCTAATGACTTCTCTTTTGACGACCTTATGCCAGTTAACTAATACGTGTTCAGATAATCCTGTCTTGGGTATACCCTCCTTTACATCTTTATTGTGCTCGCCCCACCTAATTTGCATACTCCTCCCGGTCTGTCCCACATATTCCTTTCCGCATTCACATACTATCCTGTACACTCCCTTTTGCTCTTCAGGGTTATCGCGCCTATCTCCCCTCCCTTTCTTATAAGACATGAAGTGTTTTTCAATGCTCCGAGGTGCTCTCACCCCACATTTTATTCCGTATCCCCTTACAAATTTTTCAATTTTCTCGGAAACGCCCTTAAAATACGGAATCCCGACAAAATATGTGTTCTTTTCACCATTTCCTACCACCATTTTTTCTTCATCTTCATCTTTATCCTTTTGTGATAGTTCTTGTCTAACAATCTTTTTTGCTTTCCTAGCTACTTTTTCCATGTCACGGATAGTATACCCATTCTTTATACCCACCTTCTTTATCCATTCTTCTTCTTTTTCTTTCTCTTTTACGTCATTGCACAGCCTTTCGGCGCGAATGAAAAAGTTAAGAAAAACATTTAACTTTGTCCTATTCGAATGTTGGGATCTCTTATGGAGGTACAGCTCGCCAGCCAATGGTTTATGAAAGACCCCGGTTACAAACCGTTGTCCGGTTTTAGTAAGGCACAAGTCTAGAAAGTGAATCTTTCCGTTGGCCAGGTCTTCTCTGGTAAAACCAATTCTGGGATCTTGCTTGCCCAATTGGTTGAAAATGCTATCAAGTTTTGTTTCATTCCCTATGATGAGGATGTCATCTACGTATCTCCCATAGTATTTTACCCCTCCCCCCACCTGCTCCATGGCAGCTTTTTCGACATAGTGCATGAAAATGTTGGCCACGAGGTCGGAAATGGGGTTACCCATGGCCAACCCTTCTCTTTGTCGGAAGATTTTATCCTTAACGTAGAAGTAATTGTACCCCGTAATGAGAAAAAACCACCTGACACATTCCCAGGCAACCAAGATTTCAACATTTTGGTCTATTAACCATCTATACAAGCAATCCACGGCTTTGTCCCGAGGGACACTGGGATACAGATTAATAACATCGAAACTACAGATTGCGTCTCGTTCTTCTATGGTAAGTTTTTCAATGGTTTCTTTGACCATAAGGTAGTTAATGATACTAAACTGAGTGTCCTTATTAATTTTCCCCATCCTCTTAATCATTTCTTTAGCTAGACCATAACCGGGTGCGCATACATGGGGATGATGGGTCTGAGGGGTATCCCTTCCTTATGGGTCTTTGGTATCCCAAAGGCTGTGGGAATATTCCCTTCTTTAACACTCTTAAGTAGTGTTTTTTCTGCGCTTCCCAAAGTAAAACTGGTTTCAATGCCTTTTTTTAAGTTCTCGTTTAATCTTATTAATGGGGTTCACTTTGGTTTCTTCGTAGTCATTACTTCTAAAACTATCTTCCAACTTGCTATGGTATTCCTCTTTCCCGATGACAACCATTTTGTTTTCTTTATCGGATCTAATCAAATATACATCATTATCCTTAACCCATTTTTTCACATTGTGAAGACTCCCCTCAGCTTACTTTCCATTTTCCCCTTTGGTGTCCTATGGTTGGTTGCGGGTGGGCCTTGTTCCCTTATGCTTAGGTGCATTTGTTCGTCAATGATGTCACATATTTTTACCCTGACACTAGATTTATCCTCTTTTTCGTCTAATTTTCCTGTTATTTTTTCAGCTGCAATGACGAATTCTTTTTTCGAAGTTTTCATCTCTTATGGCAAACTTATGTCCCATTTTGATAATTTCCGCTAAGGCTTTAGGGGGTTGAAGTTTTGTTAAATTTAAAATGTTGGCTTTATTTTCATCCCCTTTTCTATCCCTATTCTCTCCCTCCTTAACTCTCTCGTTAATTCCCAATATAATTGATTTCTTCCTAATTATGTCAATGTCTCTAACTTTCGCCTGTTCGACTGTTCTAGAATGTCGCTCCTCGATGCGCCCCATGTCACCCGGTCTAATCATCCTCCTATTTCTAAATGTAACATGTAACACTCAGAATTGAGCCTATCCACCTGTGCATATGCCTCCCTTATGCACTTCCCCAGCATTTTAAACTGTATTTCCCTCTTTTGATCTAGCCCTTTAAAACTAAGGGGGTTGGTACCCCCACTTTAAAAAAAATTGGGAAAATACTCTTCTTCTCACACTGCTTGAGGAAACCTATCCTAATTAGGGTTTTATTGAGCTTAATCCTCAACTTTTCAAAATTGCGCACTTTCCTCCCCGTATCGGAGATCGGTAACATACTGGTAATGTGCTGATTGCTCACAATTAAATACCAACTAAAGGTTAAAAGATTAAAAATCAGTAACTTACGTGTGTGAGCATGAGATTTATCGAACTACGTTTCGAAGGTTATACTACCTCCTTCTTCAGGCTGAAACGATGTTTTCAGACACCTGACATGGTGCCTCGTCGAGAAAGTGATGGTTGAGGATTTAGGTTAAAATGGTATAGGAAAGACACTTTCTAAAAAAGAATGCAAAATACACATACTAAAACCGCGCAATACTCTATAAAAACAAAAGAACGTTCAAAGCTGATGAAGGCAAACTGCCGATCGGTGCTCGGTGTAGGCGAATGCACAGTGTCAGCTCTTACCTGGAGAAGGAAAACTCTAAGTTTAAGGAGGGCCGTGTTTCGACCACAAAGCAGGGCAGTCGTGGCGCTCTGCCACTGCAGTGAACGAGATCATGGTTAACACAGCTGCTGTCATTGTTTGGGAAGATTGCCGAATAACAATAGATGAACTGGTGGACGTTTTACACATTTCCCATGGTAGTGCGTTCAGCATTCTGCATGATCGCTTGCACATGAGACTCGTATGTGCAAGATGGGTACCGAGATTGCTAACGCCTGAACAGAAGCAGGTGAGAGTGGAGATGTGTCGGGAGCTTCATCATCTGGTTGCAGATCGTGGCAAGGCCTACCTGAATTCCATAGTAACTGGTGATGAAAGTTGGCTTCACCACTACAATCCTGAAAGCAAACAGGAGAGCACAGTCTGGAAATCACCCAGTTCTCAGATGCCAAAGCTGTTCCGTCGATGAATAAGGTAATTGTGATTTCCTTCTTAAGACTACCGTGGAATGGTCTACCAACATGAAGTGCCCCCACATACCACGGTTACTGGGTAGTATTACGTGACAGTTTTGAAGACCCTGGCTGAACACATCCGTCAAAAATGCCCTGAGCTGCAACCGGTTGGTGCCTATGCCAGGATAATGCCTACGCCAGGATAATGCACGTCCTAACGTTTCCAACGTTGTTGCCCAATATCTGGGCCGACAAAACATTGAATGTGTCCCACACCCTCCATACATCTGGGATCTTGCTCAGCGACTTTTTTTTTGTTCCCTCGTCTGAAATCGGAGGTGCAGGGCAAGCATTTCAACTCATCAAAGGCCGTTCTGTAGAAAATGGAGGCGGTTCTGAAGATGATGTCAAATCAAAATACTGGTTCCAGCATGTCTTCCAGGACTGGCAGACATGTTGGGCCAAGTGTATACAACTTGATGGGGCCTACTTCGAAAAACACCATATCAACTTGGAGCCTGCCTATTTTGTTAGTAGAAAATTAATACTCATTCTTCTTTGACTAGTCCTTGTAATATACTTCATTCTTGTCAGATAAGTATGCCAATTCCATTTATATATACAAAGACAGGAGAAAAAAATTTGGAAACAGAATGACTGCCACAATGAAGAATCGATAAAACACATGAGGTAATTGTTACCCTTTACCAATAGACTAGTGGTGCATGTTTATGTATGTTTATACATAAAGTATAAAATGTAGGATTTTCAGAATGTATTTCAATAATCACGTTAATGTTAAATGTTAAATTCTCCTGATCCTACAAGTAGACTGTATTACAAGAACTTGGCAGAAAAGAAAGAAAATATTTACCATTCTAGCATCTACTCTCTCTATCTGCTGTAACAATGAAGTCAATGTAAATAGATACACTTGAATTCTGAGAAATCCTATTGGTTGTTTAAATGGCAGTTGTGCAGGAATTTTGCACATAGGAATATAGTGCGAGTAATAAGCCATACTGAACTTTGGGGACCTTCAATTAGAAGCTGTACAGTTACGGCCAAAACATTCATGGGAAAAATAACACCAGAACCAACACAAAGTAAAAGAACTATTTCTCGGAATTGTTAATGCATAAATATGGTTATGTTAAAAATATAACAAATGGCAGAATTTTTGCACTAAATTACAGATGTTATATACACAACGTTTTCAGTGTCTGTTTATTCTTAACAATAAACCAATACTGATAAAGAGTCCCTCTTAATCTTTCCCATCCCTAATAAAATTTTAATAATGAAGGCCTTACCTATACTTATCCTGAACCTTTTGTTTGATGTCTGCTAGATTTTCCTGAGTGATATCTCTTTCCAAGTATTCAGATAAAGTTTCTGTAGCACTTTCTAGATCTTTCTGATTATCCTGAAAAGAATAGTAAAATGCACTATGTATTAACAATGTTACTTAAAAGGCATGGATACATCATGAGATAGTACCGTATTTATGCATGTATAATGTGCATCCTGGACTTTGATGGGGAAAAGTGACAAGTATATCTCATATATAATGTGTAGTACAATTCAGGTTCAAGAAATGGCTTTCTTAGTTATAGGTCATAAAGCTGTTGCTATGACAATCAAGACTAGTCAGTGAATCACCTGTTTCTATGTGGACCAAGAGGAGAATATAGTCTTGTGTATATAATGAGTCACCAACCCACACCACCTCCCCACTCTCTCTCCACTGTGTTTAGCATCCCAAAGCTTTGACACTGTTTCTCTCGGTGTCGCAAAACATTCTACTACAAAGTGAAAAATCATGGAAGTGGCCCTTAAAACATTTATGTTTTTGTTATTATTATAATTAAATAATTGTTGAAAAACACAACCTAGTATTTGCACCTGTTGATACTTGATTTGATTTAGTTTATTTTACTTCATGTTTTGTGCTGCTTGGCTAATTTGCGAAGATGGGGATGAGTGATGAAATTGATGAATGTATGGACATTCACAAACAACCAAGCCTGAGCGGGATTCGAACTCCGCACTTGTTGATATATATATGTTATATGCAGTCATAGTAAAAACATGTGTGGTTTCATGTGGGCTGTCCAAATTACTGTATTTACGCATGTATAGTGTGCGTGCCTGTATAATGCGCACCCTGGTTTTTGATGAGTAAAAGTTACAAAAAATTATATCTCATATATAATGCGCAGTACAATCCAGTTTCACGAAATGGCTTTCTTAGTTGTGGGTCTTAAAGCTGTTGCTATGCTGATCAAGAGTGATTAGCATCATACCTATTCAATGATTCACCTGTTGCTATGTGGACCAAGAAGAGAATATTCTCTTGTGTAAACAATAAGTCTCCAACCCATGCCACCTCCCCATTCTCCCTCCACTGAGTTTAGCATCCCAAAGCTTTCACTTTTTAACCACCTTATTTATTCTGTAATAGAAGAAAGAGAGATCAAAATTACGTTATGGATTTGCAGTGCTTAGGAAGTTATTTTCTATATTTCTCGCCCAACAAATACTGCTGACACGCATCCCACGTGACGGAAGGTGCATGCTCGAATTCTGCCAGAGTTGTCTGGCTTTTCTTGGTGTCGCAGAACATTACATTACATGAGCAAATACGGTATTCCGTATATAATAAGCACCACAGTTTTAGGGTCAAAAAAATTGGAAAAAAAAAGTGTGCATTATACATCAGTAAATACAGTTTATGCACACAAATTACAATCAGAAGTTAGAGGGGTTAATAGTAAAAAGGACCATCCTTATTCTAATCATTTAGTTTCCTAAGAACAACAAAACAAAAGTGTTTGTGTGTAATGGCAAAATAGTTCTATTCTGCAAACATTTTGCAACTCCAAAGCAGAAAAACTGTGTTCAAATGCTTGTTATGGCATTGATATGTATCCATCGTTAGATGATTTTTCACTCATTGACTGCAGCATTGTAGAGTGCAGACTGTTCTATGTTTTGGTCAAACATATTTCAATCAGTGGCGGCCGGCGGCAAGTATAATGGGTAGTGCCAACGTGATCAAGAAATCGAAAAAAAAAAACCTTCACAATGCCCCACCCCACCCCTCCTTGAGGTTGCCCCACTGGCTAAGATGTTTATCCTCGTTTTGTAGCGTGGAAAACAGTGTGTGTGTTTAAGTAATAACACACTAATGCGATTCATCTTCACCTACCTTTATACACTACAGGACACTTCACTAAAAATACAATTACAAGAGGAAGGGAAAACAAATCTTCTCACCTTCTCCTCCCCCATGCACACGTATTCCAACTGGATGTTGAAAATATTCTAGACATTTGATGTAAAAAGAAATTGTCGAAATGCCAAAGGAAACTCGCATCACCATACGATTTTTTACTTTTATATTTTTAAAAAGTCTGTATGGCCCTCTAGGTGCATCTATCTATTATCAAAATGTTCATTTAACTTTGGAAAATTACTAGGTTCGTTTCTCCAAAAGTTGGCAGAAAAGTAGATAGTACCTTTTTCAAGAATTACTTCCCCAACGGGTCTTACAAATCTGTCGTATTTAGCAACTTATCTCTGAAGATGGCAACTGTGTCAACACTGCGAAAGTTCCCTCGCTGTTCCAGGCGAAAAAGAGTACGGCTGGTGTCTTATGGGCTAACCCCATTGGCTAACACCACCCCCTGCCACCTTCTTCCCGGCTCATGGTGGAAATGTTACTCGCTGAGACTTCTCCAACCTCTGCACGTGTTACAACTTGGTTAGGCCAGCTCTTTGGTGGCACGAACCGCTGCCTCGCCAAGGGTATGAAACAGCTGTCGATGCAGTGAGGAGGATGGGACGGTTCATATCTAGTCTGTGGTTGGGGCGGTCGTCACGTCAGCTTGATCGATTGCAAGATACGAATCTCCTTGTCTGTAAACTATCAATGTATTAATTTAACAATACTTGGGCTAGGTATGCATTTCTTCTGAGGGTAGTGCCATGGCAAGGCAGCTCTCCCCCTTGAGCCGCCACTGGTTTCAATTACTTGTGTACGTTTATCTATATTTTATCCACCATACTAACGAAACTGTTAGTGGATTTCTCAGTAATGTAGGTTCGACCAGGTCTCTGGCATACCCTACCATTGCTTTACACTTGGCTTCGCCAGATTTTTTGCTGTCTCAGAGTAGATTCCACACAGGTAAAACAGCGACAGCGAAAAATCAGCCAGGCCAGATCGGTAGCTCAGTGGTAGAGCAATGGCACGGTATGCCAGGTATGTTGAGCTTGCATTTTTCGCTGAAAAATCTATGTAGTACTTTCAGCTACATAGTACATCTTCTTTGTGTGCAAAATTTAAAGAACAACAAAACTGTTGGCTTGAACTGGAGTGTGGCAAGTTATAATTAATACCCAGAAAGCATACTGAGATTACACAAATTTCAGAATTCAAGTAAAACTTCCAGTATTGACCATCACCACTAAAACAATTTCTCAATTTCTTCCTTGACATCCAAAAATTTAACCATCACCTCACCTGAATTGAGTAAAACCATAAGAAAAATGTTAATATGTAAATTTTAAGGCCGATCGTCAGTCTTGAGGTTTAGAAAAGCCAATTACCCTTTCCCTTTACATCTGGAATCAACAAGTTAACCTGGAGTGAGCTCTAAGTCTGAAATGACAAGCCACAAGCAACAACAAACCTTCAGATATGAATGCAATCATTCATATCAGAGTGACATGACAGGCTGCACATGTTGCCTGTCACTTGCATTGGGCTGATTTCTTAATACCGTCCTTCATGTTGCTTTGGTCCACTGGTGGTGCATGAACAGTCAATACTTTTTTTTAATAGAGTGGAGGGTTCCACGTCACTTGTCACTTCAGGTGAAAGCCCGATGTCATGCGTCACTTCACTCTGACAGCTTCCTAAGACATCCAAATAATAATAAATTGATCCTCCAAGGAAGAAAGTAGATACTGATCATCCCCTTTTTTTGTCATCTAAAATAAAATTATCCCTCTCCCCCCACCTGCTTAGACCACATCTCAAAGTAATAATATAAACCTTCAATGAAATTGGAAGGTGGCAGCTGACAACAAAAGACATCCCTCCAACAAAAATGCATTTGTGAAAAAATTCATGTCTAATTCTGGGAGCCGAACAGTCACATTTAATTCCTGGAATTCAAGTAATTCCTGATTGGTTGACACCTTATCAATAAATAACAGTCATATTAGCAAATCTACAATAACTCACCTCAAATATTACAGACTGATTGTTCTTCCTTAGATAATAGGCGAAGACATAGGTATACATCAATGTCTGTCGACACTGGCAGAGAATATCAACAGCTTTCCTAAGAAATTGAACCTGTGGAAAGAAAGAAATTGTTAAGATACATTCTAAGTGAAGACTATACAATAATTCAGCCATAATACTTAGATCAAATCACATACGTAAAAAAATCTTCGGCTGCAGCTACAACAGACTAAAAGAGAAAACTTACCTCTATCCACGACATATTATGTTGTTGCATTTCCTCCATCTTTTCCTTAACCGATGCATACAACTTGTGTTCGAACTTAAGGGACTGCATATGATTCATGTATCTATTGCAATAGAAAAGGTATCGTTGGAGTGCAGCTCTTGATCTTTCTTGAGCATCCCTTGCTGCCCTGGCTTCTTCTTCGTCATAGCGATTACAATTATACCTATAATAATAAAATCGGCGTTAATTCTAGGTGATGCTTTAAATATGTGTGTGGTTTAAAATACTTAAACATAGGCTGCTTCTCAGAAATAAGATACTTTTCAGAGGTGTGATTAAGCCGATTTCCAATACATCAATGTTAGCAGATAATCGCATATTACGAAAAAAAAATCATAACAATTACAGCATAAATAATGCATAATTAGAGTAAAATTTAGTAACATGTATTATTCCTAATATCAGCCAAATACAAGACACAAATTGTAACAAGGAAATGGCAAATACAATACTTATTGTAGTGGACTTCTACTTGAAAATAGTTCAAAACATGGCCTTTTTCTAGAGTATTTAATATGAAACTACCGGTAACACTCAGTTAATCAAAGTGAAGTACAATATGATCACAACACATTTAAAATTTCTTCCGTGTTCCAAAAACCTACTTTTGATGCAATAATACTGAAATTTTGATTTTTCCCGTAACAATATATTTCTGGCATTTCCATAACAAATAAATTCCATCATTTTCATGATTTCCAAACACCCAGTGTAAACATATAATTCATATGCCCAGGATTACAAAGCAAAACTCATTATAGTCACCTGTTTATGTATGAGGGTAAATCGAAAAGTCTTTGCTGCTATTTATTTTCAGCCGAAATATTAGTGTAATTGACAAACCGAGATATACATTCAATGCAATAGTTTTTCTTGGAACGGCCCATCTCAGCTGCTCCGTGGCATCTTTGCTGTCAGTTTGCAAAGATGGCTGTAGTACTCAACACATCCATGTCGTATGAGAAGTGAAGTGTTATCAACAGACTTCAATCATTCGAATGGGAGATTCTGGAGCATGCACTGGAGCCAGACCTCGCCCCCAATGATTTTCATGTGTTCGGTCCACTGACAAAGTTCTTGGCAGGACAGAAGTTCTTCATTTGCAACGACAAAGCAAAGACCGCTGTCCGACAGTGGTTTCACGATCAACTGGCAGAATTTCTACATCAGTGGCATCTCCAAACGATGGGACAAATGCCTGAACAGCTGTGATGACTATGTGGGAAAATAGTGCAAGGTACATAGAACAATTCCTATACAGTCAACTCTCGATTCAAAGACCTTTCACAGTTCCCGGGAAAAGGGTCGTTATTTCGAAGGGGTCGTTATTGGAATTTGCACCAATTTTCAGCTTAAAGGGAGCTCAAACAGACACAAAGATGCCTAGGAGATGATAACACCATTTATCCTGGTAGTTATACAACCTGTTATGCACAGGATGCATGTTGTGAGAAGGAAAATAGAACATAAAAAAGTTTTTACAAAAGAGAATTTAAAATAATGTTACTTTGTTTCAATTGTGCACAGTCGTTACTTTTCCAGGAAATTCTTACAATTCTATCTGGTTCATGAGAAACCCGTTTGCACTGAGACCAATGGAAAGGAAAACAATCTCTCTCTTATTGCAAGCGAAACTCGAAGAATCTTGACACCAGTCAGATTGGTGCCAGCAAAAGTCGGGAGATAATCGGGCAGAATGAATGTTGGATTTTATACGGGTTTACTGGAGCATTGTCTGTTACAAGATTAACTGGTAAGATTAGATCTCTCGGGAGAAACAACACAACCTCTCTAGGTACCAGACAAAAAAAATAAAGGCAGGACTGTAATTTTCGTTCTGGTTCGGCTGCGTAAAATACATCGTAAAAAAAGTCACTTTTCTTTGCTTCAACCAACTTCATTCACCCTCCTTCCCCATTCAAGGGAGCAGTCCAAACTCCTTCCTTGACTTGCATTGTAATCCAGCGTGAAAAAGGAAACGCGCAACTTGCGATCTGTTTTCACCCAATGCGTATTCTAGGACACGTCATTAAACAGCGTGGCAGTCGATAATCATTCGGGTTTGGAATTGAATTTCACTTTAAACTGTATATTTAGTCCCGATTAGCCCATCAGCATAAAATGAACTGAAAACAAGCTTTATGAAACTGCGCATTTTCACATATCAAAATGGTAGATCGTTATTTACTCTCACGTTAATCGACGATTTAATGTTGGATTTAGGAGTATTCTCGATGTCAAACACCCACCCCTCCAAACGTTTTCCCCTTGAATAATGTCTTTTTAATCAGTCTCAGCAACCATTCCTACATTGAACACTTTTTTTTTTCCTCCACATGAATGGTTCTGAAGAAAAGCGGATGCAAATTAAATTTACAGATTTGCTTATCAGAAGGCGCAGAACATGAACTTATTTTAACTCTTGTTTTCCTTTCTGGAGATCGAATTTCGTTATCGTCAAATCAAAACAGCTTTGCGAGATTCAAAACAATAACTTTTTCCTTGGCGCTGGATGAGTCATCGCTGTTATCGGCAAGCAAGAGCTTTGCAGACGCTAGACAAAACACTGGCGCCAGCTGCATCGTATAAAAAAGGAGACTGGCTGGAAGTTCGAGCAACAGGTGGCGGAAGAGAAAAGTCCCAGCATTTTAAAGATAACGCAACTTTCGAAGACGGAACTTTTAACAGCAGTGTAAAGAAGAAAGAAATGACCCTTGCTTTACGTTTTACCATGCAACAGACAATAATACGGGCAATATTTCCTATGCAGACAACAGCATTAAAAAAAAAATAATAAATAAATAAAAAAACAACTGAAATCTGCAATTATCAACATTGCCGTGCACACCAGTGGCGGAGAATGAGCTGGGGAAAGGATAGAGGGTCACTTTTTTTTTAAATTGTTCTATGGTTTTTGTTTGTTTTCAAGAATATATCCACAACTGGTTGCCCCATTTTAGATGTCAAAGGAAAGGAAGAGGGGTGGTTCCTTTTCCACTCTCTCCTGTAATCAGCCCGCATCAGCAAGAAAATCGTGGCTGAAACAAACTGCATCGCCCCCCCACCCCACCCCGCCACGTTTGCTGACAGAAAAAAGAGGGAGAAGTCAGTCAGCCAACGGAACACTTTTTTGGCAGATATTACGACATCGACACATAGGAAAACGTATGAATTGGGAAACGGGAGTTATGATGCCCGTAAGATCGAAGTAAACTTTTGTGGAAACCTGGATGACAACACATTAAGCGGGTTGACCATCTTTACTTCACCTATGTGGTTTTGATTATCTCTAACAGTTTCGCCTTTTATGAGGTGTTGCAGGGAACAAAGAACATGTTTTGAATGAAAGCGGTTACCGGAAGTTATCGGCTACAAGGCCGAAAGTTGCTCACTCACGGGAAAATGCTGAACTCTAGGTCAGAGCTGGACACATGGGCCAGACTTCCAGGTGCCAGGCATCTGTATTTTCGAACATTCCTGCGCTCTGATCTCTCAAGGTGATGTATTTATCGATGAAAGAGCTTGACCTGCCACACACATTGGCAAAGACTGCAAGTCCAGCAGTCATTTCCCCCCCTCCCCCGCGAGTTTTCAGCAGCTCTTAGGACAAGGAAACAAGTCAAGTCGATTTAAAATAACATCCAAGCACATTCGATCTTCTCTTCTCGCGTATCCAAGAGAAAGCGTGGCAAAACAAGCCTGGCGCGTTGGGTAGCGGCCGTCGGGTGCAGGGTAACATTGGTGCACTTGAGGGAGGGGAGGGCAGACGTCAAGTGCTATTGGATATGACTCAAGCATGGTGTGGTGGTGTCTATCTTTTGTTCAGACCTAATTGTGAGCGGTAGAGCACTCATAAAGGGAATAAGTGGAGGAAAAAACAACGCAGATCTCGGCCGATTTCCTTCAATTTTTCAACTTTTTCCCCCCCAATTTTTTCTATTTTTTTCTAAATTTTTCACGGTTCCCGGGAAAAGGGTCGTTACTTCGAGAGGGTCGTAGAATCGAGAGTTGACTGTATTTTGATTTCCCTGCATGTTTATTATTTCGGCTGTAAAAAAAAATGGGGCAAAGACTTTTCGATTTACCCTTGTACATTATTAGAGGAGTTTAGTTCATATTCTTCAAGGAACATTTACAGTTATTTATCAGATCAGTACAATATCAATTATTGGTATTAGTAAATTGTATATATTCTATTATATCTAATCAATACAATAAATATACTGTATTTAATAAATAAGAGTAGTTGTAGTAAACCAGGTGAAATTTTCAGAATAAGTTTCTGACTGGTAAAAAAGATTGTGGTAGAAGATGTACTGTAGCGTTCATAACACTTTTTTTTTAAGGATTACCTCAATTTACAATCTTAGTGTTTAATAAGAGTGATTGATTGAGTTTGTGCCCACATTATGCACAGATAGGCTAATCGTGTGTAATAAGAGTATACTTTTGACATCACACCATCACAATATATTTTGTCACTCAGAAACTGTCATAAATGCAGCTACCATTGATCTAACAAATCCAAGTTTATCATTACCATGATGAGCCATGGGGCTCCCACGGTCCCAAACACACCCAGCAGAAATCAGCCTTACAGTTCTGGTTTTTGCACACCATGTGATTACATCCACCATCCTTTTCTATGGTCACGTTACATTTTGGACATTCCTGTAAAAGAGAATCATAAATGGTAATAATACAAACACCCTTACTCTTAAAATCTTAATGCGCTTACAAATTAAGGATTTCATTTTATGTACAAAGTAGGCACTACATTTGACTAATTTGTGTTGTTAATATCATTAGTATTAACATTGCAACTTTATTCTGCCAGAATTGCAATATTTTGGTCTGAATTACAGTTAAAAACCAAGAAAAAATCACACGTCCTTCAAATTTTCGGACTGACCTAGATTCTTCAGATTGGAGGCAAAAAGAGTGTCGTGAAATGGTTAAAACCTGGTTAAATGAAAAGCACAAAAACTTAATGTCCTGATTATTTCACTGCAGCAATCTTTCCTTCTATACCTACAGAATGATTGAGGTTGGTGTGAAAATTTGGAAGACAAACAAGAAATGTGCTGAGATTTTATTGCAGTTTTTAATATGTTGTTGACATGTGGCATAAAATATAACTTTTTAAAATGATATTGCTGCGAAAAGGATTTTAATGAATTTCCATGACAGGCTGTCATATTCACAACCATTATCTTATTGAGTCTGGATGAAGATATAGTCTACTCTGTGTTGATCAGGAGTGTTAAGCATCTTATAGTATTTTTGACACTACTTGGCTATTGAGCCTCTTAGATGGACACAGCACAGACAAACCACAAGCAACAACAATACAAAGTAGTGTGGTCTTCCTTTCCTTGAGTGGATCAGACTACCTTGCTAGTTGCTAAGTAAGGATTCTTTCATCGGGGACTCGGTGGTTTTGATGTCTTGTCAGCATGTGTGTCAGTAGTGGAAGGCCTTGAACCGGGTTGTACGTGTTGCCCCCTTTTTTTTTTTTTTCAACCATTGAACTACGACGATACTAGTGTTGTGCATTTGTTTAGAATGGAGACCAGTCAAAATAGTAAAGCATGCATTATTCACGTAAGAGGCCTATTTTTGCATTACATTTGATTCGAACCCCCGCCAAAAGTTCGTCATTCAAATCTAATGAGCAACAACTGCACATTCTCAAATGACTGGAAACGACAGTATGCAGGGGCTACATAGTGCATTATTAACTACGGAAAGGGTATATATATGCTGTTTTACCACTCAATATTTTGACAGTGATTTTGTATTATGTATCACATCTTAAACGTATATGCAGAGAACAAAATTACATGTAGAATATATATATATATATATATATATATATATATATATATATATAATGGATAAAAGCAAGGAGGGCCAAAAGGGCTAAGTAAAAATCAAATAAGGTAAAAGGAAACACTCACCGGACAGTAGGAAAATTCAAAATTTTCGCTAATTTATAGCATCATCGGTGTGAGAAGAAACAGAAGAAAAATTTTGAATTTTCCTACTGTCCGGTGAGTGTTTCCTTTTGCCTTATTTGATTTTTATATATATATATATATATACATATATATATATATATATATATATAGTACATACCTTTGTGTTAGCTGCTATCCAATTTGACGTTTCCGAGTCATCATCGCACTTTTTTATCCATTTTTTTAATAAATGGCACTTCACAGGATCATGCCAGTTCTCTCCACAAGAAAAACAGAATGTATGGGTACACTTACAAGTCACCGGTCGGGGCTCGACATACTGCACTTTTATAGCATTATTGCAATCAGGAGAGGGACACCACCTCAACAACCTGTTACACTGCAATGGAAAACCAAGTAGTAATGTAAATGATTGATTATTATTATTGCATGGCTTGATCAACAGTTTTGAAAAATTGCTATTACTAAATTAATACCTATTCAGCATAGTTCAAGAAGAAAGCGTTCCTTCTTGTACATCCTTTTCAAGAGCTTGACATGAAAGAGGTTTTACTGAATTCTTAGATCTTGACAAAGGTATGTGTGTACAAAACCATGCAATTGTAATAATGTAAGTAATTAAAGAAAAGTTCATATTTATATTATTTGTAAGATAAGCACACAGACCATTTGCAAAGATTTAAAAACACTTTCAGGTATTTATCTCAAGTTAAAACCTACTACATTTCTTGAAGTAAGACTTACTTGAAGCTTTCCTGGCAAAGAATGACGAATAGATTCTCTCGGGCTCAAGAAAGCCTGGAATCATTTCCACAACTCACCCGGTCAATAGCCCGAGATAATCTTTTCGTCCCACACTACGACAAAAAAGTTTAAGACCACCATGAAAAAACGGCCAAAAACTCAGAATGGAGTGTTGTACGGAACCAACGGTTCCTGTCCAAGAAAGACGTGACGATTATACACATGGAAAATTCAATATAGTCTAGTTTGAACCTCGCAAGATGCGAAACCAATTTTTTACGAATGTGTAGCATGTGGTTGGCAAAATGGAAAGTGACAAAAACGTTGCTGAAGCTGGCAACATTGCAGCTGTGTGTGTGTGAAACCGGTCAGTACAGTAGCCAGGTTCATGCGCATCCTTATCAGTGGCGACATTGCTAGCCCACTATTGTGTGTGAGTTGTGCAAGGTAAGTGGAGCTGTGTGAAATGGTCTGTCATCGTGGGGAACAGGCAACTTCGGTTGAAAAGCATGCTGTGATATGTGCACTGAAAACTGGACGTTATTCGGAACGCGAAATTGCAAGAAAACTGAATATTTCCAAGACTGGTGTTCATTGTGCATTGGACAGATACCGTAAAAACCAACAGTCATGCTGACCGTGCACATAGTGGAAGAGCTCGTGTAATGTCTGCAGCTGACAATAGATATATTACAGTAACTAGCAAATGGAACAGGCGCCTAACAGCACCAGTCATTGCTGCTTCCCTGAATAACAGCAGAGTGACGCCTGTCTCTGTGTCAAAGGTGAAGAATAGGTTGCTTGAAGAAGGGCTGATGGCAGAGTAGCTGCTAGAAAGCCATTGTTACAATGTGTGAACAAGACGAAACAATTGGCCTGGGCTAAAATGCACCAAGGTTGGACTGTGGATAACTGGAAACGGGTACTCTGCACCGAAGAATCCAAATATGAATTATTTGGCAGCAATAGGCGAACCTTTGAGCATCGAAAGGTTGGCGAGAGAATGAAAGAAGAGTGTCTTGTTCCCACAGTGAAATATGGGGGTGGAAGTGTAATGGTGTGGGGATGTTTTGCCGGAAACCAGATGGAAGACCATAAAATTCAGGGAACATTGGTAAAAGAAGGGTATCATCAGATATTGGTGCACCATGCCATCCCCTCTGGTCGTCATCTTGTTGGTAATGGGTTTATTTTTCAACAAGATAATGATCCCAAACATACGTCCAAATTGTGCACACGGTATTTGGAACACAAGGCACATTACTTCTCAAGACGTGGCCACCACAGTCTGCTGATGTTTCAGCAAATGAACTGCTATGGGACCAAATCGATAGGGACATCAGGAAGAAGGTACCCAGCAACACTCAACAGCTATGGGAATTCATCAACGATGCCTGGCGTAACATTCAACCATCCTATCTGGAAAAAATATTGGAGCGCATGCCACGTGTTTTTCGCTGCTGTCATTAAGGCCTATGGCGGACATATTGATGAAAGCAAAATATGAGGTGACATTAGTATGTATAGTGGATGTACCTATGTTTGTACATTAATTACGAAATACATTCATTTCTACTGATTTTTGGCACTTTTCCCTGGTGGTCTTAAACTTTTTGTCGGTAGTGTACCACATTTCTTATTTTTCATATTTGAGTTTAAACCTTGTGGCAAGTTCAAATGACTCCAGTTCTAAACCAGTTACCTCTCCCTACATTTTAATCCCACTTCATTTGCATTTCAAATTCCCTGACTTTTAACATTAAATAAGTGAAATCTTCAAAAGTCATGTATAAAAAACTTGGATATGGGTACAATCCTTTGTAATACACCAGATGCCTAACTTAATTAAAAAAATATAGATGTTTAATGTGACACAATGCACAGCAAGGAATACAACTAAGCCCCGCGACAGGTTAAGTTTGCAGCAGGTTTTATGTATTAGTCCACTCGAGAACGACACTCGGCATCTCCCGTGCCAGTCTTGCCTCAACCGCCAAGCTGTTCATATCCCAGACTGTGAGGAAATTAGCAGCATTACAGCTCAACTACATTCTGTGTGCACGTTTTGTTCTATATATGCGAAAACTTAACCTGTCACAGGGGTTACATCACAGGATTTTTAATAATTCTACTGTAAAAATTAATTAATAGAAAATGTTTCTTTTTATTATTTATAATGCAGAAACAAGTGTCAATATGAACTATTACTACTTACCTCTACAAAACTATTTGTTATTAAATGTTGGTATTTGAGCTTAACTTTAGAGTCCCTAACTAGTCTCATAACAGTTGCATCATCCACCAGAATGTCACAGCCATGGGCAGCACATGCTATAGTTTGACCAACCCCTTCTTCCATGATCTTTGTGGTTAGATATTCTCCCCAGCATTGTGTACAAAATCTGTGTCCGCACTCTAAGCCCGTCATCATCTAGAATATGAAAATGATTACAAACAACACAATGTAAATATGTATATTGAATAAGAAAATTAAAATATCACAATGTTCCTTCCAATCTTATCCTAATTTTATTATTTAGAAAATGATTACTGTGGTTTGGCCTGCAAAGTTGATACTTATACCAATGTTCATTTGGCAATAGAAATATTTAAAAATGCAATACCCCTAAGATTGTAGTTCAAAAATTCAGATCAAGTTATTTCTGATCATAATTTAATTCAAGAGATTTGGTAAATGTGCGAGAAAAAGCAGACACACAGAATACTATAAAATAATATTCTGCATACAGAATATGGTGGCAAAAACATTCAAAATGCAACACATTGTTATAAACATATAATAATGCAATACCAATGAGACACACTTATAAACAAACAATGAATGACAAGTTCCTGTTCTGAAAGTGAATTAGGGAGGTTAACACAAAATCAATTTTGACTGTTTTGTCATGAAAAACAGGTAAGTAACTTAGTGTTTATACAATTAATAAAATTAAGGTGCACAATTTTTATTAGTAAGATGTACCCACAAAAAATAGCATGGCAGAATAAAAGGCAGACAAAAAATTACTTTAATATTTTACATTCGTTTTATATGCAAATATGTGTGAAAACACAACCTCTCCACTATTTTCAATGCCAAGTTTGGCAGCAATTAAGAAAAAAAACCTCTTTGATCAACAGCATAACCACTTATGGTCATTAATAGAGCCTGGATTTTTATGTAACATCAAAGTACAAAATATGTACATAAATATGTAACAATAATTTATTAAATATGTACCTAAATATGTATTATCAAAAGGATATGTAGCTAAATATGTAGTATCATAGAATATGTAATATTAATAACCCAGAATCTAAGCAATTTCAAGAATTCTTCTAGATATTTATTTTATTTGAACATATTCAGTGTAATTTTCAGGACATAATTTGTTCAAATTAAAATGTGTATCAAATTTATAAACTCAAAAAAGCACAGCAACGTGCACATATTTAAGATACCAATTTTGTCAATCATTAATTACTTTTCACATCGCAAATCTTTGTAGAATATGTAAATATGTATGAGAGCCACCCCCTTTATCCATGCTTCCTCTTTTTCCTTTTTGTCATTACATAATTTTTCAGCTCGAATGAAAAAATTAAGGTAAACATTTAACTTTATCCTATTGGGAGTGTTCGGATTTCTTGTGGAGGTACAAATCGCCTGCCAACAGTTTATGAAAACCCCCCATTACAATCCCTTTATCAGTTTTGGTAAAGTACAGGTCCAAAATGTTGATCATCCCGTCAACTAGGTTTTCCCTGGTGAAGCAGATTCTGACATCTTGTTTTCCTAAACCGGTAAAAACCTTGTCAAGTCCATATTCGTCCTTAATTATGAGGATGTCGTCGACATATCTTCCATAATATTTCAACCCCTTCCCTACTCATTATAAAGTGGTTTTTTCGACGTAGTGCATAAAGATATTGGCCACAAAGCCTGATATAGGGTTGCCCATGGCCAACCCTTCTTTCTGTCGGAAGATCTTGTTATTTACATAAAAATAATTATACCCTGTTACTAGGAAAAACCATCTGACATACTCCCACGCCACCAAAATTTCAATGCCGTTATCTAACAACCATCTTTGGAAGCAGTCCCCGGCTTTTTCCCTGGGTACGCTGGGATACATATTATGTCAAAGCTACTGATCGTGTCCGTTTCCCAAATAACTAATTTTTCAATGGACTCTTTTAACAGTAACTGAGATTTTAACAATGAATTGGGTGTCTACATTAATTTCCCAATTCTCTTAATCAACTCTTTGGCTAAACCGTACCCTGGGTGTTCATACATGGGGATAATGGGTCTAAGTGGTACCCCCCTCTTTATGTGTCTTTTGTATGCCGAATGCAGTGGGGATATTCCCGTCCTTGATGCCCTTAAGGAGTTTCTTTTTTTCCACGCTACCCAGTGTAATGCTGGTTTCAATGCCTTTTTTGACCTAATCTTAATCTTATTGGTAGGATTCCCTTTAATTTCTTCATAATCGTTATTCCTAAGACTATCCTCTAATTTGCTATGATATTCTTCTTTTTCAATTATCACAATTTTATTTTCCTTCTCAGACCTAATTAAATACAAACTGTTGTCTTTAACTCATTTTTTTTTCACTTTATACAAGCATTCCCTAAGTTTATTGCCTTTTACTCCCCTTTGGGTCCTATTATTATCCTTAGATGAGCATTGATCCCTGACGCTTATATGCATTTGTTAGTTAATAATATCGCGTACTTTTTGCCTAACCGTAGTCTTCTCCTCTTTTTCGTCTAACCTCCCCACAATCTCTTCAGTGGCAATAATAAATTTCTCTTTCTCAAAGGTTTCATCTTTGATGGCGAATTTGTGTCCCATTTTTCATAATTTCCGTCAAACTAACACTTTCTTAACGTGACACCATGTCAGGTGTCTAGGAATACGTTTTAACCTGAAGGAGGCAGTAATGATACACTGAAACGTTGTTTTGACCGACATTTCGTACTCACACACGTAAGTAATTGATCTTTGATCTTTTTAACGTTTCTCTTAATTAGCTGAGAGTAATTGTTATTTGTACATATTATCACATATTATTTGATTATCATTCAGTGCAATAGGTGAAAATGCAGAATCAGATTGACACTCTAAACACTTTCTTTGCCACTCTGGTTGTGTGCAACTCATGTGTTATCATGATGTAACACAGCAGAACTGAAATGTTTAACCTGATCCCAGACGTAAAGTGGTTCCGAAGATAGCAGTATGATTTTCTGTTGATAGTAGTCCCCAATGTAATGTTCCAGGATTGGGGCTTTATAAGCCCAGAAAAGTGAACAGCAATAGGTATACCAGCTGATCAGTTTTTTTTTTTAACCCTGCTCCTCTTCCTTGCTGACTCAATGTCTTTCCCTGGACATAGTTTGAGTTTTATTTTTTTAAGTCTTCTTTCTTCATCTACAGTTTAAAGTCAGATCTTAACACCTATGTGCCTCCATTGGATATTAAACCTTGGACCCCTTGATTAAAATTTACCACTACACCATTAGGCCTGCCTGGAAGTAGTAGATAGAGTTGAGTTGGTGTTTTAAGTCCACTTTATGCACACTAAGGCTAATCGGGACTGGACCTCCAGTTTAAAGTTGGATCCAAACCACTATGTGCCTCCACCGGGTATCAAACCTGGTACCCCTTGATAACAAGGCGACGATGCTACCACTACACCATCAGGGAGGCCCGGAAATATTGGTACCCCCTGCAACTAGTTGCACCAAAGGCGAGAGTACAAAATACAAAAACAAAAAATTATACTACATCCTGCTTACAATAAAATCAAATCAAATCATTTCAATCTTTAATAAGTGATCCCTGAGTGTCATGTTTTAAAGGATTGGAAACATCACAAAACATTTACTTACAGATGTTGGCTGGTTGCTGAAACAAATCTCACACTCCTCTGCTGCAGAGGTTCTTCTTTGTTGCTGAAACAAGAAAAGGAATGTGAAAAGTTATCATTACAGAAAAATCTGCCTCAACCAACCTATTACTAATGACAGGGGGTTTATCAAATTTTCAATGATACAGACATATACTTGCAAACCAAGAATATGCTGAAAGATATGTCCACATGTTTGCTTAATGTGTATAACCACATGGCTCTGATTCATTTTCTCTTTGAAGAACAAATTGTATATTTAGAAATGTAGTGAACATAAGAATAACAATGCCAGAATTGACACAAGAAGGGCATATCCCACACTTTTAGAAATAGAACAGTAACTGTTAAAGATCCTCCAAAATTAACTACCATATTTTAACAGAATGCAAAAACTACAGTACATGGAAAACTTATAAATATAAAATTAAGAAATTCTGAATTTTAAAAATTTCCTTTATTTTTAGCCAGCACAATGCTGAGAAAGCTGTTAGCATATCAGAATGTAAAACACATTGACTATTGCTACCAAGCTAAGGTGTTTTTGTCATTGTTTCATCATCAATGTTATTAACATTAAGTATTAATTTTGTCTACGGTTGTGATTAACCTAGTGAAATATAAAATTGTAGAATGTAAAGAAATTACCTGTTGTAAAAAAAAAACTAGTTCATGTCCATGTACTGAAAAGTTTCAAGACCACAAACATATTTTTCATCACATTTCTATAAGTCAAAGCTTCATAGCTGCCAAAAACACTTCTGTACGAAAATAAAAATTTACAGTCACATCTTGAAATGCATGCAGTGAAATCCACAGAATTTTGTTACAAACCAATGTGTGGTCCTCCTTCAACTGGTAGTTAAGATGACAACAAAGATAAATAAAAACTAGGATTCAGCATTTCTTTCACTACAGAGTAAATAGAGTTGCATTTACCTTTCGCTTCTACCATTTGCATGTTGAACCCTAATAGCCGAAGTTCTGATTGTGTGATACTAATATCATTGTGATACACATGCATTTTGTACATCAATTAAATTCAGTATATGCTTGAAAGCACACACTGAACATACTTTTTTCACCTTGCTCCTATATGCTTAAGGAGTGATTACATGTTTTGAGTAGGTTATGATTGTCAGCTTTGATTGTCTTAGTATTTGCATAACATATACATAAAAATTTTCATAAATTCAAAAAAAAAAAAAACTACACAGTGGCAACTTATGAGCGTGGAGTCAATTTCATAATACAACTTTCCCCAATTAATACTTTTTGCAACTTAAAATGAACAAATTGGTTTCTTCAAACTTAATTCCGTAATGATTTCCAGTATTCTAAACCATTCATCAACTGATGTACACAATTGGAACCATGGTCCCTAAAGCTGACATGGTGTGCATCTGGTTTGTGCTGAACTCTTACTATAATTTTGAACTTTGTGATGATATTTCTTACACATTAATTCACAGTGTCACAAATGCAATACTCCTCTTAGTTGTAAGATTACTTGTTAATTTACCTACTCCTTAAGCAAAATCAGTCAAGCAATCCCATGAGGCTTTAATTCGACCCCTGACAAATGGCACAATTCCAAAATGTTTGAAACGAGACAAACAAATTAATCATTATCTAGTAAATTGAACAAACTGTGTAAATAATAAAATACGATACAATTTCCAATACCTAATACTTACCTTTGAAGCTTTAGGTCTTACAGCTGTCTTTCTAAAAGGATTGATGACTCTTGCTTCTGCAAACAGTTGTTCTTGGTCACCATCATAGAACCTCTCCATCAGCTTTTCCTTGTCCCATTTGAAATGATTTAATAGAATTCTAGTAATAGTTGCTGGGATCTGAAAGAATATCATAAATTTTGGTACCGATCGACTAACCAATGTTCATTCAAAACTCAAAGACATATTCATCAAACTCTATGTAAAATATATACTTTCAATACTGTATTAATTCAGATACATAGTAGGACTCACATGGAAATTAGGATGAGATACCACGAAATCCAATATTTCTGATGAAAGAGAAATGCAATACAAATGGAATACAATATACAGGGCTAGCCTATAATAGACAGTTTAAATGCTTTATAAATTCAAATTTGTTTGTTACATCATAAAGCATTTAGAACTGGTGTATAGAGAAAGTCTTCAAGTTTACGACCTCCACTTTTCGTTTGTCTTCCTGCCTTGCCCCCAGGTACCCATTGATGCATTGGGCCTCAGAGCAGCATAGACACGGAAATTACTTGAAAATTTTCTGGTACAGATCACCTGCCAGATTTGAAACAGAGTCTTCCGCATGGTAGCACATGCTCTATCAACTGAGCTACCACAGCTCCTAATATGCAATAGTTAACTATAACTAACGCACAACAGTTAACCTTCAATAATCCTATAAATACTGCAGTGTTCTGTGATATAATTTAACAATACAGGGAATTTCTGCAATTTGTTTCAAATTTCGGATACTTCCTAATTTGGGTCTCCTAATCATGAATCTGCACTTAAAATTTGGCGCTCACGTATAGAAATTCCTGAATTATGTGGAATTAACACCGGTATGATTGTCAATACACTCCTGTGGTAGCCATGTTTGATGTTGACAAGTGAGGTTCGGTATTCATTGCATACTTGTTACTGTGTCTACAGCGTTGCCACATTGTTACTTTCTCATTTGGGGATCATTGATCGTAGCAGATCAAACTTTGGAATTTTTTAAACTTGCTGGAATTTTGTATAATCCAATAAGCTTGGAGGAGAATGGCAATAGTGACGATGACAGTGTGGAGGGAGAAGATGTTGTGGATTACGGCTTCCAATAGAGGTAAGTTTGGCAACGGTGCGGTTCCTAGAGTGTTGTACGAATAGTTATACCAATTGCATGTAATCTGTGAATTGCATGGAGCGTTCATTTGCATGTGAGAAAATGGTGTCTTGAAAAGTGTGGATTACATGTTTCTTCCACGATTCATTGACGGTAAGGATAGGTTACGTTACTTAGAATAACTGACATATATGCAATTTGTTTGAAATTCGGTGTACTTACTAATTTTGGTCTGGTAATCATGACTGTGCAGTTGAAATTTGGGTACTTCTTTACTATCCTTCGGACAGATTTCGTACATAGCCCCACGAACCATTTCCGGTAAGGTTAGGCTAGGTAGGGCCACGCAAAGGTTACAATAGTTAAAAATTGGTTTCGAAAAAAATATTCGTAGCCCCACGCACCATTGGCACGTGGTTAGGTTAGGAAACATAGTTAAATTTTGCAAGTTTGACACGTGAGCGCCAAATTTTAACTGCAGATTCGTGATTAGGGGGCCAAAATTAGTGAGTATGCCGAATTTCAAAGAAAATGGAGAAATTCCCGGTATTGTAAAATCGCTCCTGTTCTGTAAATACAAATTGTCATAAATGTAAGGCAAGGAGAAAGGAACTAAATTTTATATTCGGTTCTTGTTTACTATCCTTCGGACACATTTATTTATTTTTACAGAAGAAACTACTTACTGTAATAAGTTCCTGTAGCATTGTCGAACATCGGGAAGGTGTTTGTGTGATGTGGGAATGTTTCATAGCTGAAATTCATGTTGTTTGTTGAAAATTAATTCTCCGACTGAGAATAGCTAGCCCCACGAACCATTGGCGCGTGGATAGGTTAGTTCTGTTAGGTTAGGAAACATAGTTAAAATTTGGTATCGTGTTAGTATCAGGATCTAGAAATTGGAAATAATTGCGAACCATTGGCGCTAGCCCCACGAACCATTAGTGCATGGTTAGGTTTGTTCAGTTAGGTTAGGAAACATAGTTAAAATTTGGTGTCATGTTAGTATCAGGATCTAGAAATTGGAAATAATTGTGAACCATTGGCGCTAGCCCCACGAACCATTGGCGCATGGTTAGGTTAGGAAACATAGTTAAAATTTGGTGTCGTGTTAGTTAGTTAGTCTCAGGCAAGCGAAAAGGCCTATCAGAAAGACTTACTGGTAATATGAAAAATTGCAATTAATTTCATCAAAACAACATTAATACACCTTCAGGAATGTTCCGCGAAGCAGATACGTAAGTACGAATGTCAAAAATTGAAGAAAGTAAGTAGTTATAGGTGTCCGAAGGATAGTAAACAATTACCTTATATTCATGTAGAAAATTTTCACACATGACTATTGGTTTGTGCAACTATGTTATTAATGTTTCAAAAATAATTTACCCTTTCCAAGCCAAATTTTCAAAATCACACAAGTTTTCAGTTACCTCTAGAAAACTAAGGTTTCGTCAAACTGACGACGCGTAAATACAAAAAGGTTTTTCCCACCCTTACCACATAATCCACTTGATACACTCAGAACCTTCAATTGGCCTTGTGCTGTGGAGGGAGTGATACTGTCTGTGTTGAACTGATATCTAGTTGATAAATGATTTGTTATGATGTTATCTGCATACGTTCTGACGAAGCATGAATTTTAGCATAAGCATCACTAATATCATACAAATCCAAACTCAACAATGTGGTTTTGCTGATTTGACAACTGATGCCACAGCATCCATCTATCAAACTTCCGAAATACCTGTGATAATCGAGTTTTACAACTCATCTAAGGGCACAGTGGACACACTAGATCAAATGTGTAATCAAACGACTATCAACAGAAAGACACTGTCTTTTATCCATGATAAATATTGCTCTATTGAACAGTTTTGTGATTTACACACACATAGAAGGTCATCCATCACTAGTGATGAACCACTGAATCGGCGGCACTTTGGAAACAAACTCCACACTGACCTTACGAAGCCACATGACATTTTGAAATGTGCAACGTACTGTGCGAGCTACGCTTGTCCATGGTGAAAATATTGTGTATATGCCTAATGATAAAATAGAGGCCAAGGAAAGAAGGAAGTAGAATATCTGCACATTTTATCCATGCAAGAAAAGGAGGATGATAAAAATGTTTTGCAGCTATTGTTTCAAAGCCAGGTAACACTTCCGTATGGTTCCAATGGATTTCTTCATTTTTACAGAAGAAACTACTTAAGTGAATGAGTTTCTGTAGCAATTTGAAAGTTTGTGTAGGTATTTTCTTTCGTCGTGGAATATATTTGACCGGGAATTCATATGTTTTTCAAGAAAAATATCTCTCTGACGCACAATTGCTGTTGCTCTCATTTGGTTCTGTGAACTGGATGTTCTGATGACATAACCCCCTGTCAGTGTTTCCAACCATGCCATTGTTTTGCAAGAAGATCAAGGAACTAAACATACATTTCTGATATAACAAGGACCCAAAATTTTAACTATGTTTGCCTAACCTAACCGTGAATGGTTTTTGGCGCTTGCCATATTGTGTGTTACGGAAGCGAAAAAAGGAACAAAAATTACTCCTAATGTGCAAAATTGATTACCACTCTCGTGAAAACACCTGTAACTCATTTCGTCCTTTTTAAGATTTCTACTTACGTATTCTTTAGGGTGGAATTATGCTTTTCTCACGAAAATAATAGCAGATAGCCCCAGAAACGATTCATGCATAGCCCCAAAAACCATTCAAGGTAAGGTTAGGCAAACAGTTAAAAAAAATTTCCAGAAAAAAAAACATGAATTCATGCTAAAAGAGATTACACGATGAAAGAAAATACATTGACGAACTTCGATAATGCTACAGAAACTGATTTCTGTTAGTAGTTTCTTCTGTAAAATTAAAGAAATCCATTTTCAATAGATCGAAGTGTTACCCAAAAATTGAAATTATTTTCGTGAAAGAAGCCAAATCCCACCTTCAAGAATCTTTCGCACTGCAGAATATGTAAGTATGAATGTTAAAAATTACGAAATAAACGACTGAGAGGTGTTGGGACATACGGAAGTAGTAATCAAAGCAATATGTAGAGAATACCAAACAAATTGATGTTTCAAATGTAACTAACATTAAATCATGCCAAAACTATTTTGTTTATTAATGATACTATAAGAAATATTATGTATTTAGCCAATTTTAATTGCCAAAAACACTCATGATATAAAGCAAAAGATAACACTTTACTATAGGGGTGATGGATTTCTTACTTTTTACAGGGGAAAGCACCGTGTGTTCGTTTCGATCTTCATCCGAGAGATCGGGAGAAGCATGGCGGGCAGCGCTGATGGAGATGCCGACATTTGGGGCCTGTAATGACCGCTTATTTTTATGGACATTTGCAGATATTTATATTGCATATTTCTGTACAAATTGCCTACACACGTCTCGACACAAGTCCGTTTTCACGTAAGTGTCATACATAAAAATTCCTTGTTCTATTGTGAACCTTGCGGCTGGCATTCCGATCGTCTCACTGACACAACACACACACACTGCAACAACACAAACAACTAACGACAAGTAACCAAGAATAACACTCTTGCGCACAATACGAAATTAACACGCTCTTGGTTTACATCTACTCACCACTATATTCACAGCTCTGTTTTTATCTAGTCGCGAAGGAATGAAAAACTCTAGTATGTATATTTCGGATTGCAAGGAAGCTCACAAACACTATTGACTTTTAACGGTTTCGTCTGCAGCTTAATCTTGATACAGTGTTGCACATTCAAAACCTCCAAACGATCCCCATCGCCACAAAACTCTTTCAAGGATATAAACTTACTGGTTACGTTCAGGTTACTGTTCAAAACTATGATTAAAATGTTTTGTTATCGGTGGTTCTTAACATCGTTTCTAAAGCGTATTTATTTTTGTATATAAGAGAGAAACTTGGATGAAGTACAGAAGAACTTTGCGTGTTACAACACAGGTTAGAGCTCGTTTTGCAATATTTATATAAATGTCTGCATATGTCCATAAAAATAAGAGGGCATTACAGGCCGCAAATGTCGGCATCTCCGTCAGCACCGCCCGCCACGCTTCTCCCGATCTCTCGGCTGAAGATCGAAACGAACGCACGATACTTACGCAAATCATTTTCTGTAGCATTGTGGAAGTTCGTGAATGTAGTTTTCATCCATTTTAATGCGAATGCATGTTGTTTTCTGCGAAAATCTCTGTCTGACACGCTGTTTTTGCTGTCACCATTTGCTTTCTGAACGAGAGCACAATGTTCCGTGTGTTAGATGGCGTAAACCCCGTACTCAGTGTTTCAAACCTGCCGTGTTTTCACTACATGACGTGACTAGTATTTTTAATTTTATTATTAACTATGCTTGCCTAACCTAACCTAACGGAAAATGGTTTGTGGGGCTAACCTCAATGGTTTGCCAGGTATTAGCATAATTTCAAGTCCAGGCACGAAAGTATGTATTTTTCGGTGAACAAGGTTGCAACACTGCATAAATCGACAAAACACACTCACAACGCGCGATGAAACAGTACACTATCGCCATAATGTGTGTTACAGAATCGAAATAACGAGTAACAGTAAGTACTGGTAAATGTAAGGAATAGACATAATTTTTGTTAGAAATTCATTATTTCACCTAAAGAAATGTTCCGCATTCCAGAATGGTACGTTAGCAATGTAAAAAAGTGCGAAATAAATTATTTATAGGTGTCACCCCTATAGTTAAGTAGTACCAAGCAAAACATCAGGGTCGTCAAAATGACTACGTCTTAGCTTTAGTGTTCCTGATTTTTCACGATAGTTTTCTCGGGTTAAAGTAGATTTTCTGAAGATCGGTGCGATATTCATATTCTTACACTTTCCATCTGTTTGCTATAATAGGGGGAGGAAGAGATTCTCATTAACAGTTTCATGCATCGGAGACACATTTAAATCCGATATTTTATCTTTCTCGTGGTTTGCACTTACCAATTATGTATTGCGGAACATAGTGGAAGGTGCCAATATGCTTTTTGCACGAAAACAAACACTTTTTCTGCTAAAATAAACCATTTTCCTTAATGCTACGGAAAGCACGTCACGGTGCGATATCGCTTGCTTTGCGAATTGTAACGCTTCTTTTGTTTTCGAATATCAATGTTTCCAACTCTATTGTGCATGAAAGTTGTAAAAAAGCCCCAAAAACCATCCACGGGTAGCCCCACAAACCATTGACGTTAGCCCCAAAAACCATCCACGGGTAGCCCCACGAACCATTCACACGAGGTTAGGTTAGGCCTGTTAGGTTAGGTTCCATTAGCACCCATTTCACCCCTAAATTCATCGAAAAACCATTTTCCTTTCTCGACAAAAAACCGCGCGTTTCTCGAAGAAGAAAAAAACTCGCGTTTCTCGAAAAAAATCGCGCGTTTGGAAACCCTGATTCCACTAGCGAGATCGCGTGACTTCCGACGCTAGAGCCATCAGCAGGTACATCTTGGAAACAACGGCATAATGTTGTCGATTTTCACAAAATGCGCAATATTATTACATGAAAAGTGATTATTTATTGTTCTGCTGCATTGTAGGATGAAGTTTTAGGAAGAATATATATCGACGGAGGTTATAAACCTTGGAGAAACTCATTTCCTTAAGTAGTTTCTTGTGTAAAATTGAAGAAATGTGTCTCCGATGCATGAAACTGTTACCGAGATTCTCAGTTTCTTACCACATTAAACTAGAATCACTTGAATTACACTTAACATTCCAGTACTTTCCTTTTTGCATAAAATTTCACTATTTCATCGCTTCTTTCTTCCTAAAACAAACATCCTGTCTTGAATTTGCATTATATCATAAAATAAATCAGAAAAACATCATCACTACCCAGTGCTGCCTGGTTTTATATTTAGTATTCGTGCATAATTTATTCTCCAACGAAGTGTAACAAACTTAATAACCACACAGAAAAACTTTTCAAAGTATTTTTCAGAATTGGAAATTAAAGATGGCAATGCCAGTAAACTAATTAGTTGCCAACTCACTTAATAATATTTATTGTCAAATTTTGTACCTAATAATATTCAATGATTGTATGTTTTTCTCATGAATATATTTTAATACATAGTAATAAGTTCGAGGTACATGAATTGCTTATCAATTTTCTTTGTTTAAATTTGATCCAAATAGAACGTGTACATCTTGACATCGAATGAAACTGACGACTGACAAGACTTTGATTGCAAAATAACGATACACATATGAACAACTTTCTTTGTTTCGATATGCGCAATTAACAACTATACAAAGAATATATATGCGCATTGTATGTCATACGTGAATATGTAAAAATTGCACTTTGGTGCAAGCAAGCATTGCTAAGCTAATATCCATATGAATGAACTCACCTCCACAATATTATTCACTTCTTTTATGGAATCCACCATGTGCTGAACTATTTCTTCTGTTGATAAAACCTCGTACGGATATTCATCAACCTCCGTTTGTCTTTCTCTTGGATTGTTACTATCAACTTCCATGATTCCCAAATCGACATCGTCGCCACTGGATTCATTCCCGGAGTCCACATCGTCATATAATGTCTCCTCTTCAGAATCCATGATTTACAAAACAATTCACCACCAACCTCCCGCTCCACCACACAATAATTTATTTTAATTAAGCTATGTAAAATTACCACCCCAATGATTTAGACAAGATTGTATTCTACAAAGTGATGCACCTATGCACTGACGATGTTTGGTTCATGACGTCAGCTTCACTCATGCGCTGAGACTTATGGGTATTCTGGATGTAGTTAAAAAAACTTTCAAATTGTGGATCCAAGGATGATTTCCTATTTTTTAAACCGATTCCAGTGGCACGATTTATGCTTTTAGTGCCTTCCTAACACTCGAGTACACCTTCCGCCTCATTTATTCTGGAATAACAAATTACAGGGTCAGATCTGTGTTTCTGCGTAAAACTTTCCAATCCCGTTAGATGGCAGTTAAAAATAAAGACAAATGAATTGCGGTCAAGCGCCTGTTGCAGAAAACAGCTGGTGTCGGGTGTAAAGGACGAACGTGTAAACAATTCAAATTGGCTGTTAAATCACATCTTGGTACGAATGACAAGTACATACGAACTTCAATTTCTATTTGTACTCTCTGTTTTATAGGTTTCTCACAAAGTAAAAAAAACAAAAAACTATCGTACATTGTACTTTACAAGGACCATCGACCTTTCACTTTGACGTTTGTAGAAATTTCAATACGTCTTTTCACTGGCAAAATGTAAAGGTCTGGCATATCATAAACTTGGTTATTCTTAAAAACGCAATTCGTCAAAGTAAATTTGTTTCTCAAGTCCCGTTTTTTTACGTAAATATTTTCAATCAAAGTGATTTGTAAAGACAAAGAACAACTTTCATCCATCATGTAGATCGCAAAATTATGTAACTCTGAGACATAATAAACAAATTATACGAGTGGTATACATATGGATCTATTCTTGCGTAAAGTTGACAAGTAATGAATGTACAATTGGGATCCAAGTCCCACCCAAGTCCGTTTAAACATTGGAAAAGAATATGTTTTCTTTGTGCTCACTATATGCTTCATTAGTCATAGAGTTGAGTAAATAAATTGAATTATTATGGTGTGGGGAGACATGAACTTAAACTATTGAAGTCTTATCTCGGTCAAAGAAAACAAATAGTAGTTGCAAATAATAATAAATCTGAACTTCGAACAGTAGTAACTGGGGTTCCACAAGAGTCAGTTTTGGGTTCTGTTTCTCATTTATGTTAATGATCTTCCCTGTAATTCACCTTGTACTTCAATGCAGACGATACAACACATCTAAACTCTAATAATGACTAACTAACACTGAAACAAAACAATAATTGAAATAAGTATAAACTGATAAGACCCACCTAAATGCATTAACATTATGCAGCAAAAATTAGAAGGAATTAAATTATACATCAAATTGCACCGAACAAGACCGCGATTCTCAAAAAATTAGATTTTCTTATATGTTGATGTTAGTTAACCTGTGTAACTCATACTCTTCACCTTTGCAAAATGCTGCCAAGAGTATACACCTTCTAAGAAAACGTAAAATGTGTATTAGTCAAGATATACTAATCACATCTTCAGCATTTTCCCACCACCATCTATGGTACAGAGTTAAAAACTGTGGGATAATTGTTCTACAGCAAATAATGTCTTTATATGGAGGAGAAAAAAAAGAATAAGATTGATTGACGTCTTACACCTTCTATCTGTCCAAAGGTGCAAGAATTGTAATTCCTTCACCACATACGTTCCCAGTTGCACGTATTGCGATCAAGCTTACTAAATTAAAGGACATAATGAACTGCCTTGTCATATGTACCAGAAGACGTCAAAGGATGATTTTATGAAGATGTTCTTCAGACTCAGATGTAGAATAACAGATGCATGTATGAGCTCGTACATTATTGTACTTCAAACACCGACAATAAAGTCCAGAAAGTGCAGTACACTGTCATTTATTGATGAGTGTATAATTTTCTGTGCCATATATAACATAACCTAACCTAACCTAGCTTATGTGGCAACGACAAACGGGCATTTGTAGGATATTTCTCCAAGTTTCCACTTTTATTGCAGAAAGGTACCAGAGTCACAACCTTTTCATCTCCACTGTCTCTAGCAGCATACTGCGGGGTGGCGCATTGAGGGTTGCAAAATTAACTATTCTTTATGCTGAATATTTGAACCAACAGCGGTACATTTCTTTCTTACACTATCAATATTATACGGTTTTTGTCAGAATTGTGCAAAAGTGACTCAGGTCCCTTTCTGCAATAAGCCATTCAAATGTTATTTTAAGTTACCAAAGCTTTCTCTGCTTTTTCCTGCAATAGTTTCTAAAGCAATGGATATTTTAATCTATTTTCAAACAGGCCCAGCAGAAAAGGGCTGCAACTTTGGCTATAATTTAGATTATTTGTGAACTTGTGCTCTTGCAGCCTGGTACCAAACGTGAATTCTTATGTGCATGCACACTGAAATGGGAGATTCTTGATTTTGTCATCAGCTGCCCAACGCCACTCCAAAAATTTCATCAATATCCTCCCTAAAATTTTTCACGCAAGGCAGAATTTATGGTTATTTTGGCTTTAGATGGACTCTTATACCTGCCTAAATATGAATCTATACCCTCTCTCCCTTTCAGTGTAATGTGACTGATTTTTTCATGTATAAATAACAATGGTGCACCACAAATCAACCTTCGTGAAAAATCTGGTGAAGATGGGAAATTATATAAATACTGACAATAAATTTGGAGATTGTGTTGAGAAAATTTCTGCAGCAAAGTATTTTTTAAAAATTGAAAATTGTCATCAAATAGAAGATAAATTTCTTAAATATAATTTCAGTAGGCTTGAGAAAAATTAGGTGCTTGTAGTTGCTTTTTCTTTACTAATCTGAAGTCTGAAATGCAAATAGCATGCCCTAGGGTCAGTTTTTGAAGAAAGCATAATGAGAGAAGTAAAAAGCAAAAACTGAAGACCTTCACCAGGAGAAGGTCCATAAACTCACATTCACAACCAAAGTACGTTTCAAAGAGAAAGAAGGAAATACATTGGAACTCGTGCCTTAAAATATATTAAAATTTATTTCAAAAGTGATTTATTTATCTGGAAAGGGATTTGATAAGATTGTTTTCTCTGCGTTAAACATTTCTTGTGCATACATTCATTTTAGTGAGATTTTTCACTATTATTAGCTTGCGGATTTTTGCCTATTTTCCTTTTTAATTCCTATGCAGTAAAACAGGCTTTAATGTTTTAAATGGTGTCTCTAGTCCGAAAATGCATTTTTGTAGTGCCTATCAATGCTTATTTTGAGGGTTATTGCCTATTGTGCTAATGCCTATTCTGTAATTTTTGCTTTCTTCAGCTTTTTTTACGTGCCTTTGGCTTTCAAATCCAAATCAAGAAGTTTTCCATTCCATTTGAGTAGCATCCAGGACTAGTTCGCTACATAGCTGATTACATTTCAGAAATCATAAAAATTACTCTTTATTTCTTTCTTCCTAGGTTAACAAAATACCACTTGTAAACTTTAATAAACTTGAACATTTGGGGAGAAGTGCACCCCTTGTCCCTGGCTAGTTGTACCAATGATCTTACATTGCCTAATTCTAAATACAACATGGCTAAGATATGTGAAAAACTTAGTTTAGTGGCCGTGAGTTACATACAGAGAATTACACTAATCCGAACTATATTATTTATTCTAAAATTTCATGCACATACACTGATAAGCAGGTCGTACACTTGTACAAAAATAAAATTATGCAAAAGCTTCAAATTAAGTAGTTTATGCTATCCTAGCTTCCCTGCAAGTAAGGATTTGATTCAAACTATTGTCAATTGTTTGTGAATCATTTGTGTAGAATTAGCACAATAGGTAACAAAAAAATCAGGGAAATTTTAATTGGAACATTCTGTAAAATGTACTTGAAAAAAAATATTTTTTTTAGAAGTCTTGATATAATCTTTTTATGTATGAAAGGAAAAAATAAGTTGTTTATTCATCGTAACCAGGGTTCGAGAGTGCAAATTGCTTTTGCATCACTTTTGAAAAATTGTGCATGCAATTCAGGAATTTACTCAAATTGGTGCAATCGTTAGTACAAGCTTTTTATGCTAAAATTACTTTAACTGATAATTTCCCGGAAAGGTGAATTTCTTTCAAAATAGTATTAATAGTTTGTGAAGGAATAGATACCACTGCTACACTACAATTTCATTCACTTTGGTCTATTGTGGTAGCCACAGGGACATGCAAAATATGATTTTTTGTTTAAATTTTCAATTTTCTTCTTCTTCCTCCTTTAACTTTCGTTATTGGGAGGTAAAATGTATAAATTTCATCTCTGCTAATAGTCCTGTCACTCCATGGGGGAAAAAAACAATTTCATCCATATACGACAAATAGTTTTTCCCATCCGGAACAGGTGGGATAATATCTCGTCCACTAAAGGTTAAACATACATGTTTAAAAAAGACTTGTAGACAAGATTTTAATCACATATTTTATATAATAATTGTTGTGTTCTTCATTTTCAGATCCATGAGTAAAACGGAGACCACTACCCCACATCTTAAAGATTATGCAATTGTAGAAAAACTTGGCTCAGGAAGTTATGCAACAGTTTACAAGGCTTTCAGAAAGGTATCGCCATATTTAAGTTTTTTTCATGCTTTACTCGCGTATTAACTTTTGGTGTATTTGTGCCACGCCGCATGTTTATGAAACTTGTGACGTGCATATCTTAGAAGTTAATAGTGGACTTGTATTAAGGAGATCTCACGACTATGAAAAAACAATCAAACAGCACTTGTGCTGTCTTATCTAGACAAGTTATGAAGTGAAATTGTTTACAGCAAAAGAACAGGTAAATCCTGTGGATATACCTGTATGTTTTGAACTCGGAACTAAAATTATAACGATTAAACATGATTTTAGTTTATTGTTCTTAGCTTTGCTTCTAATTAGTTTGATCAAGAGAAACTAATATTATTATAATTTTAATGTATGAAAGAAAACAATAACAGGTTATCTTTTCTTAGTTTTAATTACGGTAGAAAACTAAAACAGTTTCACTAAAAAATAAAGGTTTTCCCTGATACGCTAGTGGTTTTTAATTAACATGAGAAGACTCAATACAAAAAGTTAACACTAGTACTTTGAATTTTCTTGGTGAAAGGAAAAATCTAGTTTCATTTGTTTATAAACAATATTGAACAGATTAACATGTAGGCCTACTTACGGACACCTCGTAAGTAGGTTAGCGCTATATTCATCAAACTTTCTAGGGGATTTTCTACCACAACTAGGCTTGTGGGGTTTAACACACGAGAGCTCTCGACACTAGTTATCACTTATCCAAAAATATTTGTTGTTCACTGAATGTCCCGTCTTCTTTTCCTGGTGGTTCCTCAGTGTCTCAAAGTTGAAGAAATTCCTTCTTTGCAACCTTGACTTCACGATCAGCCCTGGTGTGCTTCGCTGCGACTGATGGTTTCTTCCCCCATGGATACAATTAAGAATGTCAATCTAGGATCGCACTGGCTGAGTCATTTTCCATAGTTGTTACAATAACAATAACGAGTCAGGAAACATAGGTTTTGTTCACACTTTCAGTCTTTGCCAACTCACTTCGGCTGATCACATTGACAGAAACTTAATGATCAAAAATAATATCCTCGAAGGTCTGTCAAAACTAAACAGACAGAGCACACTAGTGCGACCACCTTCCAGTCAAAATCTTTGCGCCAACTCCTGTAACCTCTCCGCTCGAAAAATGCACGAGCGCTTATTCCCCTTTGTCTGTTCTTTCAAAACAAGATTCCTTTTACTGCTTTATGTAAACAATTGGTTACAGATGCCTCCTCCCCGAAGAGACATTAGATGAACTGATGAAGGAGAGGTAATGTCTTTTAGAGTCTTTTCCTCTCCTTGAATATTTGTCCAACCCTCGCATATACAATTTTAGTTTCAAAATTCAGTTTACAATTTCAAAATATCTTTTAACACAGTAAACACATATAGATTTTTCTTCAATTTCACATAATAATTCTGTTGAATCGTTTCTTGCAACTACATAGTAAGAATATTCTCAAGAAAGTATACACAATCACAATTTGTAAACATTGAAGAATAATAGACATATTATTCAATTCCTTCATACATTACATAAAATCAACTTTGAATCATTACTACATAATTTATTAATCTACTACAAGTAACTTCAATCATTCACATACTGTTTTGCAGGTTTGCGAATTGCTGGCTTTAATTGATTCACATAAATTTCTCTTTTACTGTCACTGCAATTCCATAATTTTAAATTTTCTACATGTTGTGATCCAATTACCTCTCCAGAGCAACAATCAAGTAAATCAAAATTTCCAGCATTAATTTGCTTTTTACACAAATAAGGGCCCTTGTAAAGTAAACAATATTTTGCTCTTACTTTATTAATTAAAGAACTCTGATTTCTAGCTTTCAGGAATACAAGGTCCACCTCTTGAATTTCCCTTCTACCCTTTTCTTCATATGCCTTCTTCTTCATATTCTTCACATCCTTCTCCCTTATCTTTCTAGTCCTTGCTTCCACCATTATCAGCCATTTTTTCCCATTCTTCTGGAATTCCTTCTAATTTGAAAACAACTTTCAAGGGGTTATCTATTTGCTCATTAAGATGAATCGCGACCGGCGCTTCCCCTAATGTGTCATTTATAGAATAATTTAGTAAATTTACAACTTTAGCCACCTGTTTACGCCAATCTTCATGAGCTTCATTGCATAGAAGCCGCATTAATCTATTAATCTCTTGATGTATTCTCTCCACGAGATTGGTTTGCGGATGATAGCTACTGCAATAATAAACCTCCACTCCAAAACTGTTCATTCTTTCCTTAAATTTTTTACTTATAAAACAAGGTCCACGATCACAGACTATTCTCTTAGGAATCCATAAGTGCACAAAATAATTATTCACAAGTTTTTCCAGCACTTTATAGTAGTCGTAGCTGTCATAGCATATGCCACTAGGTATCTCGAAAAACCATCCAACACCATTAGAAGAAAATTTTCCCTTCGAGAGCCTCTGGGTAAAGGTCCTTGTAGATCCACGAACACTTGTTCTCTCATTCTTTCTATGCGGTGTTGCCTCAGATTAGATTTCGGGGGGTGCTTGTCATCTTTACTCCTGGCACAAATCTCACAGTCCTTAATCCAATCTTTGATATCTTGCCTCATTCTCCTCCAACTAAATGTCTTCAAAATTCGATCAAACGTTTCTTCAATCCAAAATGTCTTGATTGATCGTGATATATGAATAACACATTACCAATCAAATTTCGAGGCAAACACATTTTCCACACTTGTTCAAAGTGAAAATCTCTAGTCATCAACACTCCAGATTCAAGTCAGTAATATTTTATTAGCCGTCCTTATCCCAGTAGAACTCTTCTACACTTCTTCCTTGACCAGGCACAAATTTCTGAGTAAGAACTTGAGCTAACTGGACAGACTTAATATTTTCCGAATCAAAATTCCTTCTTAAGTACTTCATAATTCTTAAATTTCTGCTTATTTTCAACATACCACATTCTGGCGGTGTTTATCAACACAAAAGGTATCACATTCAGGCATTGGTGCTTGCTCATGGCCATCAAAGTCAAGCTGTCTTCCATATGTTGAAGAAATTCAGTGGGTAATATTTCGTCTGTCTCTCCTGTAAACTTGGTTAACTTCGACACTTCACTGTACTTAATCCCTACTTCCTGCCTGTTAAGAATAGTCACATCCTCTCCTTTTACTTCCTCTCCATCATCAGTCTTTTTACTTCATCCCTAACAAAACCTTTAAACTGGTTAAGGTCACATTTTTCAGAATTCTCAGTCTCCTTGAATCTCACAAAATCATGCTCCAATACATCCACTCTGTTTTTTAACATCAGTTTCCCTGAACTTGCTTTTATGAACACTCGGTTCTTCAACCAAACTAACTCCCAATCCTTCAACGTTCCTTCGAATGATGTTACAATCATCTTTCAATTTTATCATTTCGGCCTGGCTTGATACTTTATTTTCCTTAATAACGTCTTCCATTTTTTTTTATCCCACTGACTTTCACTTGCAGAATGCCTAATCTTTCCTCCAGTTTGTCATTTATTTTTGCATGGAAGCATTTAATCCCTTCAATTCCTGCCTGTCTTGCTTCCTCTCTTCCTCCAGTTTTCTGTACAATTTCTCCCATTTCAGTCTGTCTCTTACTTTCTTCCCATTTCAGCCGATCTTGTTCTTCTTTCTGTTTCCATTCTAACTTATCTTGCTTCATCATCGACAAAATTGTACTTAAAACATCACTTTCCTTCCACCGATCAATGTCAACTTGACAACCAAATTCATCACTTTCTTTCGAAACACCCTGTTCTTTTTCATTTACTTTTACCCCAACGGAAGGTTCTTTATCAATTCGATTCTTGCATTCTGTGCACGAAAAAACATTCTCAACTTCAGCTTGACTTTCTGTAGCTTCTTCCTTGCTTATATCTAAACAATGCTTATGAAACCATCGTTTACACACAGAACATTCTAAAGTATCCTTTGAAGTCGACAATTAGCTGCAACAAGGGACTGTTTGTATCATAAGCGACATAATGCCGATACACTGCACAGTTAGAACACAACTTACAAAAGACAATCAATGTTTACATAACAACGCACTCCACAGTCGCTATTTTTCCTTTTAACCAAGACAATCCAAAAGTATTTCCCGGTAGTTTCGGGCAACATATAACGATTAAACGTGATTATGTTGTTATTATTCTTAGCTTTGCTTCTAATTAGTTTGATCAAGAGAAACTAATATTATTATAATTTTCATGTATGAAAGAAAACAATAACAGGTTATCTTTTCTTAGTTTTAATTACGGTGGAAAACTAAGAAACAATTTCACTAAAAAATAAAGGTTTTCCCTGATACGCTAGCGGTTTTAATTAACATGAGAAAACTCAAATAAAAAAGTTAACACTAGTACTTTGAATTTTCTTGGCGAAAGGAAAACAAGGAAAAATCTAGTTTCATTTGTTTATAAACAATATTGAACAGATTAACATGTAGGCCTACTTACGGACACCTCGTCGGCTTTTAGATTTTGGGTTAGCGCTATATTCATCAAACTTTCTAGGGGATTTTCTACCACAACTAGGCTTGTGAGGTTTAACACACGAGAGCTCTCGACACTAGTTATCACTTATCCAAAAATCTTTGTTGTTCACTGAATGTTCCGTCTTCTTTTCCTGGTGGTTCCTCAGTGGCTCAAAGTTGAAGAAATTCCCTCCTTGCAACCTCGGCTTCACGATCAACCCTGGTGTTCTTCGCTGCGATTGACGTTTTTTTCCCCCATGTATACAATTAAGAATGGTAATCTAGGATCGCACTGGCTGAGTCGTTTTCCATAGTTGTTACAATTACAATAACGAGTCAGGAAACATAAATTTTGTTCACACTTTCAGTCTTTGCCAACTCACTCCGGCTGATCACTCACGAACTTTGCATTTTATCATCAGAAACTTAATGATCAAAAATAATGTCCTCGAAGGTCTGCCAAAACTAAACAGGCAGAACACACTAGTGTGACCACCTTCCAGTCAAAATCTCCGTGCCAACTGCTGTAATCTCTCCGCGCGAAAAATGCACGAGTGCTTATTCCCCTTTGTCTTTGGGACAGTCTATTCTTTCAAAAAGGGGAGTCGTGATTCCTTTTTCTTCTTTATGTAAACAATCGGATACAAAATGTCTGTCTATGTCAAGCGCGATCTGTTCACACCAGAACTGTAGAAAAGGCTAGATATCAACTGTTAAAGGGAGAACTGTAGGTAGCCTTTTGAGAAGGCATTCAAATATCAACCTCACATCCACATAGTACAGTTGGACAGCATTTTGCAGACTAAGGAGGCTCTGGCATCTGGGCCTACTGCCAGTATAATCCTATGTAGGGCTATGTATCGTCCTGTGTTTTGTTCATTTTTTTGCTGAGTGCCTCTTTACAGCCTCAGCTTTTAACTACAGTGTTTTTCATAGTCGAATTGTCTGTTGAGTGGTGGTTAGCACCCAGGGCAGGGAAACTGGCTGCAACATCCACATATCTGATGATATAAGTCCATACAATTACATTCAGAGTTACAATTAAAATGAGCATGTATCTTGTTACAGGAGTTGTTGGAAATGTGGTCCTATTGCATCCACACATTTTTGGCATTTTTTATGAAATTTTGACCAACACGTATCAGTTCCTCTTCTGAAATTCCTTCAATTTCTCTCCTGATATTTTCTTTCAATTCTTCTAATATATGGCTTCAGGTTTAAAGGTTTGGTAGCTCACCACATAGACATCATGGAAATGTCTCTTTCTTGTGCAAGGCGCTGAAGGGATTTTTGAGGAGTATGTTCCAATTGTGCTTCAACTTCGTCTAGGTATTTTTGGAGTCATCAAGATTCTTCAGTGTGTCCAGTGGCATGCTTAAGGAGGGGTTGGTGAGGGTCATAATCCCTGCTTAGGCTCAATAAAAATAATATTAATAAAGGTCAAAGGCAGGAAGAGATGGCAACATGAGGAATTGAGGAATGACTACTAAAAAGTACACATACCCCCCCCCCCCTTTTCGAAAATCCTTGGCTCACTACTGCGAATGTCTGCTATTTCCACTTGTTAAGAGGAAAAACACACATTGAACGATATGAACTATGCTTTTCATTATCAATACAATTGCGTTAGACCATAAAGGTTCTTACCTTGAAACGCGACAATTGAGGTGTTTGCATTTCAGTTTCGATCATATTTAATAATTCTAATCGCATGGGATAGAATTATGTGTCGTTTGTATTGTAAGGCCTGTGGTATGAGCTTTTCCATTGAATTGACAATGACCTTGGAGTTTATTGCAGAGAAATATTGTGCCTCCCTCTGTTGAAAGACCCTGACGTTTGGCAAATCTTGCGATGACTACATAAAAATGTCACGCTTCGCCACTGATACTGAAGTACTTACACGTCCAGTACCAAGGTTAGCGTACAGCTGTGGTTGTAAATGCCGGCACAGACGTGCTCCCACCACCCAGCATGCTAGCCCCACTCCACAGACAACTCGACTGTGAAAAGCACTGTAGGTAAGGAGACTTAAGTTGCCTTTTAACTTCCCTGCAAGCATTCGTTTTCACATAAGAGTCTTACATAAGAATTCGTTGTTTAAAATTGTACATATAGTATGGCATTATTAGACTGCAGAAAAGCGCTAGTAATATGTAAAGTAAAACAGAACAATCTAAAACACTTGTTAACACCTTAGCACTTCACAAACATGTGCAAACTGGACACCAGGTGAAAATAGCGTAAGTCCTGATGCACCCAAAATTTTAATTTAAATCAATTAATGAAACATTATAGGGAGTTTCACTGAGTTTTTCTGCCCTCCTTTACTAGCATTAATTAAAACCATACATTTTCTTTGTAGTGATCATGCTTTATTACTCAACATATGAAAATTTAGTAACTATAAAGAAAGAGCATAGTTTTAATTAATGCTACCATGACAACATAGGCAATCTGCAGAAAGTAAATGTCTTTACTAACTTCATTCATTTTATATTTATCCTCTTTTCTCAGCATTTTTATTTACTGTCCATTCATGTAATATTTGATTTTAGGCTTTCCTCTTAAGGTGACAAATGATTGCTATTAACCAAAGGGGTTCTAGAAAAATAATACCCATTCAAAAGAAAATCAAATTCCTAACTAGAATGTTTGGTTCCATGCAAATCTTCCCTTACTGGCTATACACTCACTGGCAAATGAACCACATTGCAATCAACTTTCCCTCCTCTATCTATGGCCTCAAAATACATGGTGTCCACCATGAAGCTCAAACATTTTGATTGTTTTATTATGCTGGGTGTTTCATAAATAATTGAGGGGGTTACAAAAATTTATTGAAAGTAATCTATTGAACTTTCGTTAATGAAACAGTCCAGAATGACCAAGGAACGCAAACAGTTTGTGCATGTATGTTTTGTTAGAGTTCATATCCCTATCGCTAGGCGACACTCAAATGGCCCACATCACTCACAGTGTTTTGTGCAATGTTTTGGTCCCCAATATCAGCGAACCTTACACAATGTGACTTCCTTTTGTGAGGTTTCGTCAAAGACAGAGTATTCGTCTTACAATGCCATGATATTGCAGCCCTAAGAGAGTGTATCATCTCAGTGATACACACTATCGACAGGCCCATGTTGATGCAAGTGTGGATTATCGTGTTGATGTGCGCTGTGTCATCCATGGTGCACACATTGAATATTTGTGGGTGTACAAGAAAACTGTTTGAATTCCTTGTTCTTTCTGGACTGATTTCATTAACATAAGTTCAATACTTTACTTGCCATAAATGTTTGTAACCCCTCAAGTATTTATGAAACACCCGGTATTTATATGTCATTCTATAAAACCATGGTTCTATACAGAATAGAATCAGAGGCTTACAGACCTTGTGTCAACATTTTGAAGGATTATTCCTCTTGTACGTAGTTTATAGTTGTAACAAACATTTAAACACACTTTTTGATACTACATAGAACTTTCAGCGAAAAATGCAGGCTCGACCAGGACTTGAACACGGGTCTCTGGCATACCGTGCATTTGCTCTATCACTGAGCTACCGAGCCAGTCTAGTTTCGCCTGATTTTTCGCTGCCGCTGTTTTACCTGGGTCGAATCGTCTCTGCTAGTGCTACCTCAACAGCCTTCGAAACACTGTAGACTTCGGCGTTGCTTCATTCCTCCTGGTGTAGATATGTTACTTCCATGGGCGTCCGGAAGGGGGGGCCATGCCCCCCCCCCCTGAAAAATGAAAGTCAACCAAAAAATATGTATTTCATACATATAATTTCATTTTAGCCACAATAATATGTGTTATTTATTGCATGAACACCATAAATTCAAATTTAAGCATTGTTTTTAGGGAACAACACTATTTTTGGGGAAAATTTGCCTTCGTTTGCCCCCCCTCCCTGGAAAAAATACCTTCCTTGCCCCTCCCTGGAAAAAATCCTGCGGACGTCCATGGTTACTTCATTAAATTAGGCACACACGGGAGATGTACTGCTGTGCCTTTCAGCAAACTACCAAGTGCTAAAAACTGAAACTGATTAGATTGTTTCTTGATAGTGTTAAATGTCAAAGTAATGTAAAGCTATGCTCTATAATTGCACTGTGCCATGGGGGATGTGGGCGTACACCCCACACATTCTCGATATCTGTCATATTGGAGGTGTTGTGATTAGCACCAGGCTCCAGATGCCTTTACTCCTAGTCATTGGGTAGAGCCTGGGTGAGCCCCAGAGCAGTGACATGCTGGAAATATTTCCATCTGTATCATCCGCCTCGAGTATCAAACGTGGGTCTCCTGCATGGCATTCAGGCCAGATACCCTACAAACAAAACCAGGGGCATATCCAAAAATAAAATTTTGGGGGTTCATCCCCCCAAGGCCAATGGCACATCTCCCCCTCTATAATAATACGAGGAAAGTTATCTCCTTTTTTTGTTTTGTTTTTTGTTGTTATTTTTAGAATCGTAATTTCAGAATTAAATGTCTGTTGAAGCTTTACAGAAGCATTTTGAAATATTTTGACTGAACTCTTCATCTGAAATCTCCCAAAATCACTTGCTTGGGATGGCTCACTCAGACAGCTTCACTTAACTGACAAGGTTGAAGACAGTTAACAAAAACATGAAGTGAATCATGTTTTTATAGAAATGAAGTTTCACACAATAACAATAGTTTGTTTTTACTGTCTGGTACATAATGCAATATATTTGTTTTTAGTATTTCACCTCTGCATGTATTATTTCTTGAAAAAAAAACAACACAATCTTCACTTCACTGTACCCAAACAGTTTCTCACTGAAGTCAGATTTTCAGCTGATATATCACTACCCAGTGTAAAACTAAAAAGAAAAGACATAGTGGGCGTTATTTTCAGAATCCACAAACCATGACACAGAGAATTTTCTATGCCTGCAACATCAAGTGTCTCGTCAGAAAATATGCTGAATCTACAATAGTATTTTCAGAAAGAAGAAGGGAATTGAGGGTGGTGGGTCCGGACCCCCTGGATACGTCCTTGAACTGAACCACCATGGTTTTAATGTTGTCAGTGATTGCTTTGTTGCACCTGACTGGTACATTTCATTTCTGTCTGGTGGAATGCAAACATGTTGCTGGGCGACTATTTTCATTAATTTTTTCTTCAATCCCACGTGATTTTAAGGAGTGGATTTTTAAATACGCTGGTGTAGGGGTTGTCAACAGAAAAATGATTGACAGGTGCATCGGCAGAAATAAGACTTTTAGTGTATCGTAGTTTAGTGGTGGACACCCAGCATATGAAGAACAGATTTTCTGTGGCTGAAGATGATAAACTCGGTGCCGACCTCTGTGGCAGAGTAGTTAGTTAGCATAGCATGCTACGATGCCAGGAGTCACAGGTTTGAATCCTGGCCTGGGCATTGGTGTTCTTTATGAGTGTCACTTCATCATAATCACTCATCCTCACCTTTGCAATTAGCCAAATATGGCAGAGAAGCAAATTAAATTAACCAAATCAATCAAACAAAAACCTCAACAAAAATTCCAGAACTCCCTGGTCAATAACTTGAAAATGTATTTTCTGCTGTTATTATTAGATGACAATTCATGAAGTAGTCAGTGTAAACACCCTACTTGTTTCTGGGTTCATGTTTAAACAAATGTCTCTTAATAGACATCTTCATATTCAAAATAAAGGGTATGTAAAGAGCAACCTTTTGAGAGGGTACCCAAATTCCAACTTACATGTAGTACAACCCAGAGCCTGCAATCATGCTGGCCAATGAGGCTCTGGTATCTGGACTCGCCACCAGTATAATCCTCTGTTGGGCTTTTGTTGAGTTATTCAAATATTGCCAGCTGAATACTATTTTGTCGTATGTCCATCTGCATTAATGTTGATAATTAACACCACTTGGCAGTCAGATATGTCGCTTTGGAATGGGACACATTAACCTGTAAGGAACACCAGAACTTCGTCAACTCATCTCTGGTGACAAGTGTAGGTGCAACAAAACAGTATTCAGCCAGAGACATGTTCATTATGGTCTCTTCATCCTTTTCATCGTATAACCATTCATCACCATTGTCACTATTAGTCCAAAGTGGCATGAATGTGGTGTTAAAGGAACTAAATCAATCAAGACATCAAAATAAATAATGTTCTCTTCCAGGTTGGCACTCGTGAAGTCGTAGCTCTTAAATGTGTGGAGAAAGCAAAATTATCCTCTGCTGCAGTCGAGAACCTTGTAACTGAGATCTCTCTACTAAAGACACTCAAGCATGAATATATTGTAGAGATGAAAGACTTCACATGGGATGATAGGTTAGTCTCGAATACACAAACTTTAATTTATCCCGTATTTGAGTATATTATAGGTACCACTTTTCTAATGGAAGGTAAGTGTATTTAGAAGGGCTGGAGCGATACCGATACTGTTGCTGATATTCTTCCTGAGTCTCACCAATATCGACAGTTGAAAATTGTAACAGTTAAAAGTTATTGAAAATATTGATTAATAGTTAGTATTGTTAGATTGTTAGTATTTCACTGTGATTATATGCATCAATTTACCAGAGTTTGGTTTAAAATATTCAAAGAATTACATCAGAATATTAAAATTGCTGTTTTTCAATAATGAAACATTTTTTCTCATACAATACTTCTGCGAAATAAGTGAAAATTTTGCACGATTTCCATCCAGGATAATTAGACTCCATGAAAGTGTTCCATGCCATGATTGCAAACGTGGCAAAATACCCAAACTGTGGAAAAGTATCAGACAGTATCAATGAATAAATTCCAGCCAATAAGACATCTTGCTTCATGTATTTTGTTTCTTAATGAAGAATCCCATTTTGCAAAGTGTTTGTGGTGGAGGTATTTGTCATGGGCGTAACTTGGGGCCTAATTGTGGGACAACCAAAACTGGGGGCTTAATTTTGAAGGGATCAGACTCGAAAAGTTTTCATTCTCATAAAAATAGTGTCCAGGGTTATTTCCTAAATAATTATTACATTAGTGAAATTACAAATATTACTCATTATTAATTTGCTCCTCATATCTTTGGTGCTAACAACAATAATAATAAACCTTTGGAGGGTTTAACGTCGAAGATGATGATGACAAAGGTAACAACAAGCATGCGAGGTGGGTGCTGAAAATTTTGGGGAGCAAGTGCTCTCCCTTGCTCCTGCCAAGTTACACCTATGGCTCATGTGTAAGCTGACGAGATTTTCCAGAGAAAATCGGGACACTTCAGTTTATATTTCAGTACTTAACAATTCATGTTTTCAGTGCAGCATCTGCAAAATCACACCTAGTGTACAGATGGCAGTAGGCCTAGAATCTTCAATTTTAAAAAAGGAAGTTAGCATCATTGTCTTGTAATCAAGGGGTCCCGGGTTCAATGCCCGGTGGAGGTACATAGTGGTTCGGACCCCACTTTAAACTGTATGTAATCTCTTTTTTTCCCCGTAGGTACATTTACATTATCATGGAGTACTGTGCAGGTGGCGACCTGTCTCACTTCATTAAGAGTAGGCAAAGGCTACCTGAAGGAACTTGTAAAAAATTTCTGCAGCAATTGGCAACAGCACTGAAGTATCTTCGATCTCATAATGTCTCTCATATGGACCTCAAGCCACAAAATCTGCTGCTGACATCAAAGACAAATGCTACTTTGAAGCTTGCTGGTAAGCATAACTACAACAGTTACAAATATAACTTTAAAAAATATTTGCAATTATCTGAGTTATCATTTGCACCACTAACATATAATAAAATAAATTTGTATTTTTACCATATGTCATTAGCATAATAGTATGGGTAAAATAAGGTTGGAGACGGAAATAATTATTAGAAAGCTGATTCCTTCTGAAATACGTTCTTTAGGTCCCCCTGTACTTCCCCAGAAAAATCCCAAAAAATCCTGCATGGGGAACACCCTTAAAGTTTGAAAAAACGGCCGCCATCTTGGATTTTTCAAAAAATGCGATAACTCAGTAATGGACAATCATAGGGAGGTGCTGTTGGTGCCAAACGTTTCAGTTTTGGAAGAAGGAACTTATTACTGCAAAGAAAGTGTAAAATAGAGAGTTGATATAAATTTATTAACATATTATTGCATAAAACAGGTTTGAAAACATACAAAAACATCATTTTTTCAGTAAAGAATTGTAGAATTTGTTTGGAAACATTTAAAAATGAAAAATGAACACGTATACATAAACAGGTAGTGTTTAATATATCTGACAAATTTCAGTCTTTCATTAAACTCGTCTTCGTTTTGCATAATCTTCTCTGGTGGAGGCGCTGGTACGTTTGGCTTCGACATGATTCTCGGTATCGCAGTTGCCTTCGATATCGTCTTCATCCTCGGAATCCAGAATATTCCGATTGAAGCAGGACTCTCCCGCACATTCGCTGTACATAGTAGTGCATTTCAGCCCACTTCACTTGCACTCACAATTTCGAGAGCAGTCTCCTTTGCACCCACAACGCACGAGATGCAGCAGGTTGTCTGGTGCCGGGGGTAAAGTGGATGTGACAGGCTTATGGTGTCCCTGTTCGATGGTCCAGCCCCAATCTTTAGCTGAAAAGACGTTACCTTTCCACGACTGGACTTGGTTATATACTCTCAGACTATGCTGGCGGGCGGCAGCTGAAGTAGGAGGAAGGCTCGCAAGATCCATAACGTAGTTTGGAGGTTTTTTACCAATGGTCTGGACATATTTCTTGTATCTGGTTTTGTCAAGTCCCTCTGAACGTTTACCTCCGTACAAATGGACGAAGCATTGCTCTCCTGTAGCTTCAACACAATCCTGCGACGAGTTTGGGTTGTTAAATACTTCCACAACTTTCTGTAGTTCACGGTTATTTTGCAGCTGGTTGAAGCCTGAAATTGGACCTCTTCTGTACAAAGCAGAGGTGATGTAGCATCCCATAAAAGCATGTAGGAAAAGTAGGTGTTTTGTCATGTTACCAAGGCTTTGGTGTAATTCTCTGCTGCAGTAAACTTTTCTAGCGGTTGTAGAATTTCCTGGAACTAACATGTACACGACGCCTTTGGGTTGCATCAAGGCAGCAATGAGTACAAGTAGATGTGAGTCCGCGCCAACTACAACAGCTGATCGTCCTGACTCCGCTTCTTTTTTCGCCGTTTCAACAACCAAAACATCTGCGTCACTAGGAGCCTGGAAAACTAGGAACTTTGCTTTGTGGAATTCTCTGCTAAGGAGTTTCAAAAAACTTTTTTTTATTCTCAACGTTTGACAATAAATTCTCTTGTGCAATTGTCACGGGGTTAGATGGAGTTACATCAACCGTCACAGCTGATTTCCCTACAGCTCGTCGCGTATGCACTGCATCTTTCGTATGTGGTTCATATCCGTCAAATACTACGATGACATTTGTTCCGTAATTTCGGTTGACGTAATCTAAATAGGCATTGCACACATCACCATACGTTGCTGGACGGGGCCAATGTGCTCTGTGCAAAAGATCCCCACCGTCGAGAACATAGCTTGGGTTTTGAGGCAATTCATTGCTAATTGTGTACACGTAATCTTGTCGATGACTTTAATAATGCTCGATTTTGTTCCCGTGCGAAGACCAATGTCGTGGAACAAAGACTGTGGGTAAGGTGACAATTCTTATTGTAGACAGTCTTCAAAGTCGTCCGCACTTCTTACAACGCACGCGATGCGGTGGAACAGTTGGTTAGGGTTGACAACTACAGGATCCTTATCAATTGTAATAGTCTTTCCCTTAGCAGCAGAGTGTTATGATCAGCATTATCGAAGACAAACTGCACAAATCTATGCATCTGAATGTTCATTTGTGTCAGCTGTGCAGGTTGGAATTGGAGTGTTTCTTCATAGGCGTTTCCGAACAAAACATCTAATTAACCTTCTGCATAATTTAGGCTGCTCTGTTTCCTACAGTGAAATCTGTAAGTATGAAACTTCCGTGACAATGAACACTTCAAGTGAAGTTCAGATGCATAGATTTGTGCAGTTTGTCTTCGATAATGCTGATCATAACACTCTGCTGCTATGGGAAAGACACCTTCTGGTCGCAATGTGGACCTTTTACTGGTTTCATTATACCAGAAAGCAGATGATTGAGCATCTTACCTACTTGATTTTCTCCACTTTTCGATATTTCTTCGTAGGTTGGATATGTCGAGCAATCATAAACTTTAGATCTTATCTCTTTTTGGAGGATGGTAATAGCCGCGTCTATAATCCTCTTCTATTCTTCCACAGCGTCTTTTTTTCTGTCGCTGTACTACTTGCCCGTTAAAATCCTCGATGCAACGGGCCTAAAAGAAACAACAGTCCCGAAACATTTCTTGCTGGATGACATAAGAACAGTATTGCCGTAGCGTGCTGATAAAAGCTCCCGCAGACGCTTTTCACTGTATAACGTGTCACTGTCGGTACTGAACTTTAACAGCATCTCCATAAGGTCAGACAGCAGGTACTGGCAGTCATCGTTGTCATCCAGGAAGTTGCATAATTTATTGAAAGCCTCTAACTTGGACTCGTCAACAGGTCTTCCGACCACATTTTCAGATGGCTCGCCTGGCATACTTGAATCAACGATTGAAAATCGTGCATCACAGTTTTTATGATATTGCGCTTCGGCTGCAATCGGGTCACATTCGCTATTAATGCGATTTAGAACTATTTTTCACCTATTTGCGCACATACTCCGAATACTTGACATTTTTTAAAAAGTTTCCACTTGGCATATTTTTGGGTGGCGACGTGGGTGCTTTTTGCAAGCTTCCTTATCAACCGTCTCCCCGCAATAAAGACAGCACGTTTTAAAGTCGAAGGGATGTAGGTCACTTCTGAGGAGGGGTTTTGTTGCATTTGTTCCTACAGGTAGAGACACTGGAACGTAATTTCCATGTCTGGTATGACGTTTTCTGCACTGTACATGCACTCGCACATGACTAACGCCCTCGATTTTTTCCCAAACCCATCTTTTCTCTTTATACTGAGATTCCTCAAAGTCTCTAACCCTCTTGTCACATTGACATTGTCGATGTCCACCATCCTGCCTTCACTGCAGAAAATTCACTTCTCCTCCATCTTCTATTCAGCTTTCCAACAACCGCATACGATCACTAACACCTGAAAAGAAAAAAAAACTATTAATAATAATGGTAATGCCGTTTTTTTTCTGAACTTTCCCTTTTTTGTCAAAATTCTTATTGATTTCATTAAATTTTTACCGTAAACTGGACTTTCTTTAGAAAATACATGTTTTAATCGATTGTACTACACAAACCGTGCATTTTAGCGCAAAACAGCACCTCCCTATGATTGTCCGTTACTGAGTTATCGCATTTTTTGAAAAATTCAAGATGGCGGCCATTTATTCAAAATTTAAGGGTGTTCCCCATTCAGAATTTTTTGGGATTTTTCTAGGGAAGTACAAGGGGACCTAAAGAACGCATTTCAGAAGGAATTAGCTTTGTAATAATTATTTCCGTTTCGAGTCAAATTTAGGTCTAAATGTACTATACTATAATAAAAGGAGATAAAATCACAACACATACTTTGTTTTGTCCTCTGAAATTTTGGACTGACCTTGGTCCTTCTTCATTGATAGAAGAGACTAAATAGTAGAGAGGTTAAATTTTGGCCAAAATAGTTAAAACGTTTAAAAAAGTATAAAAACTTGCCATCCTGATCAAGTCACTACTCTTTCCCCCCTGGACCGCTTGGTTGTAGCCGGACAATAGGTGGTTGGGGACCAAGCCGTCCAGGGTTCGATGCCCGGCTGTACCTGCACGGTGCACATAAACAAATAGAAAATACTATGGAAATTATGGAAAAGGCAGGGGTTGTATTTGAAATTATATAAGGATTTGATTGTTGAACTGTAATATGTAAATGTATTTTTTTTTAAGAATCACTACATGTGTCTGTCTAATGTAAGAAATTCTCCACCACTCAATTTTGAAGTCAGTCACTTACTGTCCATTGTTGGCCGATCGTGCACCTGGATGCCCCAAATGTCCGTGGTGTCGGTCACTGTGATATAGAATTCGGACCGACGTTCATCCTCTCACACTGGCTACTGTGACACAGTCTGGTGCTTCTTGGGGTGCCAATTGCACTGCCCTCCGATGACGACTCCTACACATGCATCAGGTCATGGGAGCACACGTTACAGTTCACACCTGTTTTCTGGACACTGACTAGTTACATATAACAGACCTATCCGTACAACTTCTAGGCACCGACTGTTCAGCACAACCCTTTTAACATGACAGTTCAGTTTGGTTTTTTTACATGTTCAGTGTCTATTGGCTGACGGGGAGGGGAAGGTAGGTGCAGGTAGAATGGAATATTTCGAGATGTTGGGAAGAAAAGGGGTTCCTGGGAGAGAAATTGTAAATATAGCTGTCCCCTTTTGTGGGTTCTCAAAAGGGGGTAAGGCAAATGACCTTTGCTTGGCTTCACTGGAACTGACGGGGACTTGGAGATGTGCTGAATGCTTAATAATAATAAATCGATAGATATGGACAGTGATCAGAACGCTACATTTTAAAAGTAGCTTCGCTACAGCTACAGCTACTCTTCCAAAATGTAGCTTCGCTACAGCTACAACTACATTTACCACAAAAGTAGCTCGCTACGCTACTCCTACTCGCTACTTCGCTACTTTTTGCGCTACTTCTGCATAAAAAATAAAACAACCATATGAGTAGTGGTATTTGTGGTATTATAAACCCGAGAAAGGAAGAGCCCCCCTCAAGCAGATTTGGCTATACTTAAAACAAGCTCAACATGCCTACATGAGCTTTTTGCTCAAGTGTGGAACCCTGCCTAATCCAAGATTTTTGTGAAAATGCCCTCATGGATTCCATGAGAAAGGAAGAGCTCCCTCAGATTGATTTGCCTATACTTACAAAAGGCACTTCTGTGAGATTGTTGTCCATAAATTTGTTCTCTTGAGGCCACACTTAAAACTAGGCCACCCACACCCATACACACCTACACCCACCCACACCCACCCATACCTACACCCACCCACACCCACCCACACATATTTACTTCCGGTCTACTTCCGGTCCACTTCCGGTCCACTTCCGGTTTACTTCCGGTCCACTTCCGGTCCACTTCCGGTCCACTTCCGGTTTGCCTACTTCCGGTTTAAGTTCAATTGGGCACCAGGCTCAACTTGTATATTTAATATTAAAATAATGTAATTCTTCTAGAACTGCTCTGTGACTCTTTCATTTCTTACATCATAAACATATGATTTTTCCCCTATGAGAATGACACTGCATATGGTGTCATCAGGTAAAGCCTCATGGAATTCACAGATAATTTTAATGTTTGTCCTGTCATTAACCACAACTTGTTTTCTTTTTGAAGTGTTGATGACAAACATGGGTCTCCGTGCCTTGAATTCATCTGGTGTGTAATACATGTCAGTATTGCCAGTAGTGACACGCTTGAAGGAAGAAAATGCCTCATATAATTTGAGGAAATCATTCTTGGACATGTCTAAATTGTAATTTTCTCTAGGAAAAACCTCATTTCTACCATTTTTAAGATATATGTTCTTGATGTTGCAGTTATCAAATCTACTTGAATTTTTTTCCTGATTATTGTGTCTCCCGGTCTGAAACAGTACCACTACAAAATCAGGCATGTCAAATTGAATACTGGAGAATGAATTTGTTGCATCAAATTCATAATAGGTACCAGAGGCAGGCTTCTGTACGCATTGATATGTATAAAATTGCAGAGGAACCTGGGGATTTTTTACGATATCTGCTTTGTATTTAAGAGCGTAACTGGCTTCATATTCAACAACTGGAATTCTTAGCTCCATAGTCTGAATAATACATTTGCCTGCATCTGGTAAGGTATTAGGCATAGCTTCCCCTGTAGGGTTTAATGTGCTGTACCTCATCAAAGCATTATTATCGTTTGCAGCTCTTCTAAATGTAATTCTTAAACCACCCTTCCACATAATATCTTTGTAATCTGAGAAGAATCCTGGCAACAGGCGCATGGGGAACAGCACTGTGTGATTCTTGGTTAATATTTTATCACTAGCCTCAAATCCGCCTATTTTGTAGTAAGAAGCTTCGGTTTTGGATAATTTTAGAGTGGCCAAAGCTGTGGAGGTAATGCCGGGATAATCTATTCTGTTTATAACAACGCCATGCTTTCTGATCTCAATTTCAGAGAACAGATGCGGCACAAAATTATCTACAAGTCTTATATTTGAATTTGCAGGGTAATCTGTACCATCGAGCTTTACAACATCAAATTTGATGTATAGATCTGCTCTGTGGGGGTGTATAAAGCCATCCCCTACATCAAGATCAACCTCTATTTCCGTGTTGGGTTGATTTAAATTTGCAAATGTCCTCCTGTTCGGGGGGAATGATTGTAGCTCATAACTCTCAATATTTTCCATTGTATGTATTTTTATTTAAATGTTAATCTCTATGATTGCAGTTGTTGTGGCTCCAGCAAAATCAACTAATTCTTCTTTTTCATTAGTGACCATCAATTCAATATAATCTATTCTGTTATGACACACAGGAAAATATAATGTTGGGGATGGATTGTAGATGATTGGCTCCATGAATTCGGAATTAGGTTTGAATGTTGCAATGATGCCGGTTTGTTTGTGAGTGCCTATCCCATTTGATTTGGTGATCATACCCTCGGCTACATTGCAGTGAATATTCAGAGTCTCTATGGCTAAGAATTTAGGTATATTCATAGCAGTGTGTTTGATGGCTGCTTCAAGTTTTGTGTTGTTCTCAAAGCCTAACAGCTCTCCTATAGTACCCAGATCCACTGTTTCTGTAGCAGACACAATCTCTACTCTGTGAGTGACAGAATTTTGACTTAACACTACACCTCTGGGTAATTGAGCATTTAGAGTGGACAGATTATACTGCCCTGGAGTGATAACAATTTTTTGATCCCCTACTGCAATTTTGTTGTTGTGGTGTGTAATATTGGGGATCAAGTACATGCCATAAAATGCTCTGAGAGCTATTGTTTTGGGATACACTATATCATCATGCAATTTGAGTTTCAATATTGAATTTTGGCTGGTGAGATGGAATACCCCCATGATGTTTCAGATACCACAAGGCTTTTTGAAAATTTTCAATTGATGGTTTATTTATTTGAGACATATATCTGAGAACAGATAAACACAAATGTCCACAATTAACATCTTTGAAGTTTTGAACACGGGCATTATTGTAATAAAGATTAGCCGATTTTAGATATTTTACTAAATTTTCAGGTGGAACACCTCCAAATGAATCAAACACAAATGCCTCATTGTTTAAATATTTAAGATAACAGATCCAGTGAGTGCCCTGATTTTTGTACTTATCCAAATTAACAATGCCACACTCTTTGTTGAGTGGTTGTTCTGGTAAAGAATCAGACATGTACACACCCCTAAAATGTTTGATGCCCAGTGGCTTGATTAAAGCTTCAATATCTTGGTTTGTAAGCGGCTCTTGTTTTTTTTAAACTTATTCATGGCTCTCTTAACACCCTTGCCTTTTTTCTCCATGGCCAGGTTATGGCGCCTCTGCTCATCTAATTCTGCCCTATTTTTCTTGGCATCTATTACTGTTTTTGCTATGGCAGCTGACCCCCCCGCCAAGCTCCCAACAGCCCCGAGAGCAGCTAAGATGGCAGGGATGGTAAATATGAAACCCCCCACATGTGATTTTTTTCTTGATTGCTGTAATTTTTTTAATTGGGGGGTGCTAAGCAACAATTTCATACCATGTCCCTTTGCAAGACAAGAGCTTTTTTTCTTGCGCTGCTTTTTGGTCAAAAGACTGTCAATAGTTTTAAGAGATTTGAGACCTGCATAAGGTATTTGATACATAACACCCTTGGCCTTCATTGTAGGTTTATTATATACATATTTACAACCCCCACCCCAGTTTTTGTTTGGTGCTCATAGCTATGGTGGTTCCCAATGCTGCTATTTTTTCACTCAAAGAAGCATCTTTGCTTACAAATCTACCAAATGCAGTCTCTTCTAATTTCTTGTCTGCAACATGTCTCTTGTCAAGATCAGAATGTGTGTTGTATGCTATGTCATGGTCTCTACAAGCAGCATCTAGGGGATTAACACCAGGATCACCTCTGTTTAATCTATGGTCCAATTTTGTACCGGGACCACAATACTGATAGCCTGGAATGTGTAGTTCAAATGGCAGCTTGTTTATAATGTCATTAACCAGCCCCCGACCCTCAGAGACATTCCAAAATTTAGGTGGTAGAGTATTAATAATTTTTATGAGATATCCAATCCCCTTAGGGTCATTTACTATAAAATTAGACAATTTTGTGCTTATCATGTCCATAATTCCAACCTTTTCATTGTAAAAATTGTGGTTCCCAGCATTTTCCTCCCCAGCTATTACCAATAACCTATCTACAAGTTTCCTGACATCATCAACCCACACAAATTCTTTAGGCAGGGTGTTGTATTGTTTGATTCCACTGCCAGTCTTGATCTGTGACCATATTGGCTTGATTAAATTATTGTATTTTGCCCCACTGCTAGACTTGACTCTTTTTTGTGTGGGATCATTGTTCTGGTATAGAGCATCTGATTTTATTAATATTTCTTTGTAATCCTCATAATCTTGATCTGTATAGCTGCCAGGCCTTTTCCTAGTTATCAGTTCCCACAACCCAGGTGTGCCGGTGTACTTAACAAAAGCACCTTTTTCTCCGAGACGAGATTCTGAATATACAATTATATCATCTCCCATAAATGTTACTCTGAAATTGCCAATTCTATGTATGATGCTGCCATCAAGCTCTGTGTCAGCATATAAGCCAAACACCTCATCTTTGTTGTCTTTAGGTGTGGTTAAATATTTTTGAGCAAGAAGACCCAATTCAATAGGATCCTGAGTAGCTTCAATTCTTCTAGGAGCAACAGGACTAGGTGTATGAATGCTGGAAAGTGGGGTGAATGGATAATCTAATATGTTCCTTGCAGCTACAGGCACAAGCTCTGTGATCAAATCTTGATTTTGCTCTGTAACAGTTTTGATATTCTTACCTAAATTATTAATAGCATCAATGACAGGCTGTTCTGTTTGTTTGTGTTTTTCATAAATTCCACGGTTCTCTGATTTCCATCCCTTAAATCTTTTTACAAGATAATCTCTTAACTTAAGATCATCAATGACTGGTCGTTTCATGGTTATTTATATATGTTTCAACGTCTAGAAAATCGTTGATTTTATTTCTGTATTTGCCACTACTGGGTGTTCTTGTCATATCAATTGTGACAAACCCATAACTGTCCTGGTTCCAGCACCTGCTGCAAAACTTGGAAAAATCATTGTAGCTCAAGTCCCCACCTACATATTCATCGTGTATGTGTTTGAGGTTGGTATGATCTTGATGAAACACACATATAAAATTGCTGTTGTCTCGGATCAGCTGCTTCGGTATTTTAGAAAAAGTCTGTGCAAGGTAGAAGCAATCAATGTTTTTGTGCCGCCCTTGTGTAAAGAAATTTCTAACCTTGTTTTGATTATCCAGTATAATGTCATCAAACACAACAACAGAATTATCGAGACATTCATCGAGTGGCTTAACATCTGATTCAAAAGTGGCTATATCCAGTCCATCATATAGCTTCATCAGCTGCTGATATTTTAATTGTTCCAAGCTCTTAGAGAAGACATACAAGTGCCTGTTTTTCCAGTCTAACCAGTTGGGTGCCAATAAAAAATTATCAACCATTAGTGTAGTTTTGCCACAAGCAGATGGCCCAACAATAAGACACCTAATATTATCAGGCAGCAATTTTCCATTTCTCTTATTCTGCTGTTCAGGTTCTGGCAGCCTCTTTATAACATCCCAGGTGCTCATATTATCACTTTGTCTGCATCGATCCAGCTGTTTTCCGGATGACCCAGCCATTTGACAAATAACTTGTTGCCTTTTCTGCGGATGACTTTTTCTATGAGATATGTGTCAGGCTGTTTAGTTTTGCTGAGTTCTTGTTCATAGAACCTGCCTTTGAGAATTTCTCCTCTGTGATCTTTTATTATATATGTGTTAAGGGTCCCGGGTTTAACTTGAACCACTGTAAATAATTCTGTGCTCCAGTTTCTTGTAAAGCCTCTCTTGAATAAGTGCTTATATTTGCTTATTCTTACTTGATCACCCACCTTGTATTTGGCCTTTCTTGTTGTTGGCTGGTATCTAGGATAATAAACAGTCCTGATCAATTTTTGCTCATCAGATGAAGTTACTTCAGAGGGTTTCATGTTGATTGTGGAATGGACCGAGTTGTTATATTTATGTAGAAGTTCTGGAAGAATATTAAGCCATTTATAATTACCTTGAAGTGTAAATTGTTTATACATAAGATTTTTTAAGGTTCTGTTGAATCTCTCTACAATTGAGGCTTTGAGATCACTGTAACTCGAATAATGTTTTATTGCCTGGCTTTTAATAAATTGTTGAAACACTGAATTATAAAATTCTTTGCCATTATCTGTTTGCAAATAGCGCGGTGATCTTCCACTCTGATTAATGATTGTCCTGAAGGCTTCTGTAACACATTTTCCAGTCTTGGATTTGAGTGGCACAGCCCAGGCAAATTTTGAAAATGTGTCTATCACAGTAAGTAGATACTTGTAGCCCTTGTTGATTTTGTCTAAGTTTTTCAACTGCCCACTTGCCATTTCAATCAAGTCGCTCTGCCATAAATCATCTATGCCCTTTGTAACTACTGGGAGTCTCTTATAATTATGTCTGGCTTGTCTGTGTAATTCATCAACGATAATTTGTCTAGACATGGTATGAAAACAAGAATATTGCAACTATGGGGTGTTCAGCAGCTGATACTGCAGGATTTTCTAAATACAATTTGTCCCCTATTTGTATTTTAAATTCCAAAGTGCCATCATCTTCAGCATAGGCTGTTTCTAATGTATTGGGATCTGTAAAATCCTCCAATTCTACACTGGTGATTTTTGGTTTGTTCTCAGCATTTGTTATTGATAAGGTAGGGTAGTGGTGTGCCTGTGGCTGATGCCAATATTTGATCTTGATTGGTCTCAATGTGCCCCCAACAAAAAATTGGTAATAAAATTGTGCAGGGGACAGCATATATATTTTGCCACCTGGTGTAAATGGTGAATCATATTCTTTGTTGGGGATGCTGTACAATTCAAGAATTACTGTATGTTTTGGATTCTCGATTATGCCTGTTATTTCTTTTTCTGCTGTAAGCAATCTGCTTGTTACAGATTCAAGGTGCTCATTGATGGTCCTAACAACATCATCATGGCCTGGCTTGATTTTTATGTCCACAATAAGTTTCTTGTATTGTTGCACAATCTCTTGAAGCTGGGTGGCAAAAACAGACAGGGCATTTGCTTGATTGGATTCCATGGTCCCTAGCTGTTGCTTGATATTAGCTACAATTTGTTGCAAATTTTCAACAACTGCCAATTTTGAATTTTGAGCAGTAAGATCATGGACCTGTCTTCTGATATCCTCAAACAGGGCATGCAGTTCATTAATATGTTGATTGGTTGGTAGAGTGGCCACTGTCTGAGTGAGATGTTTGATCTCTGCTTGGATATTCTTGATATCTTCTGATTTCAATATCCTATTCACTGCCCTCTTAATATTTTTAAGTTCCTGTGATGTAGGAAGATTTGATACTGTATTTTGCAAAGATTCAAGTGCCAACTTTACATTGTTTAATTCAGAAGCATCGGCCACATTTTGCATAGCATTTTGGAGCAGGGCTATATCTGCCTGAGAGGGTGTGGATTGTTGTAAAATTTCAAGTTTTGTTTGGATATCATCGATCAAGTGATGAAAATGAGATAGTTCAGATTCAGTGTTGAGGTTTTCAAGCTTTGTGATCTGTTGCTGGACACTGACAAGAGTATCTACAATCCCAGGCAGGCGAGTTTCTTGTACATTTGCCAAATCACTTTGCACTGCTGCTATTGTACCCTCAAGATGGGTTATGGTACTTTGAATTTTTCCAAAATCTTCATATGTTTCAAGTTGCAGCTTAATGTTGGCAACACTCCGAGTTATTGCATTCAAAGCATCAGAAGATGGCAAGTTGTTCATAAAATTTTCAAGTGTCTCAATTTTTTCTTTAACCTCGGCTATGGCATTGTGCAGAGGGTCCAGATTAGGTATTTGGAGTGATTGAATCTGTTCTTTTAGAGTGGAAATGACTAGATCAAAATCTTCTTGTGATTTTATGCTTTTGACAATTGTTTGGAGCTGTGTCTGGACATTATTTATTTGCTCTTCCAATTGCTGTTTCAATTGCTCAGAATTGGTAGCCTGGGTCTTAAATTTGGCTTGAAGAGCTGCTACAGCTTCTTCTAAACTTTGAAAATTATCTAATGTTGCCAGATCAGTATATTTTTGAAGCAACAATTTGAGTTCGGAATCAATTTTAAGAAGAGGGTCCATGCATTGTGATTGTAAATTTGTAATTTCTAATTGAAGACTGGCATTGAGTGTGGTTTGTAAAGCTTGCAAATCACTTCTTAATTTCTTGACTCTGACATCAAGCATCAGAATCTCATCACTGTGATCTTCATGCCTTGTATGGCCAAATATATCATTAGGCATTTTTGTTTTAATGGTTATTTATTATAGAGTATCTGATTCTTAATTCTATAAAAAAGGGTATAAGCTTGTCATAAGATCCCGGGACCTCAATATATAAGCAGTCACCTGCAGAAACAGTATAAACAGTGCCAGAAACCATGTTTGAGTGCTTAATTCTGTAAATATTTCTCCCTACTGAAATCTTGACATCACCCTCAGGGGTTGTAATAAATTGCAATTGCCCACCTACAGGTAATTGGTAATGATTTAAATTATTGTTAAATATGTACAATGTTTTACCTGTTTCATCATCATTATCTGTAAGTATGCTGTTCAGATGAATAATTAACAAGCCACTCAGTTTAGACATTACAGATTGTAAATCAGGAGAGGGTTGTGGTGTGGGCAGGTCCATAATAGCCTGTTTTTTGAACCCAAATAAGTTCATAGGCATGTTTATTTATTTCAAATCATGCTCTGTATTTGGGCATTGTTTGCCACTTTTCAAATCACAATGCCCCCAAGGTAAAGTATGTATGTCACATGATAAAATGCATCTCTTATCATCATGTGAGTCCAGAGCCACTTTTGTTACAATATTGCTAGTCAGCAAGTGATTCTCACTCTGAATTCTATTTTCTGATGTTCTGATTGAACTCTGTGATTTGATGCAATTTTTATAATCTTCAAATACAAGCTCTTTTTCAACAGTTACTCTGCCAACGCCCTTGGCTTTTTTGACAACAGCACTACATGTTTTAAAACTGTACACCTTGGCACTTAACCCAGCAAATTCCACAATAACATCACCAAGTGTCTCATCTTTTAACTTGCCAGGCACCTTTTTGTTGTGGTGATGTTGAATCTTTGTATGTTCACTGGTATCAAAGTATTGAAACAATTCAGGCTGTGACATATCTTGATAAACATCTTCTGTTTGAATTTCAAGAATAAAACTATCCGTGTCCATGTACAATAATTTTACACGATCACCATAAAAAGGTTTCAGCACATCATAAAACAATGTTAACATATGTAATTTGGACGATTCCAATATCGCAGCCCCTTCATAAATAGGTTTATCAAACTTGATTTTTGTTTTCTTCATGTTGAAAAGTGCCATGTGCTCATCATAAATTCTTCTGTAATTGAAGTTGGGCTTTGCAACCAATTTTTTGCTCCGGCTGGGGTCAGTAATTATTTTAACATCGGTATGTTTCCTGACATTTTCAATAGTTTTGCCATACACTGAATTCACCATCAATTTAAACAAGCCCTTATCAAATTGACTCTTTGCAGATGTTCGAAGCTCCGTGTTTGTATCAATGTATGGTTTCAACCATCTTGAGTGCCTGAACCTCAAAACTTTGCCAACTTTGGTTACTTGAACACCATGTTTCATCAGGAACTGGAGGTTTTTGTAATATGTGACATATCCTTGTTTCGGCTCCAGAGTCATCATGAGCTTCTTCTGTTTAGAGCCAGGTGAGCACTGAACCTCGGGAATTGGGGGCAGATCAGAAAATTTATTGTGCAAATCATCAGGAATTATCAGATCAACCTCTAAGAAGAGGCCATGTTCACTGTCATCAAAATTCTGAAGATCCTCAATCTTGAAATCTTCAACCCATTCAAGCCCTGCATATGGCAATTTATCCATCATGGCATGACCATAGAGGTTGTTTGCATCCACATAAAGTATATAATTTGATGGCCGTGCTGGATCATAATCAGGCATATGCTTGTTATTTGCTCTGGCATATCTCTGGGAACATTGCACCATCCCTCCTCTTATACTTTTCTCCATAAACAGATACATATCTTGATCGTGGATCAGATCCAATTGCATTTTGGTATTCAAAAACGTTGCAGACCATGCTAGGCCCGGGGCACTGTAAAAATACACTGGGTCCAGTCCATAATTTTGCATGGAAGATTTTCTGAATGCCTGTATTACATCAGCTAAAAGGGTTACATCAAGTTTCAAATATGCCATGTGATAATCACCAAATGTCTGGCATTTTAAATTGTTCCACATCAACTGAGCATGGTGATAATCTTCATCAGTGATTCCAGATCCTCTGATTTTGCTGTAAAACTCTTCTTGTGGTGGCAGGGAACACTCATCAAATTTAGAAAAATCTGTGACATAGTCATATGGATATACACCCTTCCGCCTAATTAATTTCAGGTCCTGATTTGGAAACGAAGCATGTGTGATTTTCAATTGATCATCAGATAATTGAGTGGTCAGTGTGGCCAGGCTAGCAGATAAAAATCTGTAAGAATCAAGAAATCTTATGTGAATAGGAACACCATCAACTTTAATTATCTTGCTAATAGATATATATTTTTCATCATTTTCAGCTAAAATATTTAAATTCTGCTTGTCAAACCCCTCGTACCTGATCAAATGATGGAAATCATAATTGGATGCTCCATGGCAAAATATGGGGATAAATCTTGGTCTCTTGATCTTAATATTACAGCTATTACACAGGGCCATTAAGAATTTACCATCTGTATGAGAATGGTGATGTACCTTGATATTTGTATCTGAAAATTCACAATCACATACCGGGCATTTTTCTGCATTGTTGAAATCTTCAATCTGTTCCTCTGTTAAAGGCAACATAGGCTTTGATTTTAATAAGATGTTAGATGCTATGTCACGGCACACATTTTCTATTCTATATGCAAATTCTTTGATGGCATTTGGTCCCTTGTATGAATATTTTTTAATAACAACACCATCCCGTATAACCACAAAACAAAAGCTGGAAGGTTCATGTAGCTGGTACGGTGTAATTGATGATTCTTCTGGATCTGGGCTACAGAATGCAAGAGATTTGAGATTCGATTCAGAATCCCAGACAATATATACAGGGTGTTCCAACAAGGCTTCATACTTTTTGAATTTGCAATTTTCACTTGGATTGGGCATCACCATATGAACAGGTTTATGGTTGCCACAGTATTTCAGATGCTCAATTAACTTATTTTTTGCAATTTCTGCACTCTCTTCCCGAACCCCCTTCACCATTTTTCTACCATCAAATACAGTTAAGCATCTTCTGCACAACTTGAATATTGTATGAGTTTTGTCTAGTTGTGTTCTCACTAAAGCTTCAAGATTATGTATCAGAGTATAATGATATGTGCCATCCCCTTCAATTAAGAGCAGATCAATCGGAATTGCAGATTCATCATCAAGTGTACTGATTCTGAGAGGTGCTATCGGGCAATTGCCAGTGGAACAAATAAATACATTAATAGATAATTGTTTGCCATTGATGTGCCTGGCCCTTTTTTCAAATTTATCAATATTCTGAACTGACATTGGATATTCTAAACCCTCCAATGCATCGTCAAAAAGATGTTCATGTTGTTTGTAATAACTTATTCTCTCAGGATGCCTTGAAACTAGAAACAAAGCAGCTAATATACACCACAAAAAGCATTTCTGGTCGGTATTTTCTATATTAACCACGGCTCTTTTGTTTTTGATATTGGCAGGTAATGGCAAATATGTAGATCCTTGTAATGGGCTGAATTCAGAAATATGAACATATAACTTGTGTGATGAACCGCATAGGCTCCATCCTGATTCTTTTGCCGCAAATTCAGAGTGTTTGATGTTCAATTGATTTATCAAGCTGCTTATTATTTTGTCTGAATTTGTATTTGAATATACAGGTACAGTTTCTGTTATGTGGGGCTGTGTAAATTTTGTGCCATTTGGTTTCTTATATTGTGCAAACAATTTAAGGGAGAGCTTATAAGAGCCATTTTGTGCATTAAGAATTGCCTGCAGATCAGAATTTTTACTGTTCAAGAAATTCTCAATGCCACATCTTGGCTCTGACACAAAACAGTGATCCCTAAGTTGGCCATTAAAACTGCTACGGATAGGTTCATGTCGTGGCTGCTTTGCTGCTCTGGCATTAACAGGTGCTTCGTGCTTTCTTTTCAGACCAGATGTAGATGGTTGTGTTGATGACTGTACAGAGCAAGTATTTTTATGTTTATATGTGAAATATTCCATGCTATATTTTCTATGGCATTTGGGGCAAATTTTTGTGGGAGTTCTGTATTTGTCCGGATTACAAATCTTTTGGTGTCTGGCCCAATTAGAGCTAAATATATTTTTATTGCATTGATTACAATATTTTTGATTCGGCATTTTTGTTGTTGTTTATTATATACAATTTCTTGGGATTCAATTCAAAATTCTATGCTGGATAAAAATATCAGTTGGGTTCAACACTGTGCTTTGTATGTGTGTGTATGTATTTATGTGTGTATACACTTAATATTTTTGGCTTTGGTATTTATATACAATTTCTTGGGATTCAATTCAAAATTCTATGCTGGATAAAAATATCAGTTGGGTTCAGCACTGTGCTGTGTGTATGTGTGTATGTGTGTATACACTTAATATTTTTGGCTTTGGTATTTATATACAATTTCTTGGGATTCAATTCAAAATTCTATGCTGGATAAAAATATCAGTTGGGTTCAACACTGTGCTTTGTATGTGTGTGTATGTATTTATGTGTGTATACACTTAATATTTTTGGCTTTGGTATTTATATACAATTTCTTGGGATTCAATTCAAAATTCTATGCTGGATAAAAATATCAGTTGGGTTCAGCACTGTGCTGTGTGTATGTGTGTATGTGTGTATACACTTAATATTTTTGGCTTTGGTATTTATATACAATTTCTTGGGATTCAATTCAAAATTCTATGCTGGATAAAAATATCAGTTGGGTTCAACACTGTGCTTTGTATGTGTGTGTATGTGTGTATGTGTGTATGTGTGTGTGTGTGTGTATGTATATGTGTGTGTGTGTGTGTGTGTGTATGTGTGTGTGTATGTGTGTATAGGTGTGTGTGTGTGTGTGTGTATGTGTGTGTGTGTGTTGATATTTTTGATATTGGTATTTATATACAATTTCTTGGGGTTCAAATCAAAACTCTATGCTGAATAAAAAAAACAGAAATAGGCCACAACTTGGCCACAAGTAGACCGGAAGTAGGCAAACCGGAAGTAAACCGGAAGTGGACCGGAAGTGGACGGGAAGTGGACCGGAAGTGGACCGGAAGTAGACCGGAAGTAAACCGGAAGTGGACCGGAAGTAAACCGGAAGTAAACCGGAAGTGGACCGGAAGTGGACCGGAAGTGGACCGGAAGTAGACCGGAAGTAGACCGGAAGTGGACCGGAAGTGGACCGGAAGTAAATATGTGTGGGTGGGTGTGGGTGGGTGTAGGTGTATATAGGTGTGGGTGGCCTAGTTTTAAGTGTGGCCCAAGAGGGGCATATTTTTGACAAATTTATGGACAACAATCTCACAGAAGTGCCTTTTGTAAGTATAGGCAAATCAATCTGAGGGAGCTCTTCCTTTCTCATGGAATCCATGAGGGCATTTTCACAAAAATCTTGGATTAGGCAGGGTTCCACACTTGAGCAAAAAGCTCATGTAGGCATGTTGAGCTTGTTTTAAGTATAGCCAAATCTGCTTGAGGGGGGCTCTTCCTTTCTCGGGTTTATAATACCACAAATACCACTACTCATATGAGTATTAAAGATACCCTACTACTGGTAAATAGATTATGTTATTTATTATCATGATTCCAGTCATTCGATAATTTTGATAGCTGTGTTACTTCAGTTATTTATTTTTACTATAGTTTTTGAGAATACCATACCTATGCAAGTGGTTTATCAATTCAAATTTGATATATGAATATTGCAATTAGGGTGTTACCCAAATTAATGATTACAACTATACACAAATAAAATTTTTGTAGGATTACGTATTTATGTTCACATCAATATATTTTTCTTGAAAACAAATATTTAATTTTTTTTATAGACTGATATGAAGTCAGCATTTTGAATGAAAAGTACCTGGAGCCCTTTGACTACAAAAGGGCCCCAGGTTCGATACCCAGCGGAGGCACATAGTGGTTCAAATCCAGTCTCGATCAGCTTATCTATGCATAAAATGGACTCATAACAAAAACTAAGAAAGACGCCAAGTTGGGAGGGGGCCTCCCCGATGGCGCAGTGGTAGCGTCGTCGCCTTGTAGTCAAGGGGTCCCGGGTTCGATACCCGGTGGAGGCACATGGCACAGTGGTTCGGATCCCACTTTAAACCGTAGGCCCAGTCCCGATTAGCCTTACTGTGCATAAAGTGGACTTAAAACACCAACTCAAACCAAACCAAGCCAAGTTGGGAGGATGGGATCCTCCTGCTCCTCCATTCCCCACACTGCTTGCTCATCATTCATCATTCTTCCTCGTCTCACAATTAGCCGAAAGTGGCAGAAAGCGACTATAGATAAGAGAATAATTAAATAAACCATTCATCCTCATTGTCATGATTGAGAGAAGTGGAAGAATAGATGAGGAGGTAAACAGAAGAGGACAAATGGGTGGTGGACTATTTCAAAGCGTTCGAAGATTAATATGGAACAAGGATGTACCTATGAAATGCAAGAAGGTAATATACGTATAACACATACTATGTGCCAATAATTACGTATGGAGCAGAGACTTGGACAATGACATAGAGAGACAAAAAAAGATGGAGGCAATGGAGATTAAATTTTTAAGTCTTTTGAGGAAGACTAGAAGGGATAGAATAAGGAATGAGGAGATCCGACAGACAGTGGGTGTAGTGAAGCTTCAGAACAGAATAGATCAGGCACAGACGAGATGGTTCGGACACATGAAGAGGATGGGTGCAGATAGACTGCCAGTAAGAGCTTACAATGCACAAGGAGTGGGAATAAGGCCAAGGGGGAGACCAAGATGTCAGTGGAAAGAGCAGATAGTGGAGAGTGTTAAGAGAAGAGAACAAGATTGGAACACTGTGGAAAGAGAGGAGTGGTGATAGACCAGGAAAAAATGGAGAGGCTTGACTTCTATGCCGACACAGCCAGAGGCAGGAAATGGCGAAGGATGATGATCATGATGATGTCATGATTAGAAACAGTTACAGAAAAGTGCCGCAAAAGGAGGAGAAATGCATAAATTTGAAAACTATGTACTTATATTAACTGAAGAAAATTGTCATTTCTGCAGAAAAGTCAATAACTCGTACATGCTTTTTGAAATATGATAAAATTATTGAGGAAACTGTTGTGTAAACCTGAGTGTTCTAAACATATTGTAATTTTAAAATTTGTGGACAAATACTATCGCAAAAATAATTGTAATTCCAGAAATTCTTTCATTCTTGTAACAATAATTTCTTGATGGTGAGATCCTACATACTGACGATGATCAATGCTGTTAACGTACTGAGCCATTTATTGCTGGCACTATTCCCTTGTCAGTGCAGTGGAAAATCCATCGCTCGTTTTTGCACTGCAAGTTGTGTCTTACACAGCAATTAATGACATTTTGGTGTGTCTTACACCATGAATATCCACAGGATTTGTTCCAGGGGTGACGCAAACGAGGCACTTTTTCCCAGTGGTGCAGCAAACGAGGCATGTTTCTCTCCAAAATAGCGATGCAGCTAAAAAAACGTAGCTGTTAGTTATCTGGATATCTGAATTATTCAGATACTAATTAAATAAATTACACAGATATCTATAATCTACAATCTAGATAATCTGTATCTCCATGTAATAGACTGTCTTTATGAACCTCCTGCAAAATTAAGGGTTATTGTTGATTTTTTCTGACGCTGTTGCCACATTCAAAATTCACCTCAAAATGCTGAGAAAAAATGTAGCTGTAGCGATTTCGCTACAACTACAGGAATTTTGTAGCTTCGCTACCGCTACAACTACAATTTTCAAAATGTAGCATCGCTACAGCTACAGCTACAAATTTTGTAGCTAGCTACAGTAGCGACGCTATAAGTAGCTCGCTACTTCTGACCACTGGATATGGATAGATCTATATGGATAGATAGATAATCGTGTGTCCATACAGGTGTATCGGTACACCATGCTATACATAATTTAGTGAATTGCCTGCAGCACAAACAGTTGTACTGCCGGCGGTACAACTAGGCATATTACCTGAAAGACAGTTGTATCACCAACTGTCAGGTGTTGTACAAATTCAGATTTAATGTTATCACTAGGGGGCAGATTTATATGCACTAAAAAGGCCAAAATTTGCACTAAAAAGGGCCAAAATATGCATTTAAAATATGCACTAAAAATTTTAAACAACCTATTTTAAGATTCTGTACGTCTTACATGCAAAGTAAATGTATCAGCAACTCACTGAACGCAATTATAGAATTGAAAGTGTGATAAATTGTGCTATTTAGGATTACTAAAAAATACAAAAGTACATTTTTTTTAGTTTCATGTAAACATATATCAATTTCATGTAATTTCCATACTTCAGCTTTGCCAGCACACTACTTTGGAGTGTGAACTTATGACTGGTTAACTGCTGCTTGTTTCACATTGAAAAATCTGGTGCTGGTTAATATTGACAATTATCTCCAACTGACAGATAGTTAACAGAAATATTAACTACACATTGAAAAACCAGCCCTAAAGAACAGAAATGTTTCATGCATAATAAATCTCTAAGGACACTGAACTCGGCAATCCCAGGAACACAGAAATTAGCCCAATCTGTTTCTTCTCCATTTCTCACCTCCTTTTGTCAGCTCTTGCAAAGTATATAAGTAAAACACATATTAGCATGTGGATGTTAACTTTATTAGGAGACCGATGTGTGTATATATTTTTTTTACCTCCTTCCCCCCTCCCCCAGTCACATCACTAAAGAAATGAAACTCAAGGACGGGTCGTACAAATATACCATCCTTACTTTCTTTTGGGCCAAAAAAATAATTAATTTTAATGTAAGACATTGAGCATACCATTTGTATCTTACAATCTTCAATTTGCAATCGGATATACAGATGTGAATAGTACCTCATATGGCTTGTTTGAATATGCAAAACTAACTGTTCTTTTATTAGCATATTTCTCGAATGCAAAGTTTCCCTTTCTTCAAATTCCACAAAAAAAAAGTATATGGGTACATAAATTCTTTAAGACCTAAACATGCCAGCACATCTAGATGGAGGGGTATGAATTCAGTGCAGATAACTCAAAACCTATTCTTGTCCCAAACACTGAATTTCCTAGCTACGTATCAGATAAGGAAATATTTAACTTCAAGAAACCATTAACAGATCTACACTAACAGCATTATATACAGAATAAAAATACAACATGAATGCAAGACAAATGTATCTTTAAAATCACATTGATCAATATTAATAGAAAGGAAAAAGTTAAACAAAAACTAATACTTAATAAAACCTTTTCAACTGTTTTGTAATTTGTTGACATTTTGATTGATTTGCTTTATTTTACTTCGCTTTTTGTGCCAGTTTTGGCTAATTTGTGAAGATGAGGATAAGTGATGACATGAAATTCTGCCAACAGGGCCGGCTGTTGACCTTTTGAACCAGTTGGCAAAGGAATTCATTTGATATTTTATAAATTAGTGATAAATATAATATGTAGTAGAAATGAATCTCCATACTAGACAGAAATCAAAACCTACGTTAAAGAAGGCAGTGGTCCTTCAAGGTTAATCATTCATATAACAATAAAAAAGCAACATGGAAGTTTAACGTACACTAAACTTAGTGCCCATTCCCTCTACCCACACTCTAATCCATCATTGCCTCAGTTGTACTGTAGAATAACATTTCTGATTTTTTTGACTCAAAAGAAATTTTCCTTTCATAGATTTTGGTTTTGCCCAGTACTTGAGCAGTCAAGATCAGAAGACTACACTGCGAGGATCTCCACTGTACATGGCTCCTGAGATGCTTCTGAAGCATAAGTATGATGCTAGTGTTGATCTGTGGTCAGTCGGTGTAATTATGTATGAATGTTTGTTTGGAATGGCACCATACTCATCAAAGACATTTGAGGAGTTGGCTGTGAAGATTAAGACTCAGCAAGAAATTCGGGTAAGAGTCCTTCCTTTTTATTTATTTATTTACAGTAATATTGGTTGTGATTAGGTCTGAATCAATACCACCGTCGATACTCATCAATTCCCTCCGATACCAATACTTTGAAATTTTAACAATTCAAAAGAATTCAGAATATTTTGCGATACAGGTTTTCCATTTGAACTATATCATAGCAATCTACAAGTTTTGTTGTAAAATATTCATAATTTTAATGAGATAATCATTTAATCACAAAATCCATTTCTCCCCACAATGTTGTGCCTCCCCAATGGTGCAGTGGTAGCATCATAGCCTTGTAATCAAAGGGTCCCGGGTTCGATACCCGGTGGAGGCACATAGTGATTCGGATCCCACTTTAAACGGTTGGTCCAGTCCCGATTATCTTTACTGTGCATAAAGTGGACTTAAAACACTAACTCTATCAATCAATCCCACAATGTTGTTACAAAAATAATGAAAATTATTCATTTTTCATAATTTCCAGGGTACTTAGACTTCACAAAACGGTTGTGCAACATTTTTGTGCACTCTGTATGACACCTGGATTCCATAAAAGAATCAGCCTGTATGGATGATTAAATTGCAACTATTACTTTCTGATGTCCAGCACCGTGGCCATCCAGTCTAAGGTGTTAGGCCTTTGGGCTGGGAGTTAAGGGACAAGTTTTGGGGGGAAGCATAAAAACTTTCCTCCTGAGATTACAGCCAATGTATGGGACCAACATTGTGAGGAAATTGGGGAGCTACAGATGAGTAGCGTAGCCCAGTCATGGAAACCTTCAACAACCACTGGAGGTTAATTGTACCCCGTAACAGGTTGGATGATCGCCCATCTCTGCTGAGGCATGTGGGAATGGGGTGGGCAGTAGGAAGGTAGGCCCTACCCCTCATGGCCTGTTGAGCAGTATGTTATCAATACTTTCTGATACCAAAACGTTAGTACCTTCCCCTTAGTTGTGATTATATTTATTTTATCATGTGATGTGAATTATCCATAGGTTCATAATTATCATAATAATCCACAAAAGGCCTGCCATAATAAATTAGACAGACTAAAAAAGCTCAGCCAAAGTATTCACCTCTGATATTTTTTTAATTGTGTGTTTTCCTCTGCTTATATCATGCACATGGGAAGTTTTAGCCCTTGTATGTTTTAGTTGCTGAAAAGATCTTCATCATGCTGAGACTGAAATAAGTAGTTTGACATGGGTTTGTTTCTTTAATAATGAAGTTTAAGGTGAGGGTTATTAGCAAAAAGCATCCAATCTTGGTGATAGTGCTGCTACCTCGACCTCCAAGCAGGCTGTTTTTCTGTTGGGGTTTTCTCACTTAACTTTTGAAGATCCCTCTTCACCTATTATTCAGCACACTTGAAATTTAGCTGCAAACGTATAAATCTACTACCTTCCTGTACAACTAATCTGTACGGTATGATGGTCTTGTACTTCACTTGCTTTCTAACTGTTGTACTAATTAGGGCTGAGCTGATACCACTTTGAAGCAACATTGATACCACCAGTGGCGTAGCATGAGCATTTCGGATGGGAACGCCAAGTCCGAAGGAAGGGTAGGCCTTTTTTTATGCTTAAGAGTTTACTTATGGAATTAGCCGACATATGTATTGTCTATTTAAAATCACAATCTCATTGTGTTTATTACATGAAGTCAGCCGGGTTCCGATAAAACATGATCCATGCTAGTAGAGACAATTGGACAGTTCTAAATAATCTTTTGAGGCTCGAATCATCATTTGAGGCTTGTCGTAGCCTTTTATGATGTATATTTTGAGGGCACAGAGTTGGCAACACTGTGGGCTCTTACTGTAGCTTTTTATGAGGGGGGCCCATTGCCCCCTGTTTACATCTGGCAACACTGCCGTAGATTTTTTGACAGTGTTGTTAACCTACTGGGTTTTTCACTGTAAATTTTCATCAAAGGGCCTGAGGGGTCCATGTATTTTTTATGTCTGGCAACACTGTTGGGGGCCTAGTGTTGGCGACCTGTGGGCCCTTACTGCAGCTTTTTATGAGGGGGACCTATTGTTCCCTTTTTACATTTGGCAACTCTATTGGATGTTTTTTTTTTTGAGGCTTGGGTTTTGCCAACCCATCCGAAGAAAATTCCACTATATGATCTTTCACTGGCTAAGCTAACCTACAAATAGGAGTTGGCAGCACTGACGAGGTTCGAATTATTATTTGAGGCTCGAATCATCATATATTTTGAGGGGGGGGTTATGGTTTTTTATGCTGTACGAATACTGGGAGCTTGACAGTGACAACCAACAGAGTAGGTAAACCTACATCCAGGAACTGGCAACACTAGTTTCTGACAGTGAATTTGAAATAAAATATTAAACAAAATACATGAGTAAGCACTGTGGGTACAAATAGTACCAGTGTTGTGCCCCCAACTCCAACTGGGCAACTGGGGGAAATAATTGTACAACAATTTGTACCTAATTGTACAATACTTGTACCTAATTGTACAACATACATATACACAGACATAAAAGAAAGAGCCTTCCCGCAACTTACTTCATGTACATTTTATATGATTTTACAACTGTGAAAAGAAAGCATATGTGTTCTGTATGCACACATTTATTCTTATTTTTCGAAGTTGAATGAAAGCACATGTTTTTACGTTCTCGTAATACTAACCTTGCTCCACTGATTTTAAATTGCTTCCATCCGCTTTTTTTTTTTTCTGTGTTATTTCCGTATGCATGCAACATTCGCTTTCAATAGTATAATGAAACACAGAAGGAATGTTAGTATAGCAGGCTCCAAGTTTACAATTTATTAAATTAAACAATAATTTATGTAAGAATATACTTGTACTTACCAGACACAAAATAATAAAAGCACATGTGAATGTTTGCGTGTGTTTATGTTATATGACGACTGAGTAAAAAATAATGTTGACTCCCCGAAAGATAAAGTTCCTAGTTCGACATCAGATGCATGCAAATTTTATGTTTTGCTCTCCAAAATCTTGATTTTATGTTTGTGCTATTTGTCATACAGCAGAGGAGGAGGAGGAGGGAGAGGGAGGGGAGGGGGTACTATCAGCGCCATCTATTAGCAAACAATAGAAATAAAAAGTAGGTCAAACTTTTTCAACACCCAAACATTTTAAACGTCTTCGCTTAGTAATACGATCTAGCTGAAGACGTTTAAAAGAGTACTCTTAGTCGATGAAGCTAATTGCTAGGGCCCTTATATTACTAAAATATTCTTTAATTTGCATATTTCTCATACCGCCATATGTTGTTCTAGTTGACTTCTTCCAAAAAAATGCTAATTAGCGAGAGTTAATTAAGCAAGGCAAGTAAAAGAAGCAAAATAGAACAACATATGTGCCAGCGTGAAAATATGTAAAAAAATCGATTCAGAGGTGGATCGAATTAAAATTGGGGAATATTTTGCATTTTTTCCCTATAATATACAAAACATTTACCGTACATAATCTTTTCCATTTACAACAGTATAAAATAAGAGGAATGTGTGACAATATCCATATTAATTAGGAAGGTATGTTGTATGCTAGGTTAGCTAATTGTGTCTTCTACAGCTTCACTGTATAGAGGGAAGATGGAAAAAGAGAGCTCTACGGAAACTGACGCTCTTAACAATATTGTATGCCCGTGAAAATTATATATAAATAAGACTTAAGCGTATTATCTGCTTTCATATCAGATTTTGCCAACCTGTGAGCTGTAGTGTTTAGGTGACAAGCGACCTGCTCAAATATGATACTGTTGACAATATTGTACGTTCGTGAAAATTATATATAAATAAGACTTAAGCGTATTATCTGCTTTCATATCAGATTTTGCCAACCTGTAAGCTGTAGTGTTTAGGTGACAAGCGACCTGCTCAAATATGATACTGTTGACAATATTGTACGTTCGTGAAAATTATATATAAATAAGACTTAAGCGTATTATCTGCTTTCATATCAGATTTTGCCAACCTGTAAGCTGTAGTGTTTAGGTGACAAGCGACCTGCTCAAATATGATACTGTTGACAATATTGTACGTTCGTGAAAATTATATATAAATAAGACTTAAGCGTATTATCTGCTTTTTATATCAGATTTTGCCAACCTGTAAGCTGTAGTGTTTAGGTGACAAGCGACCTGCTCAAATATGATACTGTTGACAATATTGTACGTTCGTGAAAATTATATATAAATAAGACTTAAGCGTATTATCTGCTTTCATATCAGATTTTGCCAACCTGTAAGCTGTAGTGTTTAGGTGACAAGCGACCTGCTCAAATATGATACTGTTGACAATATTGTACGTTCGTGAAAATTATATATAAATAAGACTTAAGCGTATTATCTGCTTTCATATCAGATTTTGCCAACCTGTAAGCTGTAGTGTTTAGGTGACAAGCGACCTGCTCAAATATGATACTGTTGACAATATTGTACGCCCGTGAAAATTATATATAAATAAGACTTAAGCGTATTATCTGCTTTCATATCAGATTTTGCCAACCTGTAAGCTGTAGTGTTTAGGTGACAAGCGACCTGCTCAAATATGATACTGTTGACAATATTGTACGTTCGTGAAAATTATATATAAATAAGACTTAAGCGTATTATCTGCTTTCATATCAGATTCTGCCAACCTGTAAGCTGTAGTGTTTAGGTGACAAGCGACCTGCTCAAATATGATACTGTTGACAATATTGTACGTTCGTGAAAATTATATATAAATAAGACTTAAGCGTATTATCTGCTTTCATATCAGATTTTGCCAACCTGTAAGCTGTAGTGTTTAGGTGACAAGCGACCTGCTAAAATATGATACTGTTGACAATATTGTACGTTCGTGAAAATTATATATAAATAAGACTTAAGCGTATTATCTGCTTTCATATCAGATTTTGCCAACCTGTAAGCTGTAGTGTTTAGGTGACAAGCGACCTGCTCAAATATGATATTGTTGACAATATTGTACGTTCGTGAAAATTATATATAAATAAGACTTAAGCGTATTATCTGCTTTCATATCAGATTTTGCCAACCTGTAAGCTGTAGTGTTTAGGTGACAAGCGACCTGCTCAAATATGATACTGTTGACAATATTGTACGCCCGTGAAAATTATATATAAATAAGACTTAAGCGTATTATCTGCTTTCATATCAGATTTTGCCAACCTGTAAGCTGTAGTGTTTAGGTGACAAGCGACCTGCTCAAATATGATACTGTTGACAATATTGTACGTTCGTGAAAATTATATATAAATAAGACTTAAGCGTATTATCTGCTTTCATATCAGATTTTGCCAACCTGTAAGCTGTAGTGTTTAGGTGACAAGCGACCTGCTCAAATATGATACTGTTGACAATATTGTACGTTCGTGAAAATTATATATAAATAAGACTTAAGCGTATTATCTGCTTTCATATCAGATTTTGCCAACCTGTAATCTGTAGTGTTTAGGTGACAAACAACCTACTCAAATATGATACTGTTGACAATATTGTACGTTCGTGAAAATTATATATAAATAAGACTTAAGCGTATTATCTGCTTTCATATCAGATTCTGCCAACCTGTAAGCTGTAGTGTGTAGCAACAAGTTATTACGTAATATAATGATGTCATATCAGTCGTGTTGTTTTCTGATTGGCTTAGTGTCTCGAGTAAAAAACAGAGATTTTGATTGGCTAATAATTTATACGTGGTGTTTTCTGATTGGTTTAAGTAAGCAAGATTTCTATTGACTATCTAAATCTATATAAGCCGGAGCACAGCGCTGATTTCTCACCTTTACTAAATTAACAAAGGAACCCACATAACGGGGGATAGAACCTGAACGGACTCCACCAAAGTATAGGAGACTAGAAGCATATAATTTGGCGGAAAAACCCAAGTAAGGTTATAGAGAATATTTCAAAAATAGATTTTTTTTTAAAAAAAAAAATTAACAATTATATTTTGCATTGCACAGCATTGGGTATTAAATAACATACCCCCAAAAAATCTCTGCATTATGCGTTCTGTAAAAAATTGCCCTACGTGCCAAACTGCTGTGTCAAGTAAAAATTTTCAAAGGCACTGTCGTACTTGTGTGCCGGGAAAGCGAATATGTGCGACCAAACTGTGCTCTAAGTGTGGAAAAAATATTACTATTGCCAACTTCAAGCGACACCAGCTTACTTGCAAGAGCACTGGAACATCTCTACCGCAACCTTCCAAGCGAAAGGTAGAAGTAACCTCCCTCGATGCATCGCCACCTGCCAAACGCGTCAAGCTGGCAAAGAAAGCAGACCGGTTTGCGTTTGAGCATTTATTAGAAGACTTTGACATAACATCAGACAGCTTCTGCGATGTGCGTAGTTTTCTGGAGAGCGAGCGAGCTAAGATACTATCCATCCTCAACGATGCATTGGCCACACACTCCACTAAATTCTATGCTGTGCTATGCTGCAAGTATAAGAAACCGTCTGATGAAATATATAAATTCTTCCATGCCACAAAAGCAAAAACACTGCATCAGGCAGATGTCACTGACCTCGACAGCATCTACGAGAAGTTTGTCGAGGAGCTTGTGGCAAAGCACGAGGAGCATCAGGCTGAAGGCTCGGGCGGTTCGCTGTGTGGCGACCCCCACGAACTTTGTCTGACACTTAACAAGTTCCTGCCACTGGCAGGGTCTAGCTATATTGCCCTGCCACCCGAGGTTGAAGCAAGGAAAGCTGTTCTCAATATTCAGAACAAAGACACCAAATGCTTCCTCTGGTCGGTGCTGGCAGCATTGCACCCTATACCTTGGGAAAACAGTCCACGCTATGTTGCACACTACAAGCAGTATGAGTCGGAACTGGAGGATGCAATGGCCGGGATTGCCTACCCTGTAGAAGTCTCGCATATTCGCAAGTTTGAGGTTCGTGCTCGTGACTTGTTGGGCCTGCAATTAGCCATCAATGTTTACGGTCTCACCGAGGCAAACATCGTCTACCCTATTCGGGTAAGTGATGTAGATGATGATAGTGCACAGCAAATTGACCTTCTTCTTATCAAGAATAACACCTGCCACCATTATACGCTTATTCGCTCTCTTTCCAGACTTGTTTCAAATCAGAAAAATAGACATATTGGTCACATCGTGGTGTGTCGCAGGTGCCTGTCCACTTTCGACAACCGAAACCATTATAAATTCAAACACTCTCGAGGACCCAACATTGCTGCTGAGAAGCTAGCTCGCCACATGCTCTACTGTGGTACCAACAAGCCTGCACGAACTATCCTGCCCGAACCTGGTGCAGTAGAGTGTTTTCGCATGCACAGTGCTATGGTGAAGCATCCTGCCTATATTGTAGCAGACTTCGAGGCCTTTCTTCAACCTCTGTCTAACTGCCATCCCAACCCCGAAACATCCTCTACTATTCCTTTCCAAATCCACGAGGCCTCGACTTACTCCTATGTTGTGGTGTGGCGAGACCAACATATTGCCTCCGAGCCCCATGTGTATCGCGGTCCCGACCCGGTCAAACACTTCCTGGAGAGAATGCAACAGGAAGGCATCAAGATAGGGAAGGTGCTGTTGGCCCCCAAGCCCATGCTGCCTCTGTCTCCGGAAGACAAGCATCAGCACGAAATGGCTCTAAATTGTCCTGTTTGCAACTCAGTCTTCAATGACGATAACAAAAAGGTCCACCACCATGACCATTATGGGACCGGAAGCTACATTGGCCCGTGGTGCAACAGGTGTAACTTGAGAGCCAGGGACCCGCGCTTCATACCGGTTTTTTTTCACAATGGCTCGGGATATGATTTCCATCACTTGGTCACACATCTAGGGTACGACAATGCAAGAATCAATGTCCTGGCACAAAACGAGGAGCGTTATATTAGCGTCAGCAAGTGGGTGCCGATCCCCGACTCAAAAAGCAGGAGCATCGAGCTTCGGTTCCTCGACTCTCTGAGGTTCCTCCAGGCAAGCCTGGATGCTCTTGCTGGGAAGCTCAGAGACGACCAACTAGCCATTACCACATCAAGTTTCCCGAACTTAGATGTCGCACTCATCAGACGTAAAGGGGTCTACCCCTACGAATACGTCACCGACCCTTCCAAGTTCGAAGAAGAGTTGCTGCCTCCCCAGGATAAGTTCTACAGCCAGCTGAGAGGTTCAGGTATTACCGACGAGGAGTACAAGCATGCTCAGTCTATGTGCGTCAAGTTGGGTTGCCGAACTTTTGGTGATTACCACGATGCATACCTGAAGCTTGATGTGACGCTTCTTGCCGATGTGTTCCAGGCGTTTCGGGCGACTGCGATAAACATTTACAACATGGACCCTGTATATTTTTACAGCCTTCCTGGACTGGCATGGTCGGCCATGCTCCTGCTGACTAAAATTAAACTTTCACTTATCTCCGATATTGATATCATGCTTTTCATCGAGAGAGCTATCCGGGGCGGCATGGTCCAAGTGTCGCAACGCTTCGCACACGCCAACAATCACCACATGGCCACTGGTTACGACCCCTCCCAACCATCAAGCTACATCATGTACACTGATGTGAATAATCTTTACGGGCACTCCATGATGCAGCCACTCCCAACAGGACAGTTTAAGTGGGTTGATCCTTTATACCACGACATCGAAAAAGAGTGCGACGAGTTTGGGTTTTTTGCCGAGGTGGACCTTGACTTCCCCGAGAAGCTGCAGGATACATTCTGTGACCTTTCGCCTGCTCCGGAATTCAAGTGTCCACCTGGCTCGGATCAACCGAAGCTCGTCATGGACTTGGAGCCCAAAAAGCGTTATGTGCTACACTACCGGAACCTCCAGTGGTTAATGCAGCAAGGGGTCTCGGTCAAAGCAGTTTACCGCGTGCTCTTGTTCAGGCAGTCTCCATGGTTGAAGCCGTACATCGAACTGAACACCAAACATCGCACTGCTGCCACTTCGGAACTTGATCGCGATTTTTTCAAATTAATGAACAATGCGGTATTTGGGAAGACCATGGAGAATGTGCGAAATCGCGTTGATGTGAGGTTGGTGACGAAGAAAACACAGTGTCGTCGACTTGTTGCAAGCCCGCTGTTCAGGTCTCGAACAATTTACAACGAACAGATGTCTCTGATTCACATGAACCGGGGCGAGGTGCTACTCAACAAGCCCATCTATGTGGGAGCTGCAGTTTTGGATCTGAGCAAGTTGTGCATGTTCGAGACATATTACGGCATACTACGTGCACACTACAACCACAATATCTCGCTCCTCTACACAGACACAGACAGCTTGGTGTACCATGTTCGCACGGCCGATGCGTATGGTGATATAGCCAAAGTTCCAGCTCTTGTCAAGCTCTTCGACACATCGGGCTATCCCCAGCTAAACCGGTATGGAATTCTGCCCCGGAACAAAAAAATACCCGGCAAACTCAAGGACGAGAAAGACGGGGATGTGATTGTGGAGTTTGCTGGACTTCGTGCCAAAGCCTATGCGATCCGGGCTGAGGGTTCTGTAACAAAAAAGGCAAAGGGTGTAAGCAGGCAAGTGGTTCGGGAGCACCTCAAGTTTGAGGATTACCTCGAGTGCCTCAGAACAAAATCGCCCATTCTACAAAAAGAGCATCGTATCCAAAGCGTCGATCATGTGCTTACAACTAATATTGTCAGGAAAGTTGCTCTGGATGCACACGACGACAAGAGGTGTATTCTTGAATGTGGGGTCCATACACTTCCGTGGGGCCACTATCGCCTCCAAACTAGTAAGGCCTGCCCAGAGTGTAACAAAAAGTAATAGGCAATGCGAAAAAAAAAAAACAATTTTAATTTACTTCCACTTCCTCGATTACATGCATGCATGGCACAGCAAAATTAAACTTCTGGAAACTGCTAATTGCAATTTGTACTTATATATATAAAATTCCACATTTCTTATTGTGTGCTATTTTTTTTTTATTTATTTAAAACTGTTCAGTCACTCTTTCATTCTTGACGTCATACACAAATGTTTTCTCTGCAATAAGAATGACACTGCACAGAGTATCTGCAGGCAAGGCATCGTGGAACTCGCATACAATCTTGATGTTGGTACGATCGTTGACCACCACTTGCTTTCTTTTCGTGGTGTTGATGACGAACATCGGCCTGCGTGTTTTGAATTCGCTGGGCGCGTAGTACACGTCCACGCTTCCCTCGGTCACGCGTTTGTAAGCCGTGTAAGCTTCGTAAAGTTTGAGGTAATCGTCTTTGGTCATGTCGAGGTTGTAATTCTCGCGCGGGAACACTTCGTTCCTACCGTTCTTCAGATAAACGTTCTTGATCTTGCAGTCGTCGAACTTGCTGGAATCTTTTTCCTGATTCTTGTCCCTCCCGGTCTGAAAAAGCACTACGACGAAATCTGGCATGTCGAACTGTATGTTGTTGAACTGTGTCGTCACGTCGAATTCCATGTGACTTCCCGACGCCATCTTCTGCACGCACTGGTAACCGTGAAAGTGAATCGGTACCTGCGGACTTTTCAAGATCTCCGCTTTGTACTTGAGGGCGTAGTTCGTTTCGTATTCCACCACCGGCATTCTCAATTCCATGCTCCGGATGACGCATTTCGCTGCTTCGGGTAAAGTGTTGGCTATCGGCGTGGTGCCGTCCGGACCCAAAGTAGCGTATCGCATTAGTGCGTCGTTGTCGTTGGCCGCTCTTCGAAACGTGATCCTCAGTCCTCCCTTCCACATGATCTCCTTGTAGTCCGAGAAGAAACCAGGCAGCAGACGCATGGGAAAGAGCACCGTGTGACTTCTCGTCGATATTTTGGTCCCGGCTTCGAATCCCCCGGCCTGGTAGTACGCTGCGTCCGTTTTGGATAATTTCAACGTTCCCACTGCCGTCGACGTGATGCCTGGATAATCTATTCTGTCGATGACGGTGTTGTGTTTCCTCACCTCCACCTGCGAGAACAGGTGAGGCACGAAGTTGTCCACGAGTATCAAGTTTGCTGCTGCAGGAAACGCGTCTCCGCTTTCCTTCTTCACCACGTCGAATTGAAGGTAGAGGTCCGCTCTGTGAGGATGAATGAACCCGTCGCCTACGTCCACGTCGTATTCGATCTCCCTGTTCGCTTCGTTCAGATTGGCGAACGTGCGACGGTTGGGAGGGAAAGATTGCAATTCGTAACTTTCGATTTGCTCCATTTTACATGTATGGTTATTTATTATACGTTGATCTCCACGATGGCCGTCGTAGTGGCACCTGCGAAATCCACCACGTCTCCTTTCTCGTTCGTCACCACCAACTCTATGTCGTCTATGCGGTTGCGACATACTGGAAAATAGATCGGCGAAGAGGGCATGTAGATGATCGGTTCCATGAACTCGGAACTTGGTTTGAAAGTGGCTATGATTCCCGTCTGCTTGTGACTTCCTAATAATCCGTCGGAAGATTTCGTGATCATGCCTTCCGCCACGTTGCAGTGTACGTTCAGAGTCTCTATGGCCAAGAATTTAGGAATGTTGGTTGCTACGTGCTTGATGCCAGCTTCGAGTTTTGGGTGGTTGTTCTCGAAACCTAAAAGTTCTCCCATGGTGCCCAGGTCCACGGTCTCCGTCGCGGATAGGATTTCCACTCTGTGCGTGACCGAATTTTGAGAAAGGTATATGCCTTTGGGTAATTGAGCTTGCAAAGTGGAAAGATTGTATTGTCCTGGCGTGACGACGATGTGTTCGCTTCCGACGCTAATTTTGTTGTTGTGCTGCGTGACGTTAGGTATGAGGTACATGCTGTAGAATGCACGCAGAGCCACGGATTTAGGATAGACGATGTCGTCGTGCAGCGTGAGTTTCAAGATTGAAGATTCGCTCGTGAGATGGAACACGCCCATCCTAGTGATGCTGTTTGAGGTTCCACAATGCTTTCTGGAAATCCTCGATCGTAGGGTTATTTATTTTAGAGAGAAACGCGAGCACGGAGAGGCAGAGATGACCGCAGTTCACGTCTCCGAAATTTTGAATGCGTTCGTCGTTGTAGTATATAGAGGTTTTGTTCGTTTTCAGATAATGAATTAAATTTGTAGGTGGAACACCTCCGAAAGAATCGAAAACGAATGCTTTATCATCATTTTTGTGGTAACATATCCAATGCGTGCCTGGATTTTCTTGACCGTCCAAGTTGACTACTCCGCATTCTCTTCTTTTAACGCTTGAAGGTAACGAGTCGGACATGAAAACTCCTGTGAAGTGTTTGATTTGTAACGGTTCGATCAGAGATTCAATGTCTCGGTTGATGAGTGCTGTTGTTTCTTTTTTTTAAACTTCTTCATCACGCCCTTCCCCCCTTTCTTCTCCATGGCCAGGTTGTGACGTTTCTGTTCTTCCAATTCCGCCTTGTTCTTCTTCGAGTCGATGACGGTTTTCGCGATGGCGGCACTTCCGCCAGCCAAACTTCCAACGGCCCCCAATGCTGCTAGGATGGCCGGGATGCTGAATATGAAACCTCCGATCTTTTGCTGTTTCCGCGAACGCTGCAAGCGTCTCAATTGAGGTGTGCTGAGAAGTAATTTCATTCCGTGTCCTTTGCTCAAGCAAGAACGTTTCTTCTCGCGTTGTTTCTTGGTGAGTAACCCATCGAGGGCACCTAGATTTTTAAGATTGGAGTATGGTATCTGGTACACGACACCCTTGGGCTTCATGTTGATGCTCTATGTGTTATTTTCACGGTATGTTATTTATATATATATTCTGAGATTTTTTCTTGTGTAGTTTTTTTACGGTATGTTATTTATATACCCCACCCCAATTTTTGTTTCGTGTTCATGGCGATGGTGGTACCCAGTGCGGCAACCCGTTCACCCAGCGATGCGTCTCTGCTCACGAACCTTTCGAAAGCTGCGTGCTCTAACTTTCTGTCTGCTTCGTGACGTGCATCCAGATCCGTCTGCGTGGTGTTGTAAGCGATGTCGTGATCTTTGCATGCGGCGTCCAACGGATTCACACCCTTGTCTCCTCTCTCCAATCTTTTCTCGAGTTTGGTACCCGGTCCGCAGTACTGGTAGCCAGGTAGATGCATCTCGAAAGGTAACTTGTTGATGATGTCGTTCACGAGTCCCTTTCCTTCGGCCACGTTCCAAAATTTCGGAGGCAGCGTGTTGATGACTTTGATCAGGTAACCTATGCCCTTGTCGTCGTTCACGATGAAGTTGGAAAGTTTCGTGCTGATCATGTCCACGATGCCAACCTTCTCGTTGTAGAAATTACGATTGCCTGCATTCTCTTCGCCGGCTATCACCAACAATCGGTCCACGAGTTTCCTAACGTCGTCCACCCAAACGAATTCTTTGGGTAACGTGTTGTAGCGTTTGACGCCGCTGCCTGTTTTGACCTGGTTCCAAATCGGTTTGATGAGATTCCTGTACTTCTCGCCGCTGCTCGATTTCACCCTATTCTGCGAGGCGTCGTTGTTCTGGTACAAGGCATCCGTCATGATCAGAATTTCCTTGTAACTTTGGTAATCTTCGTCGGTTTAATCTTTCGGCTGCTTTTTGGCGACGAGTTCCCACAGTCCCACCGTACCCGGATACCTGGTCCAACTATCCTTCTCGCCTAAATTAACTTTAATATCGTTGCCTTCGAAGGTCACCTTCGATTTCCCAATCTTCCACACCACACCACCGCCTTCGTTGGTTTCCATGCTGGGATACAATCCGAACACTTCATCCTTGTCGAATTTCCCCGTGCTCAGGTAGTCTCGTGCCAAAGGTCCCAACTCGATTTTATCCGAAGACGTGCTGCCTATGGCTCGACGTCGTGCCGGTGCATCCTTCAGTTCGAACGGCGTCGAAGGAATGCTCGAAATGGGCGTGGGTACGGCGTAACTTTTAGCTGCGAGCGGTACGAGTTCGTTGATCAAATTTTTATTTTGTTCCGTGACACTTTTAATTTCTTTACCTAGACCGCTGATGGCATCGATCACAGGTTGATCCTGACGTTTCTTCTCTTCGTAGAATCCGCGATTCTCGGATTTCCAACCTTTGAAGCGTTTCGCGAGGTAATTGCGAAGCTTGAGATTTTCGTCTTCGATTTTTCGTTTCGTCATGACGTTATTTATACACGTCGTTTCTCACAACGTTGCAACGTTTAGAAAGTCGTTGATTTTGTTTCTGTATTTTCCGTCGTTGGGTTTCCTCGTCATGTCGATCGTCGCGAATCCGAAATCGTCACCGTTCCAGCAAGTAGAGCAGCAGCGTTTCGAAAATTGATTGTAGTTCATGTCTCCGCCTACGTAGTCATCGTACGCGTGCTTGAGGTTGGTGTGATCTTGACGAAACAAACATATGAAATTAGCGTTGTCGCGTACTAACTGTTTTGGAATTTTGGAAAACGTTTGAGCTAGGTAGAAGCAATCCATTCCTTTGTGACGACCTTGCGTGAAAAAGTTGCGAATTTCATTTTGATTTTCCAGGATGGCGTCGTCGAACACAACGACTGAATTTTCACGACAATCGTCGAGTGGTTTTATTTCCGAGGCGAACGTTGCAATGTCCAGACCATCGTACAGTTTCATCAGTTGCTGGTATTTGGATTGCTCCAAACTTTTCGAGAACACGTACAGGTGCCTGTTCTTCCAATCTAACCAATTCGGTGCGAGGAGAAAATTGTCCACGAGCAGTGTCGTTTTCCCACACCCCGAAGGACCTACGATCAGACAGCGGATGCTGTCGGGAAGCAACTCACCGTTCTTTTTTTTTCTCGTTTGACTTTCCGGATCCGGTAGACGCTTCACCACGTTCCACGTACTCACAAGATCACTTCGTTCGCGTCGATCCAACTCTTTTCCGGAAGTCCCAGCCATTTGACAAACAGTTTGTCACCTTTCCTACGCAATACTTTCTCGATGAGGTACGTGTCGGGGTGTTTCGTTTTAGAGAGTTCCTCTTCGTAAAATCTTCCTTTCAAAATCTCGCCGCTACTATCTTTTATTATATACGTGTGTCGGTTTCCGGGTAAAACTAGAACCACCGTAAAAAGTTCCGTGCTCCAATTTTTTGTGAATCCCTTCTCGAAGGTGCGTTTGAATTTGCTGATCCTCACCCGGTCTCCAATTTTGTATTTAGCTTTTTTTGTCGTGGGTGTGTACTTTGGACAGTAAACTGTAGAAATTAAACGCTGCTCGTCAGATTTCGTAACGTCAGCTGGCTTCATGCCTATCGTTCTGTGTACCGTATCATTATAGGTGTCGACGAGTTCCGGCAGGATGTCGACCCATTTGTAATTTCCCCGAAGCGTGAATCGTTTCCACATGTGTGTTTTCAAGGTTCGATTGAATCTTTCCACGATGCTGGCTTTGATGTGACTGAAGGTCGAATAATGTTGAATCTTGTGTTTTTGAATAAACTTTTGGAATACGGCGTTGTAAAATTCTTTACCGTTGTCCGTTTGCAGAAACCGTGGTTGTCTGCCGCCGCTTTCGCGAAAAATTAATTTGAATGCTTCCGTGACGCATGTTCCCGTTTTCGCCTTCAAAGGTAGAGCCCATGCGAATTTCGAAAATGTGTCTATGACGGTGAGGAGGTACTTGTTGCCCTTGTTCAATTTATGTACGTTTTTCAAATTGCCGCTACTCATCTCCACGAGGTCACTTTGCCAGAGGTCGTCGATGCCCTTGGTTACCACAGCCAAACGTTCGTAGTTACGGCGTGCAGGTTTATGCAATTCTTCGACGATGGCTTGCCTAGACATTTTTTTTTTTTTAGAGATTACGTTTCAAGAGAAGCACAAGCGTGATGGGATTCAAAGAGGGTGGCACTTCGCTCGTGTTTTGAATGATCAGCTTATCGCCGGCACTCACGTCGAAAACGGTAAGATCTTCGTCTTCGTGTATTTCATATATGTTGCGCGTTTCGTTCCAACGTGCCAGAGGAATGTTTCCTGCTTTCTGGACACCACGATTCGATATCAAAGTCATGGTGGGAACGCTAGCTTTTCTACCGTGAGACCAGTACGAAAATTCGTTTATCTGAATCGTGCCATCGAGGAGAAACTTGTAGTACGGATGATAAGGATGTAACATGTACAGTTTGTTACCTTCGACGAACGTGGAGATTCTCTGTTGATTGGGTACGCTGTTGATTTCGATGGCTTGCAGAGAATGCAGTTTAGCGAATTTAGTGTCGACGCCGAGCAGATTGCTGTGAACGTGTCCGAGTTTATTTTCGATGGGCAGCAAATGCTCGACTATGGTATCCATGACTATGGCAGACAACGACGGTTTGATTTTCACTTCCACGTTCAACTGCTTGTAGTTTTCGTTGAGTTCTTGCAACTTGGAACCGAAAGAGGCCAGCGTCGATTCCTGCGTGGATTCCAGCACTCCAACTTGATCTCTGATGTTGACGACAATGTTCTGAAGGTTCTCGACTTGATTCAATTTCGAGCTCTTCTCGGTAAGATCGTTCACGATCCTTCGCATCTCTGTAAACTGCGTGTGAAGGTCGGCGACGCTCTGCGAAGTGGGCAGCGTCGACACCAGCGAACTAATTTCGTCTCGAATCTGTTCCACGTTCGCCGTTTCCGTTTCTAGTCGTTTCAGCATTCGAGATATGTTTCTTTTCAAAGCGTGCAATTCTTTGGAGGTGGGGAGATTGGCCACCCTACTCTCGAGATCGCTCAATGAACTTTTGATGTCGTTCGAATCGGATAGTGCCGTCACCGCCGTTTTCAATTTTTCCAAATCTTCGCTCGAAGGCACGCTCGTCCGTAACGATTCCAAGTCACCCTGTATGTTGTCGAGTACGTGATGAAAATGAGCGAGATTCGTTTCGACGTTCAAATTTTCTAAATATTCGATCTTCTGCTGAACCGTGCTTAACATGTCTTGAATGCTCGTCAACGCTCTTGCTTCAGCGTGAATATTTTTAATTTCTTCGTTGATCAATTCCAAGGACGCCTGAAGCGTAGCGATGGTGGTTTGAATGTGTTCGAAATCTCGATACGCCTCCAATTGAATTTTTATGTTCGCGACGCTTTTACCGATGACCTGCAGTTCGTCCGACGATGGTAGGTTCGTCATTGTATCTTCCAAAGTCTGCAACTTGGATTTAATTTCTTCCAACGTGCTGGTGAATTCTTCTTGTAATTTGGAAACGACGACATGTAAGCATTCTGCATCTATATCGTTCACAACGGTTTGAAGTTCAGAGAAATTCTTTTCTATTGCGGAAGTTCGTTCTTCGATTTCGAGTTTCAATTTTTCCAAATCTTCATTTTTCGATTGAAATTGCTGTAATTTGGCCAAATCATTTTGAAGCGAATCCACGCTCAACTGTATATTTTGAACGTTGTCGTAAGAAGGTACGTCGACATAATTTTTTATCAGCGTCTTCAGTTCGGAATCGATTTTCAGAATGGGGTCGAGACATTGCGTTTGGAGCGTAGCGATTTCCGACTCTAAACTTTTGTTTAAGGTCTCCTGCAAAGCAATCAAATCGGTCCTCAACTTCTTAACTCGAATGTCCAACATGAGAATCTCTTCTGCGTGGTCTACACGCTTGGTGTTGCCGAAAATGTCGTTAGGCATTTTTGGTTAACGGTTATTTATAATAGGATAGACGATTCGTAATTCTACAAAGAGAGGAATGAGTTTGTCGTAATCTCCGAGAAGTTCCATGTAAAGATAATCTCCTGCAGAAACATCGTACGTAATGTTAGAAAGCATCTTGTCGTGCTTGATTCGAAAAATATTCTTGCCGGTAGAAATTTTGATTTCGCCTGCGTTTTCCGGATTCACGGTGATTTGAAGTTTCCCGTCGATCGGAATTTCGTAGAAATGTAAATTGTTATTAAAAACATAAAACATCTTGCCCACATCGTCATTCAGTTTCGTCCAAATGCTGTTGAGATGAACAATCAGTAAACCATTGAGTTTAGATAACACGGAAGGTAAGAGGTTATTGAAATTTGGCGGTGCAGTCTCCATGTTGATCTGTTTGCGGAAGCCAAAAAGATTCATTGTCCTTGTTAGTTATTTAAGAATACGGTCAAAGTTTTTTGGCAAAGTTTTTTTTTTTTTGTTTGCTTGCGTCACAATACAGGCACGCGCGCGCGCGTGTGTGTGTGCGACACATTGTTCCCGAAAGAGGTTTACAAAGGTCACGATATATAAACATTTGGTCCCACAGTTGGAAAATTACGATAAGGTGCATTCATCCTTCAAGGATGAGAGAGTGCATTCGTCACAATACACGCGCGCGCGCGTGTGTGTGTGTGGCACATCGTTCCCGAAAGAGGTTTACAAAGGTCACGATATATAAACATTTGACCAGGACTTGGAAAATTACTATAAGGTGCATTCATCCTTCAAAGGATGAGAGAGTGCATTATTTACTCATCACGCTGTGTCAGCGCAACGAATAAATGCGCGGAACGTGGAGAGAAAGTGAGGTTTTGAGGTTTTGATGAAATTTTCGTAGGTTTTGCAACACTGTGGCTCACTTCAGTGAATTGAAGTGAGTTTTTGATGTTTTGGTGCTGTTTTCTTCGCTGCGAAACATCATCACCGCAATAAATGAGTCGCGGAACGTGGAGAGAAAGTGACTTTTTGAGGGTTTTTTTTTTGATCCTCACTTAATAACGTTCAACCGGCCCACCTGCACTACTAAAGCCCTTTTTCTTTACCCCCTACGTATGTTTGCTTCGTACAAAAAAAATTAGGTTAAATTAACCTCTCTCCGAGAACTGACCCCGAGCGTCCATTTTCAGCGAGCATCATTTCAGCAAGCGCCATTTCAGCGAGTTTAGTGTTTTGTAGAGCAAGTTGGTAATACTGTTAGTGAGGTTAACATACATTATCAAAAGCACATCGTGAAAAGCTACGTTTTGCTCGGGCACACGTACACTCACACACACACAAAAAGCTAAAAAAATTATACGCCGTGAAAGGCTACAACGAGTTGGAAACACTGCTAGTAGGAAACACTGCTAGTAAAATTAACATACACCGTGAAAGGCTTCAAAATATCATATAGTGGAATTTTTGTAGAGTGGGTTGGCAACACCGACGAGCCTCGAATGATGATTCGAGCCTCAAATAATAATTCGAGCCTCGTCAGTGCTGGCAATTTCTATTTGTAGGTTAGCTTAGCCAGTGAAAGATCATATAGTGGAATTTTCTTCGGATGGGTTGGCAAAACCCAAGCCTCAAAGAAGGAACATCCAATAGAGTTGCCAAATGTAAAAAGGGGACAATAGGTCCCCCTCATAAAAAGCTACAGTAAGGGCCCACAGGTCGCCAACACTAGGCCCCCAACAGTGTTGCCAGACATAAAAAATACATGGACCCCTCAGGCCCTTTGATGAAAATTTACAGTGAAAAACCCAGTAGGTTAACAACACTGTCAAAAAATCTACGGCAGTGTTGCCAGATGTAAACAGGGGGCAATGGGCCCCCCTCATAAAAAGCTACAGTAAGAGCCCACAGTGTTGCCAACTCTGTGCCCTCAAAATATACATCATAAAAGGCTACGACAAGCCTCAAATGATGATTCGAGCCTCAAAAGATTATTTAGAACTGTCCAATTGTCTCTACTCATGCTTGTTTTATCTAGAAAATAAGATGCCTCAGTGGGCAACAAATGCTTGGAGAACTGGTGTTTTATACCATTTTTAATTAGATTGCTCAAGTCAGAAACACCGTACACCATTCGGAGTATTTTGCTCTGCACGTATAACACATGTGTAGCAAAACAGTATTTTATAATCAAGGAAACCTTTCGGCATGACGCAAGTAATTTTTAAAAAACCTACCTGAATCACAAGCGCCTCTAGAACAACAGTAGACTTCATTGTTGTGGATGATACAACTATTGATTGATTTGGTTTATTTTATTTCGCTTTCTACCACTTTTGGCTAATCGCAAATATGAATATGAGTGATGATATTGATGAATCACACTCACAAAGAACAAACATATGTAGGCCGGGATTCAAACAGGAAACCTCTGGCGTCTTAGCGTGCTGTGCAAAACACTCTGTACAATCATACACTCTACTGACGTAACAGTGCCTATTAGTAATTCAGAGTTTCAGACCACTGTTTATTGCATCCTCAGAATGCTGATAGACATTTTAAAATAATTTTGTCAAGAGATCATACGATGTTAAGAGTTTTGAAATGAATGCTAAACATTTCCACTGGCACAATATTAGGCAGTAAGATACTAACGAAAAAATATTTTTTTAAATAAATAGTTTTGCAGGTTAGGTGGTAGATCAGCCACAGGCTGAACTTCTACCACGAGTACTTTATCAACTTGTTTGACAAAGACTGTTTTGTTCTTTTAGTTTTTAATGCACTTCACTGTTCTTGCAATAAAGTACACAATGCAGTGGTCATTATAGATACGTCAGTCAATATTGCATATTGTAGCATCACACAGCACAAGCAGAGGCACGAGGTTTGTCTATGGGTACGAGCGCGAAAAACCGGGTAGGAATTTCTGTCGTCTGCATCGGAAGTACATCGCCTTGAATCGGAAGGCAGGAAAGGTCACATGGCCCCTAGAACCAATCAGGTGCTCCATACGCCCGTGTATGGCGAGAGCATTTCGTCCGTGCTGTAGAGATCCAAGCGACAAGCTTTCCCTCCTCCTCTCTGCCTCCAGGAAGGCATGGTCCTGTACGCCAAACCAAGCTGGCGTCCGGCAAGCAGAGACATTAGAGAAATGCTACAACGAGAGCTGTTAGTGGAGCGTTGTAGACGGATCGAGAAATTAGCTTTTATAATGCCATGATGCTCAAACATGTATATAATTAGTCACGTTTTACTTTATATTTACAGCATTTACGCATTTTTTAAATTTTAAATCAGGGAATGCCGGGCGTATGGGTGTACTAGGATGCTACGCTACTGGATACCACATCCAATACTCATTGTTTCACACTAATGCCAGTACTATTACCTGAAAATTGTATCATTTCAAATTGTATCATTTCAAAGTACCTCAAAATATGTAAAAGCCGTTTTCTCCAAAGAAATGAGCAGTGTACATTTTCGGGGAAAGCAACTTTTATCCCACCCTGTATAAGGTTTGCATTGAAGCTGTGCCATAGGTGTCTACCAGTTTTGTTTTAAAATATTCATAATTTCACGTGAAGCAATTATTTAATCAGAGCCATGGTGGTCGACAGTAGGGCATCTAACCGCCATGCACGGGACCCCAAGTTTGATTCCCAGGGTGGGTGATCTAAGGTTGGAATTTTTCTGGCCTTATCCCTGAATAATGGGTACTTGGGGTCAGGGGAGTAAAGGTGGCTGGAGCATATTGCTGATCACATCACCTTAAAACAATGGCTGAGATGATACAGAGTGCATGGATTGATTGATTTATTTAGTTTATTTTACTTCGCGTTTTGTGCCTCTTGGCTAATTTGCGAAGATGGGGTGATGAAGTGATGAAATTGATGAATGAACATTCACAAACAACCAAGCCCTAGCGGGATTCAAACCCGAGACCCTTGGCATTGCAGCGCGATGTGCTAACCACTCGGCCACAGGGTCCGGCACAAAGTGCATGGATAACTTTACCTTACCTACCTAGTTATTTAATCACATATCAATTTCTCTCCATGATGTTGTCACAAAAATTTTAAGAAAATTCATTTTACACAATTTCCAGGCATGAGCAGTCTCTGCAAGGTATTAGGACTCCAGAAAAGTATCAGCTGTATCGCCAACCGACACTTTCCAATAACGATAGACTGGTTTTGGTATTGGCTCAGCCTTGATGGTAATCCCTGAGTATGGTAAAATAAATGCTATAACCTTGTGTAATAGATTGCATAATTAAATGAAAACTTCAAAAAAAATTCTTATATATTTTCAAAATTTTTCCACAGCTGCCACCACAGTCCTCCGTCTCTGTAGAATGCCAGGATTTGCTTATGCGCTTGCTGCAGCACGATCCAAAGCAGAGGATAACCTTCGATGAATTCTTCAATCATCCCTTTCTGGACCTGGAGCACATGCCAACTCCAGAGTCATTGAAAAAGGCTGTGAAACTAGTACAAGCTGCTGTGCAGGCAGATGCTGACAAGAAGTACAAGGATGCTTGGCAAAAATATTGTGATTCACTGCAATATTTTGTTCCACTAGTCAAAGGTATACAGTGTTGTAGTGGTAATGACATTCTTGAGAAAATTTTACATACGTTGCCAGTTTAGATTAATTTGTATAGGATGGAGAGAATGGTTCTGTGTGTGAATTTATACTGAAACGTGCTTCTGATATCAACTTGCAACTAACTAACACACATTCCAACACCACGTTGAAATGTAGGACACCAAATCAATTCACCTTGCTTCAGTTAAAATAAGTGCTCCTTCCCACATTCTATTTGAATCCATGCCGAGACAAAAGATGCTCTGGATTGCCAGTTCTACAAGTCTAAACTCCGTAGCACAACATTAATTTTAGGGTCAAGGCCTTCCAAGCAGCTTCTTATTGTGTCATGCATGGCTAGCAAATAGAATTGCATCGTTGCCATTTTCTGGTTGTTCAGACGAGAATACACTGTGATTGTTTTCAATCTCATAACTCCCTAAGTGTTGGCAAGATTTTTAAATTGATTACATTAAGAGGAATGATACAAAAACTGAACTCCATGCTCAACACCTCTAAGAGCCAAGGCCTGCCAGAGCAGCTTTTTTCATTGGATGACGCGTGGTCAGTGCATTGAGTCCCATCACCACTGTTTTCTGGCTTTCGAGACCGGAGCCTGATACTTATTTTCAAGTAGCTCCCCAATTGTCCTCTCAATGTTAGGTCATCACCAAAATTTTGGGACCTCCCACCAGGACCACTCGCAACAAAGATGAGAGCAAAAAAATTGTAAAGTTGTAACAGTTCAGTATAGAAAGGATCTTCTTATATTTTCCATTTCCTGGGTGGCTCTGGTGAATACAAGTATATTTTTATAAAAATGAGCACTTTTTCATTAACAACTTTAAATATAATTTACTGGCAAAAGATTGACTTTTTTTGGTTTAAAACATGTTTTTTTTGTTGTGTTTTTCATATTTAAAACAAATAAAACATGTTTAAAAAAACACAATTTTTGCCAACATAAGGGAGCTGTAACTAACTTTCTTGTAATCTAAATTCTCTCATGATTTGATAAATTTATGTAATTTTATGTACGAGGCTGATTCAAATGAAAACCTAAATTATTTATTATGAAGCAAATGAGGAAATACAGAAATATTATACATACATACTTTTTCGATGTAGTCCCCATGACGTGCAATGCACGTATTCCATCCAGCACTTAGGAAGTTCATGGATACCTCGAGAGAAGAATTATTTTGGTTGTGATTATAGCTACTTGTGCACCGTGGTTTCACCTTTTCATCGCTTCGGAAATGCTAGCCTCCCATCGCCTCTTTTGAGCCATCCGAACACATGAAAGTCACTGGGGGCAAGGTCTGGATTGTCGCAACCTTTAAAGGGCACTATGCGGCCGGGCATTGTCATCTGGTAACAATACACCTGAAGTTAGAAGTCCTCGTCGGTTACTCCTGATTGCAGGGTGAAGGTGATTTTGGAGCAGATCTGCATAAGAAGTACTGGTCACTGTTACTCCTTTTTCCATGTAATGTTAAAAATTTATCCCATTTGCATACCAGATCAGAGTGAGCATGACTTTTCCTGCTGATGGTTGGGTGCAGAATTTTTTGGGTTTTGGCGACAAGCACCATTCCTTGCTCGATCGTTTTGTTTCAGGTTCGCGATAGTGCACCCAGGTTTCATCTCCTGTAACAGTTCTTTACAGAAGTCCATCACCTTCAACCTGGAAACAACGCAAAAGTTTGTCACAGGCATTGATGCGATGGTCTCTCAATTCAGCAGTTAACTGACATGGCACCCATCTCGCCGACACTTTATTGAATCGCAGCACATCATGGACAATATTGTGTGCTGAACCAACACTAATATCCAAAGTGGCAGCTATTTCCTTCACAGTAATATGCCTCTTTTCCTTCACAACCTCTTCCACTGCAGTGATGTTTTCGTACACATTTTGCCTGGCCCGGATGCGGAGAGTCCTCCACACAAGTTACGCAGCTTTTAAACTTTCTACACCACAAGGAACACAAACGAATCATCGTACTGCACTTTCATCCTGCGATGAATTTCAAATGGTTTAATATCTTCACTACGCAAAAAACACATCACAGATCGCTGCTCTAACGTGGTGCATGTCAACAATTGGGTGGCCATCTTTGCACTGACGCTCCTTCCTTCTTCAGTGTTGCAGCATCATGTTGCCACCTGTTGGTCATTCTTTCAACCACCAGGATAACTCCTGCCAACATACAAATCAATCGTACAACTTTCAGAACTTTATTGCACTTTTAATATTTTCTTTTGAATCATCCTCGTATATTATACATCAGTTAATTGGCCTATATATACACTGTATAGTGTGTTCAACTTAAAAGTATAATAAAACAAAAATTATTAACTGTAAAGTTTATTAAGAAATTCCATACAGTTTTCTTCTACCTACAGAGTAACTCAAAAAGTATTTTTACATACCTAATACACCTCGATGTGTGCACCATTAGTAACACAACATATGTCCAACCTATATTCCTCAATGAACGAATTTCCTCAACAGCAGCATCTGAAACTTTGCATTTGGGTTGTTTACCCAATATGAAAAGGAAACTTCCCATTTTCCAAAAGCGTTTGTCCCATTCCATTTCATATGTAGCTTGGAACATCTTCAGTTGGTCGCAGTAGATACTCCTGTCCGAAATGACATTATACGAGGTTAACAGACTTCAGCTCGGTGAGAGAAAGCACACACCACACCTTCTGCTGCAGAGTCCACATGGCTACTGACGCTACTACAGCTTACTACTGGAAAGTGTTCAGTTTGCGGATGTGCAACCTAACGAGTACTGACGTCTTGCAAGCATAGTAAAAAAACATTTTGAGATTATGTTTCAAACTACGTATGGCTTATTGTGCTGTTGGTTAAATATTACACATGATTTTTTCTTTTATTATACGTTTAAGCTGGACACACTGTATATAGATATGTGTGTATAACAATAGCCCGTGGCACAACAGCCTGTGAGGGCCAGGGCTACCTACCCACATAATGCTGAGGTGGGATATCATCCGACCAGTTACGGGGTGACGTGTGGTCAGCACAACGAAGCCCCAGTCATTGTTGTAAGTTTCTATGAGTAGGTTACGCTCCCTAATTTTCTCACGATGGTGGGTTGCCACTGGTTACACTCCCCTCAGGAGACGAACCTGCGTGCATCCCGTAGCCAGAGTTCAAAGCATGATGCCTTAAGGGGATGAGGGACAATTTCGCACCAGTTGTGCATTTATTTCAATATCGTCTGAATGGACAATGCTACTGAGGAAAAAAAGCTGGTGTTCAATAGAGTATGACTTTCTCCACATGTTGCAAGTGAGTGTTTTTTTAAAGTTGATTATTAAGCTATTTTTGATGTTTGGAAAACATGACGAATAAGAATTTTCAGAAACCCATGTATTCCTTATAGGGAATCAACTTCAACTTAAAGTTACGTCTAATCAAATGGAAGTTTTGACATTTCTGCCTGTCAATTACTAGTTTAGTCTGTCCTTTTTCCGTTGATATATTTTTCTATGCCATCGGAAATTTGATATTCCCAAGAGAACAAATAAAATAATACTTCCATAAGAGCAATGTATTTCTCCTTGCCTCCTACGGCCATCCTGGCAGTGTTGCCAAACCTGATGCACATAAAAGAGCTAAATTTCACCGTCAACGGAGTAAAGACTTTCAAGCAGCTAGATTTACGAAACTGGATAAAGTGCCTCCTGGGGTAATTTTAGGTATCAAATGAGGTGAGGGGGATTGTTATTACTGTTACCTTTAAAGTGATGGCAATTTATTCTTAGTTTTCACCATCTAGATCCAGCAGCATTATCCATCTCAATAATCCAGCGATGGTCGTATGAAATCTAAAATAAAGTATTCCCGGATAAAATACTATGTCCTCTTCACATCAGCCAAGGCGCTATAAAGGAAATGAGCTGGGGATGTATGAGGGGGTGGGGCGTTGCAGCCAATATAACAATATCACGTCGCATGCAAAATGTATACTTATGACAGAAGTTGTCTATGTAAGGCAGAGCCAATGATGACACCATAGTGGAGCAGGTGCCATAGCTCACAGCCAAACGAGTGCACAAAAGAGCCAGATCTGGCTCCAAAAGAGCGAAGCTGGCAACAGTGATCGGCAGCTGCAGAAGAGAGAAGGACATGGGGGAAATTGTCCTTCTCCCCCTTAAACTGCATTAAGATGGTGCAGGACATATACATAAATGTATCAAAGGCCTTTCTTCTTTGGCATAAATTTTGTACAGGAGTACGTTGAAACCAGATACTCTTATAAATTATTAGCAAATAATATTTTTTGTCATATTCTGTTTTTTAATAAAGTTGAGATAGATGCAACAAAGAAAATTGCCCTGAGAAAGAAAGTGGATGACTACATCCGACGTGCAGAGGACCTGAAACAGCTCATAAAAAAGGAGGCAGGAAGTGGAAGCAGTGATATTTCTGGAATTCAGGACCCTGACAGTCTTTTTGATGAGTTATGTAGGTATTTGTCGATGTGTAGTTTATATGGTTATATAAAAAGTGCAGGAATGAATCGGCCGATTTTAAATACTCCACAGATAAGACAAAATAATGCATAATACATACAAAACATACGTAATTAAGACAAAATTAACTAATTTATTGACTGAAGAAGAAATACCAAAAGAAAATACAAATTTAGTCCTTACATTGTGATTTACTAGAAAATAACATTACTACGATGACCTCCATTTCATTCCAGACACTCTTATCAGTAAGGTAGGAATTTGACCCACCTCTTCCCAGATCTGATCTTTAAGTTAATTGAGAGTGCGTGAGGATTGGTTGGAAGATTTTTCCTTTCAATTACCCCCAAAGAAAATGCAGACTGATCTGGTGATCTGGAGAGGACAAGAAATATCCCCATTGTTGTTTTTGTAGTATGCTTTTACAGCAAATGCATGCTGTGTCCCATTGTACAACTCCCATCATAACTAAATGGTGAAGCAGGCTCTGCAAGTTGGCGGTAGTCACATATTACCTATGAAACAACAACTAGCTATATCAAGTGTTGCACAATTGCCCGATTCATTGCCGCATTGTATAAATTAACACTTTGAAAGTATAGTGGTTTTTGTGTAAGAGGTTTCAAGAAATCTTCAAGTTTATGAAATGCATGAACACATTCTGATCTCATTAGAAAGCTAAAGAAATGGAAAAATCAAATGAACCAAGAACATGCTCTCTAGCTTAAATTTATTCTGAGGTTATAACAGTATTTTGGAAAATAGGAATTTTCAAAATGTGCATAGTGTTTGGTAGTAGAAGCATACAAATTTCTTAGATCTCATTAAGTCTTGTATTGGTTATCTTGCTTTCATGTCATACATACATACATACATTTATGAGATTTTTTGTGTGAACTTTGCAGTGGCGTAATATGAGCATTTCGGGTGGGAACGCAAAGTCTGAAGGAAGGGTAGGTCTTTTTTTGCATAAGAGTTTACTTATGGAATTAGCAGACATAGCTATTGTCTATTTAAAATCACAATCTCATTGTGTTTATTGCATCAAGCCAGCAGGGTTCCGATAAAACATGATCCATGCTTGTTTTATCAAGAGAATGAGATTCCTCAGTGTGCAAGAAATGCTTGGAGCACTGGTGTTTTATACCATTTTCAATTAGATTGTTGAAGTCAGAAACACCGTACACCATTCGGAGTATTTTGCTCCACACATACCACATGTGTAGCAAACCGTCTTTTATAATCAAGGAAACCTTTCGGCATGACGCAAGTCATTAAAAACCTACCTGAATCACAAGCACCTCTAGAACAACAGTAGACTTCATTGTTGTGGATGATACAACTATTGATTGATTTGGTTTATTTTACTTCGCTTTCTACCACTTTTGGCTAATCACAAATATGAATATGAGTGATGATATTGATGAAGGGACACTCACAAAGAACATACATGCCCAAGGCTGGGATTCGAACCAGGAACCTCTGGCATTTTAGCATGTTGTGCAAAACACACTGACAGGGAGGTAGGTGGATGATCCAACAATCGTACACTCTACTGACGTAACAGTGCCTATTAGTAATTCAGACCACTGTTTATTACATCTTGAGAATACTCATAAACATTTTAAAATAATTTTGTCCAGAGACCATACGATGTTAAGAGTTTTGAAACAAATGCTAAACATTTCCATTAGCACAATATTAAGCAGTTAGATACTGACGAAAAAATATTTTTAAAAAAATAGTTTTGCGGGTTAGGTGGTAGAGCAGCCACAGGCTGAACTTCTACCACGAGGACTTTGCCAACTTGTTTGACAAAAATTGTTTTGTTCTTTTAGTTTTTAATGCACTTCACTGTTCTTGCGATAAATTACACAATGCAGTGGTCATTAAGAAATGGTATATTTGAGTTAGGTAAAGATACGACAGTCAATATTGCGTATTGTAGTATCACACAGCACGAGCAGAGGCATTAGCGCGAAAAACCAGGTAGGAATTCTACTTCTGTCGTCTGCGTCGGAAGGCAGGAAAGGTCACATGGGCTCTAGAACCAATCAGGTGCTCCATACACCAGCGTAGGAGAGAATTTCACCCGTGCTGTAGAGATCCAAGCCACAAGCTTTCCCTCCTCCTCTCTGTCTCCAGACAGGCAGAGTCCTGTACGCCAAACCTAGCTGGCGTCCGGCAAGCAAAGACATTAGAGAAATGCTACAACGAGAGCTGTTAGTGGAGCATTGTAGACGGATCGCGAAAAATAGCTTTTATAATGCCATAATGCTCAAACATGTATGTAATTAGTCAAGCTTTACTTTATATTTACATCATTTACACATTTTTAAATCAGGGAATGCCGGACATGTGGGCATACTACGATGCTACGCTACTGTAACTTTGTACCCTCAATCGTAATGTTTCTGTGCCACTGCTCACATTGGGAGTTCAACTTTGGACAATTTTCGACTTCTCCTTGAGGATGAATGGTTTGCGCCGAAGGCAACTTTGATAAATATTTAGCAACTTGGGAGCTCAAGCTGGTAATTGTTACAATCCAATGTACCACGATTTTGTGGGAAGTATAGGGTGAACAGATTTTCAGAGATGAAAAGCAGAACAGGACATTCGTAGATATTCACATTGAGGGTCACTTGACCCACTAATAAAGGAAAAGTCATACTTAAATATTACATACTTATCTTTAATCAGGTTTTTTTTGTGGTCCCACTTTCTGCATTTCTTTTTCAGTTTCCAGTATAATATTTTCAGTATACATTGCCAGGAATGCTAAAATTGTACTTCATAACCAATTTTTTTCTTGTAGGTCGTCTTGCAGCCGTAACTGCAAACATGCCTTCTGGACTAAATATTGGACATGCAGCAGAGCAGTATATGGCTGAAGGCCAGTATAGCATTGCGCTAGAGAAATATGAAATGTGTCTGGGCATACTTCTTCCTCTCTTGGCCCAGGAACCCAAAGGGCGGAGAAGGGATCTACTACGACTACAGGTAATACTACTTTCCTTTTAGAGCTGCGGTAGCACAGTCGTTAAGATGTCTGACTACCAAGCGCAACACCTGGGTTCGATCTCCAGTGGGGGAGAACCGGAATTTTTTCCACCTGTTCAAGTGACTCCAGCACCCACCCAGTATCGTATAAAGTGGGTACCTGGAGGAAACTTAGTCACTCCCACCTTCGGCCGTGATCAAGAAAGTATGGGGATCTAACTCCACACCCCCTATACGCCTTCATGGCATGGTGCAAAGCACAGGGGAGCACTTTACTTTTTGCTTTAATTTACTCTTAGTTAACCTTTATAGAGTGGGTAATTTCAAATTATGTGCTTTGGGATGGCTGGTTTAAAACAAAAGCTAGCAGCATGTGGCAGCAACTGACATGTCATTTCATGAAAACTCCAGATGATAATTCAATTCTGTTCTTCTTTGTTCATTTCTATACATATGAAGGTATGTCATAATGGAATGGAAAAAAAAAAAAAAAAAACCGCATTGTGCAAGAATTAGGAATCCAGTGGAAGACCACCAATTTTTAAAATTACCTGAAAATTATTTTTTCTAAAATTAGTTGCATATTTTCAGGGTTTTTTGGGGGTCTTTGTCATGCTTCCTGCAAATTTGATCCATCCAGCATCCATAGGGCCAAGCTAGAAGCGACTTTCTGTAAATTATTTTCATAAAATGTCAAAGCTGCTTTTTTTATATCTTATTTTTTTCCCAAGAAGTTTCAACGTGATTTTTTATTACATTAAGATTTGGCACACACAGAATATGTACTATGTAGAAATTTCAGTGAAAAATGCAGACTCGAACCTTGATCTCTGGAATACCATCCCATTTTTCAACCAACTGAGCTACTGAGCCAGCCTTGCTTGTTTTACCTGTGTAGAATCGTTTGTCAGTGCTACCGCAATGGGATCTGTTAACGTTTCCTGGTTTCTCCCAGTGTACAGATGTACATTACATTAAGTTTTGGCACACACAGGAGATGTTCTACATAGAAATTTCAGCGAAAAATGTAGGCTTGACCAAATGATTCCACACAGGTAAAACGGCGACAGCGAAAGTTCAGCCGAAAACAGTCCAGCTCATTTGGTAGAGAAATGACACGGTATGGCAGAGAATTGGGTTCGAGTCCTGGTCAAGCCTGCATTTTTCGCTGAAATTTCTACGTGACTTTTCATGGTTGTAGGAATTTACCACTGCTACATACCAGCAGCAGCTCTAAGGGGAGAGCCGTCGTGCCATGGCTCCACCCTCAGAAATAGCACATGCTTCATCAAAATATAGTTAAATTAATACATTAATGAACAAGATGATTCGAATCTCGAAAGCATTCAAGCTTTCGGCCACTTCAATCCCTGCACCACATCCCCAGCTGTTCTCTACATTTGCTCTGGTCTTCCAGGGTCATAAGACACCAGCCAGGCCAATTTTTGTTTGGCACAATGCAAAACCTCTTGCCAATGCAAGAGCTTTTGCATTGTGTTGACATAGTTGCAAACTTTAGAGAGAATTCGCTAATCCTGACCAATTTGTATACCCATTGGAGAAGTAATTCATGAGAAAGATACTTTTTCTGCACTTTTCTGCCTACTTGGGAAGAACGAACATAAAAGATACATTAGAACGTTGTTCATCCACACACTCAAAAAAGCACATAAATAACACCGTACAGGTAGAGTAATGTAATTTAGGCACGTACTGTACGTATATTTCGAGTGTTTTCTATTTTTCTCATGTCTTTCATTTTCTTGTACTGTATACGTATGTAGTACTGTGTACTGTATGTATAAAATAAACCTGTACTGTACGTGCTTTTCTTTGTTAAATAAACACATGTTTGATTATCTGCAAAAATTGTTATCTGGATAACCTTCGGTCCCAATTAATGAGGATAAACAATGTTCTACTGTATATCACTTGCTCTCACGCACACACATTTTGCAACTGACGTCAACAATATTCTAGACATTTTCTGTAAAAAAAGAATTGTCAAAATATCAAAGGGAACTTGCATCACCAGGGCATTTCTTACTTTATATATTTCTTAAAATCTCACAGATAATCTACAATTATATTTGAATTTCACTTGGAGATAGAATTCAATTTCTTGCATTGAATTTTACTTACAAGTTTTAGATCCACATTTCATTGAGCAAGATATTAGTGTAGTTTTAGTGCTAATCATATTTTAGTTGTTGGTAACACTGGTTGTTGATGTGTCGTACTGGAGGTGCAGAATTGTAAACAGCAAGGTGACTTAGGTGAAAATTCTGTGTTTTTAGTGAAGTGAAAGTGTTCTATAGTGTGTGAAATGGTTTGCAATGTTAGTAAACAAAGTTCCATTTACCTCTTTCATTAGATTTCTGTGACATATGGTAGCGAAGATTTTTTTTTTATTTCTTGATCATGTTGGGACTACCCATCATACTAGCTGCAGGCCACCACTGCTACAACTACATTTTTTTCATTCACTTTGGTCCATTCAAGAGGGTGCTGAATACAAATTTCTGTGTACAATTTTGATTTTTCTTCTTTAACACTAGGAGGATGGTGATTTCCTAGCTACCAATTAGGACTAACCCGTCATTTTGACGGGTATAGTTTTTCCTTGCAATATTTTTCCACTGCCTTTATTCTGAGCATCAAGAACTCCTGTGTTTCTTTATTTATTTTATTTTCACATCATTATGACCATTTGTTACAAATTCTGCCTCCTACAGTGGCTAATAGAGGGGCAGTAATGAGCAAATAGACTCGGCAGAAGGACTGTGTTATTCATATTCAGTTAAATCATGGAAGCTCTGGAGTATATCAATCATTCATCAACATGATGGCGTGTATGTGTATATTATGTATTTATTTATAGGTGTATTTTATTTATTTACATAAGCATATTTTTTTTATTTTTTTTGGAGTTTTTGTAATTGTAGAACCATTTTTCCTGACCATTTAGATTACAAATGCTTTTTTCATTGATGGGAACTTTTGACAAATATAATTTTCTAATTTTATCACAAATATTAAAAATACACGAACACTCACTTGGAAAGGAGGAAACGTCAATCTGCCTACACTCACATACATTGTCATCATCTTGCACATCTTCATCTCAAGAATAATTTCTAGACAAGGTCTTAGGTGGTATGTAATCAACATCTATTCCGGCATTGTCATTATCTACTCTGAACTCATCATCTTCATAAATATTGTCCTCTCACTCAGATTAGAAGTCTGACAAATCACAGACATAATGATGTAGCATCACAATCCGATAAGCCACATTCAGGTGACATATTGGACACTGAACTGGGCCAAATACAGAAATAGAGGTTGCAAATGTTTTACTCTACTATCAGATTAAATATTATATGAGGGAAAGTCAATATATAAGTTGCAAAATGAAATATCTTCGAATTGCTGCAATGTGAAATTGATTTATGAATATCAGTCATTGCACTGATCCTTTCCGGAAGTGTCTGTGTAGGTGGCTGCACCACTGTGTATCGTATATGGTGCTAGTAGTCACGTTCTCGTGCGGCGATGAGTCATTCAAGTGCCAAGTGTGTAAGATGGCAGGTGTGTTAATCGAGTGTACATGTGGTGAGCAACGGGCTGTAATTCGATTTCTGTGGGCACAGGGCAAATCTGCTGAGCAAGTGCACAAGGAAAAGTGTATTTCTGTCCCAGCGTCACACTGTCACTTCAGCCACGTATTGCAGAACTCTGAAGAAGTTATGGTCAGCCATTCGCATGAAACGTCCAGGTGCTTTGAGACATGGAGTTCTTCTGTTGGATGACAATGCTCATCCACACAGTGCCTACATCTAGCCTACAGTCCAGATTTGGCACCATCCGACTTTCATCTCTTCAGCCCACTGAAGAATCACCTGGTGGTCACCGGTTCCAGGATATGGAGGAGGTCCATCGGGAAGTTACCAGCTACCTACGACACCAACCACAAACCTTCTTCGCTGCTGGCTTTGAGGGACACTTGAAACGCTGAGACAAGAGCCTAAATGTTCATGGAGATTACATTGAAAAGTAAACCACATTTCATTAGGTAACTATTTCAACTTTTCTTTCTATTCCATTTTGCGACATATATTGACTTACCCTCGTAGATACTCGAGTTTGGACTCCAATTAAAAATTAACCAGTAGACCTACATAACGAGTTACATCAAAATTTAGCTTATTCAATTCTTCATTAATCTATGCTAACCAATTTTTTTTTCGAGTATGCCTTCTATTTTTTATCTTCGTAAGAACAAAAAAAGGGCCAGGTTTTTTGAGTTTTGCAAACGATCGTCATCTTTGAAATTCTGTAAATCAAAAATGGGTTGTCCAATCGTTATGAAATTTTAGTAGGATGCAGGCAGAAAGGTTTTAAACACAATTATTAATTTTCAGGTTTTCAAAATTCTCAAAAATCAGTTTTTAGCAATTTTACGAAACACAGTTCTCTTAGTATTGGGTAGTCCTACAAATACAATATTGGTCTTGTTTTGAAGTTCTTTGCATCTGTTTTTACCAGTTGTGCCGGTTAATAATTCTTTATTTGTCCGAAAGAAAACAAGTGTATCTGGGGAGAAAGGTAACAAATGCTTTATTCAAAGTATGCGCAATCACTAGCTATACATTGTGCCCATCTGTCCGTCAAATTGTGGATACCCTTCCAGAAAAATCGTTCACATTTTGAGGTGATCCAGTCAGCAAGCCACTGTTCGACATCTTCATAATTGTTGAAGTGTTGCTGGGAAAGTGAGTGAGACATCGATGAAAACAAGTGGTAGTCCGAAGGGGCTAAGTCTGGTGAGTATGGCAGGTGAGGCAAGAATTCCCAGCCAAGTGCAGAAATGGTGTGTCTGACACCTTTCGCTGTGTGTGATGAAGTGTTGTCGTGCTGCAAAATCACTTTTCCGTGTCATGTCACCCAATCTGGGCACTTTTCGAGCAATGCATGGTTTAAGTGTTGATTGTAGCGAACGGCATTCACTGTTTCACCTTGTTTCAGAAGCTCACGGTACACCACACCCTTCTGATCCCACCAAATGCACAGCATTGTCTTCCTTCCGAAGCGATTCGGTTTTGCGGTCGATGTTGAAGGTTGTCATGGGTCAACCCATGACATTTTGGGTTCTCAAAGTAGATCCATTTTTCGTCCCCAGTCACTATCCGATGCAAGAAAGACTTTCTTTCATGCCGAGAAAGCAACACTTCACACACCGTTTTTCGGTTTTCCATTTGTCTGTCATTCAGATGATGTGGGACCCATTTTACTGCCTTCTGGATCTTTCCCATGGCATGAAGACGATCAGATATGGTTTGGCGACCAACATTTAACTTCTCTGCCAGTTGTTGTTGCGTTTGCATATTGTCTTCGTCCAACAGTGCTTGCAATTCGGCATCTTGGAATTTTTTCGGCTGGCCCGGGCGATCTTTGTCTTTCAAGTCGAAATCACCACTTTTGAATCGTCGAAACCAATGCACCCACGTCCGTCTTGCGTTAGGACATTGTCACCGTACGTTTCCACAAGGATACGATGGCTTTCACTCGCATTTTTCTTTTGATTGAACAAGAAAAGCAGGACATGCTCCTTATTTGGTTTGAAGGTCAACATGTTTCCCACACAAACCCAATATCACGATCACTCGCACTCGGTTGCACATCCACTGCATTTTGACAGGTACTGTCCTGGCAACACACTGACGTAACAGTTGAGACTGTGCACCAACCCTTGCTTCCACCGCCATCCAGCGACGAAATTAAGAATTATTAACCGGCACACCTGGTAAAATGCATTATCATTGTCAATTCACATTGCGAAACAGATTTTATACAGATTTTTCAGTGGAGTAAATCTGTACGTGGAACGTGGCAACATTGACTACCAGCACCTGCTGGCAGTTTTTTCGTGGTTCAACGGACATCGCTATGTGACGTGTTGCCATGTTCCGCGAACAGCTTTACTCTGCTGAATAAAAATCTGTATAAAATCTGTTTTGCAATGCGAATTAACAATTATAATACATTTAAAAAATGGATGCAAAGAGATTCAAAACAAGACCAATATTGTATTTGTAGGACTACCCAATACTAAGAAAACATTGTTTCATAAAGTTGCTAAAAACTGTTTTTTGAGAAATTTTGAAAACCTGAAAATTAATAATTGTGGTTAAAACCTTTCTGCCTGCATCCTACTAAAATTTCATAACCCGGAAATTAATAATTGTGGTTAAAACCTTTCTGCCTGCATCCTACTAAAATTTCATAATGATCGGACAACCCGTTTTTGATTTACAGAATTTCAAAAATGGCTATCGTTTGCAAAACTCAAAAAGCTTGGCCCTCTTTTTGTTCTCATGACAATAAAAAATAGAAGGCATACTCGAAAGAAAAACAAATGGTTAGCATAGATTAATGCAGAATTGAATAAGCTAAAATTTGATGTAACTCGTTCTTATGTAGGTCTACTGGTTAATTTTTAATCCAACAGTAGATAATTCATTGACCGATCTGAACTAACATTCAACTTGAAAATACATATGTTAGACGAACAACAATGAGCAAAGATAAACAAAGGTTCACTTGCACTTTGATTCCACTATTGCTTACAGACATATCTTACCTATAAACTTTGCCCGTCATAATGATGGGTGATCATACTTATAGTAGTAATATATTGCAGTTTCCTTCAGAGGTGAGATAAAAGTTTAATTTTTTCTAGAAGTGTAGAGCACTAATATTTATTAAAAGTCACAGTACATGGAAACTGTGGAGTAAACTTAACATTATCAAAATTATAATATAGTGGTCACCTGTCAAAATGACTGGTCCAACTTTCATTATTGGGAGATAATATGTGTAAATTTCACCTCGCCAAGAATCTTGTCTTTTGGCAAAAAAGAATAAAACCGATTTCATCTCTCTACTACAATTAGTTCTCTTTCTTCAATTTTGTACATTGCAGTAAGTTGGAAAAGCACACACCTGTAAGGTTTCCATCCCGACAGGCTAACGTGCACGAGAGGCTCCTGCCCTCTAAAACTCTTTTTATTTTGTAAGTGCTCATAAATGGTACTACTATGTTGCAGAATGCCCCCAAAACATACATACATATATATATGAAATGTGAAGAATGTAAATTTTAAATGAAATTAAATTTTATGTATGTTAAATAACCAATGCACTAGAGATAACAATAATAATGTAATGCATCAGCTTTTCACCTCCCTAGCAGCTAATTGATGAAATAACTAAAACAATGCAATGAAACATTGTCCAGTATTTGGTTTTGGTAAACCATGAATTAAAAACATGAAAGTTACTGCAAAAGAATAAAAAAGGCAAATATGCAAACCTATTAATGAGAATAAAGAATGGTAGATTTATGTGATCTCACAGCTAATGTTAAAATGTCAATATATTTATCAGTAAACTGATATACCAACAGTGGCCAACACCAATTAGTTAGTCAGTGTAAACAAGGAGTCCTGGTTTTGAACCCCAGTGGAGGCTGGGACTCCATTTTAAACTGTAGGTTCAATCCCAACTAGTCTTATCTAAGCATACAGTGGCCTTAAAATGAAACATTTTGGCAACCAATTAGTCAGTCCCATCTTAAAAATGTATGGAAGTTCCTTTCTGCGATACCTGTTAAGTGTTTACAAATACGAATTGATTTACACCAAATGATAGTGAGTTACTAGCAGTGGTACTTATTTTCTCAATCCAGGTTGAGCAGTGGATGTCACAGGCAGAAACTGCAAAATTGTTGACAGCAGATAGCTCAGATGACTCCAAAGGTAGGCATTGTTTATTAATCTTTAGGAACATATATTAATTCCACTTTATAGTAATCAAATAGAAGAATAAACTATGAAGTTTTTAATTTGGAGTTTTGAATAACTGTAATAAAAATTGCAGAATAAAGTCATATTATGAACATAGTAATACATTGTGTTTCGCTTGGAGGGATTGAGAAATAATTGATAATTTGAAGTGTAAATAATGGTTTATTGTTTATTAACACACCATACCTTGATGTAGAAACTCTCAAGAGTTTAGGAAAATGGTCAGTGCAAAATGCAACTCTGTGTGTACCTTGAGTTGCCCTGCAGACATCTAAACGATATTCAAACCAGGTAAATACTGTTGCTCTACTGAATAGTGCCAGGCTTGTTCCTGCATTACACTACACATTGGTGCACATGCGCAAGCACGTGTATTCACTATTGGTGTATAAACTCTGAGAGTTTTTGTATCTTGTAAAATGAAAAACAATGAGCATTTATTTCTCGATCCCTATAAGCGAAGCACGCTGTATTAGTCGTAATATGAGATAATCATGTCGTGATTTAACAGTAGCAAATATGTATATACTAGAGCTGAGCCGATACCGATACCATGACCGATACCCGCCAATACCGATACTTGTATAATTCCAGTATAAAATAAAAAGGCTAGTTACAGAGTCATACTAACTTGTCACATCACTATGCACTTATCTAGAAATATAATTTTGGGAGCCAGTCCGAGTCAAGTGTCTCAGAAATATAATAATAAAAGTGTTTCTATTTAATACGTTAATATAATTATTGGTTGATTCGTAATAATATGTAAATTAATTAATTAGTACTTAATTTCTCCGATGCGTATGGAGTATTTATGTATGTAACCACAGACTAAGAAACGGAGGAAAGACAACGTTAATACCTATTTTGTTCTTTATTTCTTGACTAAAAAATATTGTTATTACATAAATAAAGGGTTTTTTTTTAGAGGGATAGAACATGAACATGAAATAAAACACCTGAAACTCGTGGTACTGGCCATGGTATTGGCTTTATTGGAAGGAGAATTGTATGCCATTATTGTTTAAAGATGATTTCGGGCATATGGGCACCGTGGCTGGCGCGAATAAAGTGCAATCTGGAAGTCCAATTGTTGACCACCTTTTCGAGCAGCTGGGGCTGTATATCGGCAATCACGCGAGAATGTTGGCTTCCAAGTCGTCCATCGTCTCAGGTTTATCGGCGTAGACAAGCGACTTCACGTACCCCCACAGAAAATAATCTAAAGGTGTTAAGTCACACGATCTTGGAGGCCAATTCACAGGTCCATGACACGAAATTATGCGCTCATCGAATGTGTCCTTCAATAAAGTGATTGTGGCGCGTGCTGTGTGGCATGTTGCACCGTCCTGTTGAAACCACAGCTCTTCCACATTGATGCCAGTCAATTGGGGAACGAAAAAGTCCTGAAGCATGGATCGATAGCGCTCTCCATTGACTGTCACGTTCTGGCCGGCATCATTTTTGAAGAAATAAGGACCAATGATTCCACCAGCACGTGACAGTCAATGGAGAGCTGTGGTTTCAACAGGACAGCGCAACATGCCACACAGTGCGCGCCACAATCACTTCATTGAAGGACACATTCGATGAGCGCATAATTTCGCATCATGGACCTGTGAATTGGCCTCCAAGATCGTGTGACTTAACACCTTTAGATTATTTTCTGTGGGGGTACGTGAAGTCGCTTGTCTACGCCGATAAACCTGAGACGATGGACGACTTGGAAGCCAACATTCGCCGCGTGATTGCCGATATACGGCCCCAGCTGCTCGAAAAGGTGGTCGACAATTGGACTTCCAGATTGCGCTTTATTCGCGCCAGCCGCGGCACCCATATGCCCGAAATCATCTTTAAACAATAATGGCATACAATTCTCTTTCCAATAAAGCCAATTACATGGCCAGTACCACGAGTTTCAGGTGTTTTATTTCATGTTCATGTTCTTTCCCTCCAAAAAAAAACACCCCTTAGTAAAAAGATGCTATAAAATCAGAGATAAAACAGCAAATATTCATCATCTAGCTTACGTATAGTTAAGACCACTAAAATTTGTGTAAAAACAACTGTCCTGGCAAGGAAATTAATGTCAAAGAAGTAAAAAAAATTGAATATTTATTGAATAACAAAAGGAATGATGGAACGTCAATTAGATGAAAAGTAAAGTTGCTGATAAATATTTTATGTACATTATTGTAAGTAATGGTGTACATAAATCTTCAGAGGGGCCTCTCCGATGATGTCGCTGTCACCTTGTAATCAATAGATCGCGGATCGATACTCAGTGGAGGCACATAGTGGTTTGGGTCCCACTTTAAAATGTAAGTCCAGTCCCAATTAGCTTATCTTCCTTAGTACTGCCATTCAAAGCCGTATGTTCCCAATCCAATCTTGGCGGAAATAATTTATTTGTGCCACTTTTGGCTAATTTGCGAAGTTCGGGGTGAGTGATGATGTGATGAAATTGATGAATGGGACACTCACAAACATCCATCCCCAGGCAGGGATTCGAATCCGGAACCCCTAGCATTGTAGCGCAATGTGCTAACCACTCTGCCATGGGAGCCGGCTTTTGGCAGAAATAAATAACCCCCATTGGCCGATACCAGCAGTCACACGAAAGACAGAAGTGAAGAGGATAAGTATAAATTGCTGATTCCCCTTCGCGCTTGAACGTAGATAAAACACAGCTAATTTCAGTGTCCTTCATCCCTCTTTTCCAAGAATTCCGCAACTACCTGACTCTGTATTAGTGCGGCGGGGGTTAAAAACATCCACCTATCTTAGGACCACGATCTTCAAGCAAGAATTGGCAATGAATGGTTTATTTCCCACAGCGTTAACTAAGTAGCTACATGCCTTCATGGTCATGTTTGGGTTCAGCTTTCTCTTGCCCATGCGTTTGATCTTGCCATCTGCTTGCCAGGAGGGTGGGGTATATGATCCAGTGTTTCTAGGAAAATCTATGGAACTTCCTGTGCTGGTCTCCCAATCTGTCACAAGGAAGAGTGAACGAAGTTTTAGAAAGGACAAATGTTGAGACGAGCAGTTGCCTTTGGCTGCTTTTCTAGCCACTGAAAATCTTTGGTATCGGTAAAAGAAAATCAACCGATACTCACTGATGCCGATATCGGCTCAGCCCTAGTATATACATACATCCAAGTTTTTATATTTGCATAATGCAAACAGTAAGACTTCTGTCTCAATGTCATATTTTGGGGAATTGAATTTGAAATATTGTAGCAGAGTTTGTTTATTCCATAGGCCTTAGATTAGCCCCAGCAAGTAATGTGCTTTTTCATAAATATTTAAAACGCAAGAGACTTACGATGGTATGTTACTTTTCCTTGTTACAGAACTGTGTCGAATGCAGTGATATGTTGAAGTAATGAAGATGTAAATTCATGATATTAAGGGTACATCTATTGCCAATTATGCTGAGTGCGCTTGACCCTGGCAGTAGCATCACATTAGAGCACGGCTGTGATTAGAGGGACCACATTTTATCTTGATGTGTGTAGGAAAACACACGAACAGTTATCTAGTAAATTAGTACTTTACTACAGAATTCTAATTTATTGCTGTTTCTTGCCATGTTCTGACTAAAAGCACGAACACATTTCATTCACCAGTGCATTAAGTTTTCAATATTTTGTCAATGGATTAGAAAAAGTGATAGAAGCAGCTGGTATGTATTTATGTGAAAACCAGTCTTTTAATAATAGTCTTTATCACAGGTAAGAATTCTTTGTTGACCATTTGGACGCTGATTCAAAAAGTTAGTGTAATTATTAATGTGTGAAGGCAGAAACAAATCTTTACATGTTGCTTTGTGATTATCTAGTATTCTTGACTCAAATTGCTGGAAAATATATAATGTAACTAATATGTTTTGTTTTTATGAACTTAATTGGAACCCTTTCTGTACTTACCACAATTACCCAATAATAGGCATTTTTATATTGTGGTTGTATGTATTGATATATAAAAGAACACCTTAAATATTCTGAATTTATCAAAATTCTTATAAAAGGAAATAAATTTTGTAATTTTTGTATTGGTATGTCCAAAGAAAATTGTCATGAATATAAAACAAAATGTTTCCTTATTGTGCCTCTACCAATTCATTCAATAAATATTTCTATTGTTTCCACCTCCTTGTATCATGATTAACATAACTGCTATTCACATGATGTGATTGCTTTAAATACATAGTGACAACATAGCTTCATCATATGTTTAATGTATGCTTTCATTTTCCTTTTAATAACAGAGTAATTTGTTTTCGTATTAGCAGTGTATTTATTAATGTCTGATTGTATACAACGACTTATCATTTTATGCAGTGTATCTTATTTTGTGATTTGAATAGTTCAGAGAACCTATCGTCTATGCAGTCAATTACTAGTCTTTCACCTTCAAGTGAAATATGTGCGTGTAAAATATTGGACATATGAAATGAAACGTTTGGTAATTATACTGAGCATAAGAACACAATGTACCAAAGATTTTTTTCTTCTTTGTAGCTAATCAGTGGTGATTTATTCATTCTAGTTTTTGGACTTTTAACCACTGCTATATTTTAAAAGAGATTTACCTACGTTTCGGAGGCTGAATCTGCCTCCGTCTTCAGGGTAACGTGTAGTCTGTTAGATCATATAAATGGTTGCCTTGGGGGATTATTCTTGGTGGCTCCACCGCGTCTGTCGGTCACAAGGACCTCTATATACAAAAAGTTGCCAGGTAGGATTATCAGTGGCCCAGGCTCCACTTCGTCAGATGACCACGTCAAGGTCACGATCAAGGCTTCGTGTGGCACCGTTAGGTTTCCACCTTGATCCCCGGGGACTGAACCACCCGGATTGCATGTCGCTCCTTATGACCGACAGACACGGTGGAGCCTAGGCCACCAAGAATAATCCTCCAAGCCAACCATTTATATGATCTAACAGACTACACGCTACCCTGAAGACGGAGGCAGATTCAGCCTCCGAAACGTAGGTAAATCTCTTTTAAAATATAGCAGTGGTTAAAAGTCCAAAAACTAGAACCAAAGATTTTGATTTGTACTCTAATGTTGCTTGTTCAAATTTCATTTTTTTAAATTAAATGTAGCAGAAAAACTGTACCTGGTACTTGACCAATTGGATGGATCTACATAAAGAAATGTACTGTGAAAATTCAATGCATATGGAGTGATTATTTTGACATAGATATTAGTGTTACGTGTTTTCTTCTAGGATGTAAGTGTAATAAAATAAACATTTAATTGCTCATGTTCTGACAATTCTGAAGATTTCATACACAACATTGGTAGTGAAATACAACATCACATTTTCAATATGTTAAGTATTTTTTAATGTGCATTTTTGTGACAAGTTTAACAAAAGATTAGTTCTAGACATTAACCTTTACACCGCCGAGCGGGTTTTCGAAAGTAACCCCTCTCTGGCCACGGCCTTTGCGTGCCATTTTTAAATTTTTACACCTATTTCAGAAAAACGTTATATCTCAGACTATTTGAGCAATCTACTTTGGCTAACTTTTGTTTGGAAGAAAAAACATCGGAGCACACAACCGTATACAATTCAGAGTGCCCAAGTAAGAAAAACAGGGTTTAGGGGGGCTAAGTCCCCAAATTTCAATGAAAAAATTCTGGATTTCGCCCCCTCTTCTCCCGCTATTTTGGGGAAAAAGCGCAAACTTTTGCATTGTTTTAAAAGAATAGACCTTTTTCAACAACGTGAAACTTGTTTCAAGTCCGTAGTCCTCATACTGGCTGAAATATGATGCAATATGTCCAATTCTGCATTTTGGCAAAAAAAAATAGCTAATTTGCATATTAGATTATAAATTATTATTACTCCGAGACTATTTGAGCAATCTACTTCGGTTAACTTTTGTTTGGAAGCAAAAACATCAGAGCACGCGACAATATACAATTCAGAATGCCCAAGTGAGAAAAACGGGGCTGAGAGGCGCTTAGTCCCCAAATTTCAGTGAAAAAAAAAATTGGCTATTTTGAGAAAAGGGTGCAAACTTTTGCATTGTCTTCAAAGAATGTACCTTTTGCAACAAAATGAAACTTGTTTCATGGTCATTGCTGTCATAGAAAGTTTAGACTGATGCAATGTCAAAAATATCCCGTTGGGTTACATTTGTCGGCAAACAATACGAAAAAGAGACATGATAAATAATGTTGCACAGCAAAATAACTAGTGTTATGTAATATATGTACTCACCACCTAGTTGCCCACATGGAAAGCCTCAAAGCACGGGTACACATATAGTGCAACTTTGCATGCCTTGCACTCATGGAATGTTTTCTTATCTTTTTTTTGCTGGTAACAAACGTTGCACCTTCTGCGTGTCGTAGTCAATATAGGCCAATGCCTGTTAGCCAAAGCTTCTCTTCTGACCATCTCGAGACGTGGTGGGAGATTGGCACCAGGCAAAAGCCTCGAAGGACCAGCCTGCTCTGCCTTCCCCTGTTTAGCCAGCACCCCGATCAAACTTATCCATTTAGCCAGCTCCCCGATCAAACTTATCCAGCAGAATGTCGGAAAGAATCAAAAGGTGAAGAGTTTTCAGAAAGATCAGAAGTTTTGGGTCCAGGTTGGCCAGTGAAAGGGAAAGCAGTTGGACTTGGAAGATGAGCGGGTCGTGGGCCCAAGGTTGACGAAGTTGAAGTCGATGCTGCTGATGTTGATGGAACAGGAGCATCATCTTCATCCGAAGAAGAATCCGATACACTTTCCCAATGAACATCATCAGCTCCTACAGAATCTTCGTCACCCTCTGGTCCTACAGTCTCATCTTCGTCATCCGTGTTGTCTAGGAAATCACATATCTCCCTTTCGCTCATTCGCTTTTTCCTGGACATGTTTGATCGAAGACCTGAATAAACAGAAAAAAGTGGATTTGCAGAACAGAAGATGTAAGTCCACAATCAGCCAACGCACAAGCAAGCACCAACAACAGGCACACAGACACACAAGTTTAAACTAGCACTCAAGAATCGCTTGTGACCTGTCACTGTGTGCGACTCACAAAGACGCTATTGGTTACATGGAAGGAGGGGGGGGGAGGCAGGATGAATTTCATGAACAAAGACAGCAGAGGCACCACATTTCCTTCGCAGCATGCTGTGACCAACATATTTCCTTTTGTTCCAGTCAGGCGTGACAGTGCATTTTGGCTTCCCTTGTTCAATTTTTAGACTCTCGTCACCAAATTAAGCATTGGAACACACAACCCAACATGTTGACAAAAGATAGCTTGGGTTTCCCAAGCTGGTAGGCAGAAAACTAGCTCGTAAATCTTATTGCATTGCATTCATTTCCCAACTGTCAAACCTCACATCGAAAAGGCGACGGGAAAGGAGGCGAAGGAGAGGGGGTCATGGGTAACTGGGTTTTCTTCGACAAGACATTTCCAAGTCTTATCTGAACATCTGTCAGCGTTTACAACCTCCCATACACTGAACATGTACTGAACTTTTTAATCAGCTGACTACGCCTATATTTTCAATGGGTCACATGTGACCCATTGGCCGAGTAAAGGTTAAGACTCGATCCTTATCTTCCTCCCAACTTTGTCTAGGCATGAAGTGACGTGTATCCATCACTCGACACAAGGATGTTTTCGAGTCCTGTAAAGATAGTGCCGGAGTTGGTCAGTTCCCTATGAACACTTTTTTCCAACTGTTTACTGTAGTGATTTATGGCACTGATGCACATGTGACATTGATGAAAACATAAGTTCCAAGCTATCCTAGTCACCCTCTTGAAACATGTTAAGGGTTTGATTTTTCCAGGATAAAAAGTTTGTAACTTTTGTCAATTTTTGTAGAGCATACAGTTTCAAGCATACACCCGTTAATAATTCTTAATTGCTCCGAAAGAAAACAAGTGTATCTGTGGAGAAAGGTAACAAATGCTTTATTCAAAGTATGCGCCATCGCTAGCTATACATTGTGCCCATCTGTCCGTCAAATTGTGGATGCCCTTTCAAAAAAAAACGTTCACATTTTGAAATGATCCAGTCAGCAAGCCACTGTTGGACATCTTCGTAATTGTTGAAGTGTTGCTGGGAAAGTGAGTGAGACATCGATGAAAACAAGTGGTAGTCCGAAGGGGCTAAGTCTGGTAAGTATGGCAGGTGGGGCAAGAATTCCCAGCCAAGCGCAGAAATGGTGTCTTTGACGCCTTTCGCTGAGTGTGATGAGGCGTTATCGTGCTGTAAAATCACTTTTCCGTGTCTTGTAGCCCAATCTAGGCACTTTTCGATCAATGCATGGTTCAAATTGATGAGTTGTTGACGGTAGCGAACGGCATTCACAGTTTCACCTGGTTTCAGAAGCTCATGGTACACCACACCCTTCTGATCCCACCAAATGCACAGCATTGTCTTCCTTCCGAAGCGATTCGGTTTTGCGGTCAATGTTGAAGGTTGTCATGGGTCAACCCATGATGTTTTGGGTTCTCTACGTAGATCCATTTTTCGTCCCCAGTCACTATCCAATGCAAGAAAGACTTTCTTTCATGCCGAGAAAGCAACACTTCACACACCGTTTTTCGTTTTCCATTTGTCTGTTGTTCAGATGATCCTGCCTTGTGGATCTTTCCCATGGCATGAAGATGATCAGATATAGTTTGCCGACCAACATTTAACTTCTCTGCCAGTTGTTGTTGCGTTTGCGTATCGTCTTCATCCAACAGTGCTTGCAATTCAGAGTCTTGGAATTTTTTCAGCTGGCCCGGGCGATCTTTGTCTTTGAAGTTGAAATCACCACTTTTGAATAGTCGAAACTAACGCACACACGCGTCTTGCGTTAGGACATTGTCACCGTACGTTTCCACAAGGATATGATGGCTTTCACTCGCATTTTTCTTTTGATCGAACAAGAAAAGCAGGACGTGCCACACATGCTCCTTATTTGGTTTGAAGGTCAACATGTTTCCCACACAAACCCAATATCATGATCACTCGCACTCAGTTGCACATCCACTGCGTTTTGACAGGTGCTGTCCTGACAACACACTGACGTAACAGTTGAGTGTGTTCACCAACCCTTGCTTCCAGCACCATCCAGTGACGAAATTAAGAATTATTAACCGACACACCTGGTGTAATAAATTATGCAAATAATTCATGTAAGTTAAAGGCAATGTTATTATTTATGCAGTGTTCCAGTGCACTGTATATACCTAGAACACCGGGAGCCCCTGGTTTAAAATAGAATCATTCAATAGCCATGCAATAAAAATGTTGGAAAGGGGGGCAAAGTGGTAGGAGGCACAGGAAATTCCTTGAAAGAAATTATTCAGGGACATTTTTAGTTTGTTTTTTTCTTTCCAAATTACATACATATTAGTCTGCTACAGGCTACTTCATGTATTTGCCTGTAATAGTTTCTCTCTCCCAGCATTCATCACAGTATGATCAATCGTACCACACTCCTAGTGGTCTGATTAATGCCACCCTCGAGATCATCCTTCAGGAGAGCATATAGACCCTGTACAAACTGGCACTGTCAACTTAAAGCACAATTTAGATTTGCATTCAATGTAACTTGATTGTTACATTTGAATATTATATAGGTAAATTATTCAGGTACTTTCACAATGCACCTAATATCAAAGGATCATTCCACATCAAATCACACAATGAAATTTCAGATTGATAACCACCGATTCAGATTTTGATGAAATTAGGTGTACTTCTTGAGACAACCAAGGTATGAATGCAAGCAAACATTTTCTTTTTGTAGACAAAACTAGGATGCTCAAGTTTCAGAATTTTCCATAGGTCAGTAACTGCCAAGGCAGTGATAATAGCCTACAGTGCTTGCAAAATTGTGAAACTTGAGAATCCTGTTTCTCAGTAACTATGAGAATGAAAATTTTTGTGTGTTCATACCCTTGTATTAACAAATACACCAAGTTTCATTGAAATCTGAATTAGTGGGTGTCATGGCCTGATTGATTTGAGTTTACTGTGAAGTTAACCATGGTTTTCTGGAGCCAAAAGTATTATTGAGAAATGGCAACACCACCTGCGCCTGCTAGTTCAAGAAGTAGTCCACCTCTTCTTCAACGGTAACTACATCATGGATATACATTTCTGACTGAAAACTGACTTATTTGATTAGTGCCTATTGAAAAAAAAAAAAAAATGCATTTTTAAAATTGAAACTGAGGTTTCATTAAAATAAATATTATCTGACATGCAACAACTTCAGTGTCAGTTATGGTACCTACACTTTATATATATATATATATATATATATATATATATATATATATATATATATATATATATATATATATATATATATATATATATATATATATATAAATGTAAGACCATGTTTACATTATTGTACCCTACGTTTTTAACTGAAAAATTAATGTACTACAGAGTTGATTGTAACACAACATGAATAACACAGTAGGTAGTAGAGAAGAAAGCATGGCTCGCAAACTGTTAATATTAAAATTTTTCAGCAATTATGAATTATGGAGAAACACTTTCATGTCTGTGCTGCTTTGCTGGTACACTGAGTTATTAGTAGGTTAAGAAAAATGAATACCTTATGCTTAATTGAACCAGAAGAAACTAACCAAATGGGAAGTTGCTTAATTGAACCAGAAGAAACTATCCAAATGGGAAGTGCCGTACAAATGTACTAACTTTACTACCCATTATATTTAAAAAATGGACTGCATACCAAGATGAAAATACTGACATAACTGACCATTTTTTTATCCTTGTTAGATAATGTTACGAATGGGGTTCAGAAAATACCAGCTAAGCATAAAGATATAGTTATGGTGATTTGTAAATGCAGACAACTAAGAATGCAGGTATTCTGAAAAAATGTCATGGTAACAGTATGGTATAGTGAAAACACATTTCTTCAAATTTACAGGAGAAACTACTTACGGAACTGAGTTTCTGTAGACTTTTGGAAGCTCGTGGAAGTGTTTTCTCCCTTCATTCAACTTATTCGGCCAGTAAATCATGTATTTTTCGACATAAATGTATCTCCGATGCACGATAGCTCTTGCCACCATTACCGTCGACTACGTGAATCAAAAGTTCCGTGCGTTCGATTATGTAACCCCCTGTTAGTGTAGCAACCACGCGGTAGTTTTACAAGATGACATGTGAAGGTTGCATTGTGAATTTCTTTTTTTTTTTCAATTTAATTTTCTGTTTGCCTAACATAACTAAACCTAACCTTCCGTGAATGGTTTGTGGATCAATTTTTGCTTAAAAACCTTCTGTGAATAGTTTGTGCGGCATTTTTCGTTTAATAAGTGAAGGTTGCATTTTGATTTGATCAGAAGTTCATGGTACACCACACCCTTCTGATCCCACCAATTGCACAGCATTGTCTTCCTTCCAAAGCAATTCGGTTTTGCGGTCGATGTTGAAGGTTGTCCTGGGTCAACCCACGACTTTTTGCATTTTGGGTTCTTGAAGTAGATCAATTTTTTGCTCCCAGTCACTATCCGATGCAAGAAAGACTTTCTTTCATGCCGAGAAAGCAACACTTCACACACCGCTTTTCGCTTTTCCATTTGTCTGTTGTTCAGATGATGTGGGACCCATTTTCCTGCCTTCTGGATCTTTCCCATGGCATGAAGACAATCAGATATAGTTTGCCGACCAACATTTAACTTCTCTGCCAGTTGTTGTTGCATTTATGTATCGTCTTCGTCCAACAGTGCTTGCAATTCGGTGTCTTGGAATTTTTTCGGCTGGCCCGGGCGATCTTTGTCTTTGAAGTTGAAATCACCACTTTTGAATCGTCGAAACCAACGCACACACGTGTCTTGCATTAGGACATTGTCACCGTATGTAACAGGTAAGTACAAATGTAAATAATTAGGAAATAAATGAGTGAAATGTGTTTTCACTATAGCATACTGTTACCAAATGTCACATCTTACCTTTGATTGCACATAGCTTATACCATGTATCAACGTAATTCATATTTCCAGTTGCCAATTCACTGAAAACATTTAAAATGTGCAATGTTCAAAACTTTGAGCCATCATGAGAAGATGGAACGTTCAGAAATCAAGGTAGGTGGCAAAGCACAGTAAATGTCCAATGCCACCGCACCAGAATAGTTTCTGGCTTCCAAGTTCTGGTTAGGCAATAGGTATTTTTATTCTCACATAATCATCGTTCAGCCCCATCATCACAATTAAAAGTCAAGGAAACTGGACGTTTTTCGTGCTTCACATGCATTCATATTTTTCTCCAACAAGCTTCTCGATTGTAATTTTAACTATATTTTATGTAAAAAAAAGAAAGTCCTTGTATTTTATTATTCTTGATTTCATGACAACCTGGGACCCTTAGATCCCACCGAAGAGCTAAAATACGAATGAATATATGAATTATATCAACGAGTTGTTTCATATTAAATTATCAGTACAGATATAACAATATGTTGATTTAAATACAGACTTTCATTGATTGATTGATTGATTTAGTTTATTTTACTTCGCGTTTTGTGCCTCTTGGCTAATTTGCGAAGATGGGGATGAGTGATGAAATGGATGAAAATGGACATTCACAAACAACCATACCCGACCGGGATTCGAACCCGGGACCCTTGGCGTCGCAGCGCGATGTGCTAACCACTCGGCCACAGGGTCGGGCTTAAATACAGACAAAAAAAAAAAACAAGGGAATTATGCGATATCGCCCGAACACCTCTCACTCGTTTCTTTCGTTAATTTTAGCATTGATACTTACCTATTCTGCATTGCGGAAGATTCTTTAAGGTGAAGTTATGCCTTTTTCCATAAAATAGTGTCAACTTTTCATATTACGAGTCATTATTTGTCTTCCTTGTTCCGCTTGGGTAACAGACACTCGTCATGGATCATTGCGCATCATGCTTGTGTCTTGTCGATTTGGAGTGGGTATGCAGTGTTTCAACCTTCTTAACCGAAAAATACCTACTTTCGTGTTCATTATGTCATCACAAACCATTGACGGATAGCCCCAAAAAATCCGCCCTAAAATTATTCACGATAGCCCCACGAACCATTGATGGATAACCCCAAAAACCATTCACGATAGCCCCAAAAACCATACACGATAGCCCCACGGACCATTTCCGGCAAGGTTAGGTTAGGTAAGCATTGTTAAAAAAAAAATTCTCGTAAAGAAAGGCACGTTTGGAAACACTGGCGAGACCGCGTGACTTTCAACGCTTGCGCCATCTGCAGGTACATAATGGAAACAACGGCATAATGTTGTCACTTTACAGAAAATGCAAGTTCCTTACATAAAAAGTGATTATTTCCGTGAAATTTTCCATTTCCGCGAAAGAAAATACCTCGAAGAACTTCGACAATGCTACAGAAACTGATTTCAGTAAGTAGTTTCTCCTGTAAATTTGAAGGGTAACACTTTACTATACCGGAGACGGATTTCTTCAAATTTACAGGAGAAAGTACTTACGCAAATCATTTTCTGTAGTGTTGTTGATGTTCGGGAATGTAGTTTTGATCCATTTTAATGCGAATGCATGTGGTTTTCTACGAAAATCTATTTCCGATGCGCTATTGCTGCTGCCACCATGGTGTTGTCCATATATGCTAAATTGAACGAAAGGAGTGCTAATGGAACCTAACCTAACAGGCCGAACCTAACCTAGTAGGCATACCTCGTCCCCGTGATGGTTCGTGGGGCTATCGTGAATTTTTGGGCTAACGTCAATGGTTTTTGGGGCTACCCGTGGATGGTTTGTGGGAAATAAGGAACAACAGTAAGTACTCGTTAATATAAGAAATATACATTATTTTTGTTATAAATTCATTATTTCACCTAAAGAAATGTTCCGCAATGCAGAAGAGTACGTTAGCAATGTTCCGCAATGCAGAAGAGTACGTTAGCAATGTAAAAAATTGCGAAATAAATCATTGATAGGTGTCTCCGGTATAGTAAAGTAGTACCATTTGAAGAAATCCGGTCGGGCGATATCGCATATTTACCGAAAACAAGTGCCGCTGTACTTTGAATATATCAAGTACTGTTTATTTGAAATATTAAGGGACCTACAAATATTTCTTCAAGGTTTTGGTCTATTGGCAGAACCAGAATGTGTTAAAAAAAAATGTAACAAACCACAAAATTGTCTTATATGAATGGTTCCTAACGAAGATTTGATTTAAACACCAAACTTATAATAATTGTAACTATTATAAGCGGATTTTCATTTATATACATTTCGTATATGACACCAACAGAATATATATGCACATATGGGTCTTCCTTATCGCACAGTACTTGAGCAACCAGGGTTCTGGCGTCACGGGAGAATGCTTTTAATTTTGGGCGAAATGCCTAAGTTGTTATGTTAGGCAAGCTAGGTTTAGTCGTCCTACCATAAATAAAACAAAAATCAATCTACTTATGCTAATAGACCCAAACCTATTATCCTATATAAGAGACCTAACCTAAGTATAAACGTAGGCATTCCTCGTCTGACGTCCATGTGCGATAAGAGCCTATACGCAGATGCACTTTGTTACATTGTTGCCAACTTGTCGGTAAAAGTTACACCAAGGATCCTTGGCTTCACTCTACTATCAGATATTTTCAATTTTATACTGCATAATCATTTGCACAATTTTGTATCTCTACCATAGTCTTTACTTCATATTTTATCACACTATGGTTTTGTATAATTTGTTTCTAATATTCATATAGAATAAAGAAATTACGAAATAGACGAACGCCAGAAAAGTGTTTTATTAGCGCGGCCTGACCTTATTCTATGCTCTGACACCCCGATTTTTTTTTTCAACAACTACATGCAACCACATATAATTTTCCAGAGATGCACGATTTATAATTTCGCAATACATTTGCATTTACAGCCTTCTAAATACGGTTCGACACTCCCAGACGGAAAATTCTGGGTAATCCCATGAGCCTTGAGTTTTTTTAAGCGATGCAAATACAGTGTGTAAAAAAAATTCATGGAATAAAATATGATAGCGCCAAATAATTACATTAGAGTTTGCGCCACTGGTTCGAAAGCAACTGTCATCCGTGATTCACTCCTTTGCCGCTAGGTGGCAGAATCGCCAGATTTAATTCGAATAATTTACCAAGAGATGGCGGAAGGCGTATTATTCTATTTCTTCATGTGGGTAGAGTCTTCCAATAACCTTGGGTAGAGTCAAGATACTTTCACAAAGGCAAGCCAGGCATCGCGAAAAGTAAACCGCAATTAAGTTACAGCAACTCAATTGCCACTGAATGAATACTTAAACATTGAGGCAACAACTCAACCTGAAACTAAACGTCGTCAGTGGCGTGCCCTTTGGCCTAGTATTAAAAAAAATAAAAAACACCGAAGGAAGGAAAAGATGGCAATATGAGGGCTGACTACTAAGTATACGTATCCCCTTTCGAAAATCCTCAGCACGACACTGGTCGTCGTATATATTGCTCAGCTCTGTGAAAAAGGGTGGTTATTTTTTTTAATATTATTTTTCTTGTTATTAACTATTAGAAAGAAGTGGAAAAGAAACTTAGAATAATTAGTATTGATTTCCAAATGTTGACGTGCACAGTATTTTTTAGAGGAACGGGGCTACGTGTGCTGTTAGTAGTTAGCCCTCATTTTACCATCTTTTCCTGCCTATTATGTTATTTTTTTTAGGAATATTGGTTCTGAGAGTGGTTATGACACCCCGTCAACTCCTCTTGGGCACGCCACTGCAAGCTGTACATTTGGATCACTCTAGAACCTTTAGCTCTGCAAGTTTTCTATTTTAACATCAACCCTCTTAACTCTTTGTTTCACAGCAGTCCCATGACTGAGTTGCGGGCCTCCTTTTAGTAACCATACGAGAAATCGTGTCAATAAGCTTGAACAACTTTCACACAGTCGTTTATATATGTTTTCACGTTCATCCTTGCAATCTTAACGGACTCACGAATCCGTATCTTCCACCCCACCCCCTTCCTTATTTCTTTTTTCAGATGGAATATTCCACACCGCCAAGTGTTGATAAAAACTGCGCGATAAGGTTGCGCGAGAATTGAATCAGGCATGCCTGATAACCATGATGACAAGTGACTGACTACCTTTAAGGACGAATTTCGCGTAGCATAGAGTCTAGTCTATTGATTATATTGATCCAAAATGGCGACGTTGCAGGTGATCAATTGTATCAGATAACATATCTAGTCCACTCCACTCTGACTCCTCCTCCCTTTACTGAAAGTGGTGAGTCAGTGATGACGTAGGCCACCAAACAAATAAAAAAAAGTGTGCATGCGCGCGCTTCCGGTCCATGAGGTCTAGCTCTTTGTTCTTCACGATCTTCTAGACCATTCCAAGGTCAAAAGGAGAATGGCTTTTTGTGTCTGTTGTCGGAGGGGGGATATGGCTTTCCCCACCTTTCCAACACGTCACACTTTTATATGCGCATGCGTGTCAGATGTTCTGGAATAACCTCGTTCAGAGGCACTCGTTTATTGAATAAATAATCGAAACGCCATGGTGTTTTACCGTTGATACAATTGTTAAGAATGTTTGCATTTTTATTTTTTATTTATAACTTCATTGTTGCTTTTCAACTACTAGTGAGACTTAATTGCGTGTTGTATAATACATATATAAAGACATTAGAAATCCCCTAAAAGTGTCTGCAGGACAAAAGTGAAGGGCTTGTGGGGAGGCTAGCGAAAGTATGCATTTCACAAGATCTATTGCGTCATTATATTTAGTTTTGTGAAAGTGAAGAAGGGCATGCTAAAGGAATCGTGAGTTACAATGTGCACTATTACATATGTGAGAGATCCAATTATTCCACAAACTTCAGGTAAGGTTGTTTTTAATTTTATTTGTATTTGATACATATACTACATGTACAGTATATTCGTATTTTATTGAATCAAAGTTTGATTTTTTCTTCTTTAAGTTCACTTTATGCACAGATAGGCTAATCGGGGTAGGTTCCGAATCACTATTTGCCTCCTTCTGGTATTAAACTTGAATTTAAATACTCGATTTATGAAATATTTCATATGTTATCCGCATAAATTGTACAATTTCTTAACATTCAGTGTCCTTGAACTAGTAGTACGAGTTTTCGTATGTAAGTTTGCTCCATTTGCAAGTACACACATAATTGGAGATATCATGTCCCAAACGTGAACTTTCAAATGACGCATTTTCTTAAATATTTACATTATTGCATAAAAGTAGAATTGACTCCATAATAGATGTATAGTATTATTACTGTCAAGAGTAGTAGTAACTATGGTGAATATGTACGTAATGGAACCACAAGCAAAAGCGCTTTCGGCCAGAAAGCTTCGCGCATGTTCCCCTCCATGCTCGAGCATGATCCACAGGGCATGCTGTTCAGCGCAATTTCTTTTGTTGGTTGTTCTACTGTAGAAACAAACTTGATCCAATGCTACCATATCTTGCAGTAATTTCAGTTACTGGTCAAGGACGCCATTTTAAACAACGTGGACACGAATAATGCGTTAAACATGATGGTAGTGTAGAATATTTGGTTGGAACATGCCTTCATTAATTGAAATCCATAATGCAAGTATACATGAAGCTGTTTATTTATTTATTTATTTTTTTTGCCATTTAACGTGTGTTTGCAACGTAATGTGCTTGTCACCAGAGTAGATGCTACATAGTTTTCCAATAGAAAATGTGTTTCTACGTTAACTTCACAGTGTTTATTTAACTCGTATGGTGTTAATATCCAATGATTCATCAATGGGGGAAAATATTAGAAAATGTTAAAGAAAATATTCCCCTGACAGAAACAGAAAAGGATTTGACAAAATTGTACTGTAATTTGACTCAATTGTGCATATTGAAATAAAAGCAGCAACTGCAATTATATGTTGTACATTGCTGGGGCACTCCAGCGTTATGTGTTGTACATTGCTGGGGCACTCATAGCGTTACGTGTGTGACATTCACACACAAAATGTAAGGTTCTAGACATGCGACTGGATTAAAATATTCATAATGAGCTAATATTATAGAATTATGTAGTACTTTGTGGTATCTGCTAACAAATGAAAAAAAAAAGAGTATGATAAAATAGCCTGAATTCATGAAAAGTAGAAACGAAAATGTGTTACATTCGTGACGCTTTAAAAATTATAGCAAAGTTTAACTTAATTTGTCTGTTAAGCACACAGATGCTAATAATTTGGGTTTGTGAAATATAAAAATTCCAAGCATTCACAAATATTTAATGCAGTTAGAAACAATAATAATTTTCATATTAATTCGTTTTGCTATTTACGTGGAGGAGGACTACTTCTCGTGGAATGCCCCTGCTGCAGAATTTGATGGTTTCAACAATGGGTGCGTTCCGAAAGTCTTAACGAAACGAACGCATTCAACGAAAATAACTGGGCTCGTGAATCTGGTGAAACCAGTTATTTTACAGATTTATGGGACACACTAGGCGAAAGCGCGGGCGCAGCGTTTTGTTTGGAGAAAGTTTCCACTTGGCGCCCAGCATGTCCTTTTGGCAAAAATAAACTCTACTGTGGACACTGTTACTAATTTTAATCACATTCTAATAACGGTTAAGGCATATTCATCATGTGCATGTTGCTTCACATCGCTATCTGTTAAAATTATAATACATTTTTCGAACTAGTGTAGTTTGAATCCATCAGCACGCGCGTTGTCTGAAGGCAGCAGACGATTCTCACCGAACTAACCAGCCTTCTGGCCTGTGCGTTTGGTGAATCTCGTTCTTGCACGAAACGACGGAAGCACTTATGGGACAGCTAGTTACCGTAACTTGTTTAACGCGTTAAACTCGTGCGACTTTCGGAACGGGCCCAATATGATTGGTATGAGCCATATAATTGGCAGATCTTGCCATGTGAATGTTAAGAAATCATTGGTCGAGATTCATAGCAATACATCGACAAGACGGCATGCATACGCACACGAACATAACAGTTGGGCTGAAAAGTTCGTAGGCTGACTCATAGATGGCGTTACTAGAATTAAATCCATGTGATTTTTACTTATTACTAACCTTCAAAAGATACGTGTATAAATTTCACAGCTGCCGGATAATTAGTTCGTGAGATATAGCATTGTGAGTGAAGCAGCTTTTGTTATTGTGAAAAAATGGATAAAAAAGAATTTCGTGTGTTAATAAAGCATTGCTTTTTGGCGAAAAAAAATACTGTTGAAGCCAAGGCTTGGCTTGATAAACATTATTCGGACTCTGCACCAGGAAAATCAACCGTTGAGAAGTGGTTTGTTAAATTTAAACGAGGCGAAATGAGCATCGAAGACGATGCACGCAGTGGACGCCCCAAAGAGGCTGTTACCGACGAAAACATCAAAAAAGTCCACAAAATAATTTTAAATGATCGTAAAGTGAAGTTGATCGAGATAGCTGAGACTTTAAAAATATCAAAGGTACGTGTTGGACATATTGTGCATGAATATTTGAACATGCGAAAGCTGTGTGCAAAATGGGTGCCGCGCTTGCTCACAATCGACAATGCACCGTGTCACAAATCAATGAAAACGATTGCAAAATTATATGAATTAGACTACGAATTGCTTCCCCATCCACCATATTCTCCAGATCTGGCCCCCAGTGACTTTTTCCTGTTTGCAGACCTTAAAAGAATGCTCGCTGGAAAGAAATTTAGCACTGATGAAGAGGTAATCGCCGAAACTGAGGCCTATTTTGAGGCTAAAGAGAAATCGTACTATAAAAATGGCATCGAAAAATTGTATGACCGCTATAATCGTTGTATCGCCCTCGAAGGCAACTATATTGAATAATAAAATCGAATTTTGTCAAAAAAATATTTTTTACTATGTTAGCCTACGAACTTTTCAGCCCAACTGTTACATACACCTACGCAAAGTGAAAACTACCGTATATTTCTGAATCCAAGACGAAGTTTTTTGCCGCAATTTCGTGTCCAGAAGTATGGGTTCGTCTTGCTTTCGCCTTATATGATGTGGAGTTTTTCTTTTCTTATTGAACAGAATCACGAGCTTCCATCAAGCTCTAACTCTACCCTCTGCCACGCCTACCTCTTTAGCCTTGAACGCTCGCATGCGCTTTGAGCATTGTTGTGCGATAGCACGTAGTGAGTTTTGTGGCGAACATTTTTCTTTATCAATTGTGAGACGTTGTAGGTTCCACTTTTAAACTTCGTAGTAAAGTGTGATATACCGTTCTATACAAAGGTGGTCCGTATACGCTATCTTCTTGACTTTATTACGATATTACCCATATGTAATGGATCGTAGTGTTGAACAACATGGTTCAACATCGAACTTCGCAACAGGGTGCAGGCGTTACTATGACGCAAATTTCAAAATCATGGTTGTTCGACATGCAGAAGCAACAAACAATTGTGTAGCATCGAGGAAGTATGGAGTCACAGAAGCTAATGTTCGGAGCTGGCGAAAGGAGAAAGAACGTCTGAAAAATGCTCAGTCGACTAGGAAAGCTTTCAGTGGCCCACAGAGTGGACGTTTCGAAAATATTGAAATGGAAGTAGTGGCATTAGTGTGTGAGAAACGTAAAGAAGGACTGGCAGTTAACCGCGATGTCATACGAATTAGAGCACGTGAATTGGCACAGGAACACGGTGTCCAATTTAAAGACAGCTCTGGGTGGTGTACAAGGATGATGCGACGCAATGGACGTGTGCTGCGACGTCGAACATCTCTTGTTCAGCGTCTTCCAGCATCGTCGTATGAGAAGTTGGTCGAGTATCAACGACACGTTATAAGACTGAGAAAGGAACATGATTACCTCTCAGGGCAAATCTGAAATGCTGACGAGACTCCTGTTTACTTCGACATGCCATCCAGTACATCAGTGAAGAGAAAGGCGCCAAATGTGTATTTATTCGCACTACCGGCAACGAGAAATCGCGAATCACCGTCATGTTGTGGTGCTTGCCAATGGAACAAAGATGAGAGCCTACGTCATCCTCAATCGTAAAACTATGCCAAAGGAAAAGGTGCCGTCTGGTGAGTGTCATATTTCATTGCAACAGAAAAGGGTGAATGACCAATGAGCTGGTTATAGATTGGCTCCGCACAGTCTGGAACAGGAGGCCATGTGCTCTGCTAAAGAAAGGTGGGATGTTGATCCTTGATGCTTTCAAGGGGCATCTGACAACAGTAGTGAAGGAAAGGAAGAAATCCTGAAATTAAACACAGATCCTGTCGTCATTCCAAAGAGGCATGATTTCGCAACTACAAGTGTTAGATGTGGCGGTGAATAAGCCATTTAAAGACCATCTGAAGCAGCTGTACAGCAATTGGTCGCTTCAAGGTGGTTGAAGTTGAAGAAGCCTTCAGTATCTCTTAATTGCAGAAAGGATCCAGACTGCTTGGACACGCATATCCAGTGCATCAATTGTGAACTGCTTTAAGAAGTGCTGTATAACAAATGCATTAGATGGGAGTGAAGACGATCTACTATGGGAAGAAAAGCAAGATCACAATTACAGTGACAGTGACACTGCAGATTCTGTGGACCATTCCAGTGAGGAGGACTAAGGGGGGGATCGGTATGTGACTAAGGGATGTCTGTATCTGATTTTATTTTTGTGTACCGGTACTTTTATTGTCTCCTTAAGTTACTTGTAATAAGGTAACCATTTGTAAGTTTTCAACATATTTTTTCTGTAATCCCTTGTTGAAAAATGGGGGGGGGGGTCGTCTTGGATTCAGAGATATACGGTACTTCACCTATATTTCTATTAAGAGAGTTAATGATTACCAATTTCTTTTGCAGGTTTCTTGTATATATTAATGTAGAGAATATTTCCAAGTCAACATAAATTAGATTATCGAACTATTCAGCTTCTACATGATATGTGTATATATATTAGGCAAGTTTTCTATATGACATGAAGACTACCCTACATTGGAAGAAAAATTATCAGCTAGGTAATTTTGGCATTCTGTGATGTGACACAATTTAATTGGTTCCCAAGAAATTCGAATTCTGATAAGCTCCTGATGCTTATCAGAAATGGTGATTGAAATGTAAATAGAACAGCATGCCCTTTCAAGATGCAGCAGAAGAAAAAATGACGAAGTAAATTGCAGTAAAGGAAAATAATTCAAGTTCTCAAATGTTCCTTTACATAAATGCAAATCCCATTAGTTCAAAATTACCTGCTTCTTGTAAATATTTGTTGAATACAGTTGTGTAAATATTGTTCTGAAAAACATCACATTCTTTGCATATTCATAGACTACCTACTGAAGTCCAACAACTGTTGTCTTTTTTTTGTCAGAGTAACTTTCTATAAATATTACGAATGTCTAAATAGGTAATAACGTTAATTGCAGTCATATAGATAGTGCAAAGTGACAAGTAAGAAGAGCATTACAATGTTTGAAATGTCTTCCCATTTAAATCCTAAGCAGAGTTTCAACAACCTATATGATTTGAAATTATGGTCTTGGTACTGTGATGGTTTTTCTTCACAGTAGCTCTTAATTTTACAATTTGTGGCTGTGAAGTGCATACATATACACACAAACGAGCAATGAACAATGAGATAAGGTTGTATGATTCCCATTCATATCTTTGCCACACTTTGGTTTTTAATGACCTTAGAAATTGTTTAGGTTTTGTATTCGTGTGAAGATATCACTGAGAGAAGAAACTGAAACTAATGTTGGATGCAGAATACAAGAAATAAGCAAAACCAAGAATTGAATGTAATATCTGGCATAGTTGGTTGCAGAGAGAAAAGGCAAAACCAAGAGCATAGGGGATGACAAGGTAGAACAACTTGTGTAGGAAATAGCTAATGGACTCATGCCTGAAAGCATGTGAGAAAATACAAGAATTGGTATGTGGTTATATGATTTCAGGTAAAGTTTCTAAATTACATGAAGTTCGCAAGAAGAGGAAGATTGAAGACTATCAAGGTAGTACAGATTTGGAAATGGATATTCAACATATACACTGTGTATATGGGGGGAGTTGACGAAGTAATGATTTGAGAAAAATCCTTGTGATAACATATACATGAAGTGTGATTCTTTTTCAGATATGAAGCATTGTTTGAATCATCTCTAAAACTACTAGGAAAACATTAATTATGTGTCACGTCAGAAAAAGTTTGTAAATTGATGAGGATTCAATGCTGTGAACATGTTGACAAGAAGCCTGCACAATGACATGAAAATTAACACAGCTGAAGTGACTATGAGGACTGGTAGAGGAAAACCAAGAGGAATTGTACGCTTAGAAATGTTATGGTTATATAACGGATGTATACATAAAGCATGTATATGAATGTAGGATATACATCGTTCAGAAGCCATCCGTAAAACGCTTATTTTCAGCAGCATGCAGTGAATTATACAGACTGAATACCCAAACTCTGAGTATGAAGAAACCTAGAATATAAGAAAGGAAAATGGAATGTTTAGCAGAATCACATAAATAAGCAAGCCTAAAGAAACGGACAATTTTTCCATGTTTCTAATGAAAATAGCAGCAGGCGAAGTGTTATAAATGAAAAATTTTCAACAGCACCCATACACATATCGTGTATTTGTAGAGATTGTGTGTAGAGTTATATATATTTTTATTATCGAGAAATTTTATGAATTCAATCTAACATTTTCGAATCCTAAAAATATAGTGTACGTGCACTCAGACCCAAATTTGGGAGTGGCGTGGCAACGCTACCAGGAGTCCCAATCCAAGATCTGAATATATGTGAATGCAGGATATACATGGTATATCCATAAAAGAGCCACATAGCAAAGAAGAAATGGTTTGGTAAAGTACTGAAATATTAAAAGTCGAGATACTGGAATCCAATGGAATAATATAAGAAACAACTAACCACTTGGAATAACCTAATCTCTAGATATAACTACGGACATGCTAAATTTACTGAAAAAAATCTTTAAATGTGACGCTTAAAATTCACATGAATTTACAAACTCTAGAAAGACCTGTTAAAATTTCCATGTACTTTGCCTATTCGCGATTAAAATTACCACCTGAGCGCTAGTGTCGCTTCCAATATGGGCGCTCTATGTAGGATAAATATTTGTTTATATTCAGCAGTAGTACAAAATAGCAGCGTGTTGTCATGGCTGGTATGGTAGAAACGTTTAAATTACGGGATATTTTTAAATATTGCGAATGCGATATGAATTCCAGGAACTCGAACGAAGGTGAAGCTGTGCTGAGAACGAAGCATTTAATTATGATAGGCAAATATAACACGGAAAACGGAGACGAAACTAATGTATACGAACGGGTTCTTCAAACAGCGCTGTATCATCTGTACCTCATGTTGTAACTGGGGTTCTCGGAAATTATTTGAAAATAAAGGAATTGAAATTGACCTGTACTTGAAAAGCTGAGACAGGAGAAAATTACGAACATATCGTTGCAGTTTTTGTTTTCATGACTTTTCGATGAAAACAAAGTTTTATTTATAAAGTACGAGTACAATTTAAAACTTCACTTTCATGGTAATACATATTTATCTCTCGAAAAATAAAGTGAGCATTCATCATAATTTCCTTGCCGAATTACAGTGTTATCCCCCATGCCAATCTTCTGTCAATCAATTACGTTTTCCCTGATTTATTAACAAATTTCATTTTGATGATTCGACGGGGTGGAAACACATGAAAACTTTAAAATCGGTTAATTTTAATCGCGAATTGCAATACAAAAATGCACGACATGAGAAGAAAATAAAGAACATGATTAAATCGAAACATATTAGAAAGATGGTAGAAGAGGATCCGCGCCAAGTTCTTACCTCTAAGCTCCTGTATGAATTCGGACCTGCCTATTGTTTTTAAAATACTTGATTGGCTAGACTCTTACACATGGTTCCAAACAGTTGTAACTGTTATATAATGTAGTAGAAGAGTGTGATTGGTAAATCTTGCGACAAGTTCCTTTTGTCTGTGAAAGAAGGCTAGTAATCTTCTGGGACGACAACACGTTTTGAAATATTACACCACATTATTTTTTGTAAACCTGTCAGGAAGAAGATTGCTGCAGTACTACAGCTACAGCTTTTTCGATCCCTCGTTAATTGATGAATTCAAACATTACGATCAGTATGAAGGCGGGGAAGAACGCGCTCCTTCCATTCCTGGACGTGCTAGTTCGCCGCGAAACAGCTGGAACCCTTGGACACAACAAATCGCAATTTCCATAATCGAGTTAACCACACTGGCTCACAGATCAGTAGCCATTTTGTATCAGAGAAACCTGCATCCTAAGTCCAACCATCTAAGATTCGCTATACAACGGAACGATTACAATATGAAAGAACTTTGATAACAGCACTGGGAGACTACAAAAAACAACGCAGCCCTCACAAGGACAGCCTAAGCACTGGAAACAACGCTGAGAAACGTCTCATTTGAACTGCAATGCTCTTTACCGGGCACACTTACAATAAACCACGCACGAGATGAAAACCATTTACAAACCAGCCAATACTAGGTCTCTAATACGACCTTAAGTTCCGAGTTTCAGAAGTATGTGTTTTTCTTGGCAATGTGTGACCTATACAAAGGCTACACCATAGAACATCGGCAGAATGAACATCAGTCTGCTAACCAGAACAACCCGGCCCAACAAAGCACTGCATCGTAGAAGATTTGACAGTTTCTGTGCGTCAGAACATGTTTATCTGGTAGTATTTGGACTGCGTCATGGGATTGTTTTCGCAGAAATGAACGTAAGGTTATTGGAACGGAAGGATAAAATAAGCCATATCTATCGCTCGTTCTTTAAGTCCATAGCTACACGTTTTTATGTATAATTACTAGTAGTTTGTGTAGTTCTGTATGCAATGAAAACTGCAGAATCAAGCAACGTACAATGCTCTTCTGAAGAGAAACTAATTTGCACAGTGTCAGCTCATATCTAGCTGAAAGGAAGTCAAATTCCCGATAGCATCGTGAATATCTAGAATCTTCCCATTCCGTCTCGTCACTGTCGTAATTGGACAACAGCGTGCTAACGAAAGTTTCGTGAAATTTCCATTTCGAGCCCTGCTGCTAAGCATACGCTGGTTGCCATACTGGTTATACACTACATTGTCTACGTATGTTACGTGCAGAAAGGGCCGGACTGGCACAACGCTCAAAATCCCGGTACGCCCTCTCAGTGCCCTTCCGGAAACGCACATTTGGCGCCCATTTTTGCTCAATTGTTCACAATTTGGCGCTCTGTTGAGAAAAATTGCCACTGTCCTCTTGCAGTCCCAGTCCGGCCATGCGTGCAGATACATATCGCTAGGTCATACAAGTGAGAAACTATAACCCCCATTAGTCTTTATAAAATGAACGTACAACATGCAGAAAGACAGGACGCAAAGTACTATTTGGCCAAGGAAAACTCATATTCCTTTTCATGAAGTTCCAGCGCAGACTGCTGTTTCGTACGTTATCACAGAAGCTAAAGTAAAATTTACGTGATTATTATCATAAGAGAATTGTGCCACATACTACCAGATAAACATGTTCTCATATGACGGCACAGAAACTGGTTGCATGATCCTGTAGTTCGTTGTTGGGATTGCGTTCTCCGATTATCCTGCAGGCTCTACCTAGCCGAACAGGGTAGTTGGGAGTCAGTCTAAGAAGCACCTTATCGCTAAACGGCTCCAAAGATGGACGAATATGAACGGCCATCTCAACAGTGGAGGAGGCGAAAGAACAAATTACACACTGCCTTAATGGAATGTGCGTAGTAAGCGACGAAAGAAAATCCAGGTGACTATGAAGTGGAAGTCGTCTTTATGGTTGGGCGACATGCTAAAAACCTGCCTCCCAAGACATCACTTTTTTTCGAAATCCATAGGAAGTGTAGGTAGTCGGAAAGCTAAACTGACGACGACACTAGCAAAGAAAAGGAAATTTGAGTTGAATGTTGCACGCTGGAGCAACAAGGAGACTGTTAGAAAGAATAAAAGAAATATGATATTGCTATAGCAGCATGTCAGGAAATTAGAATAAGGGTGGAGTTATAGATTTAAGGTGCATTACAATCTTCCAAACAGGATATGGTGCTATCACTAATTTTGTAGAGGCCTTTGTTTTTCATAAGTATAAAGGAATAATTATACAGTTCGAAACTATCAACGGAAGATTGTGCTATATTCGTGTTGAAGGGAGATACCTAAATATAGTCCTTATTTGTGCACATTTGCCTACTGAATGAACATTAGCAAGAAGAAATAGAAAGACTATGCTATTATAAACTCTGTAAATGCTTTAATAAAATTCTAAAGCGGACGCAGCAATAGCATATGAATATGCAAATGCTAGGATTGGAAAGATGTTTAGGCCAGTAGTGAGAAGATACACTGTACATGATGAATGGATGGAGTAGGGAGTACAGATTTAGCTTGTAATACCGGTAGAAACTTTAGAATTACCAGTACATACTTTGATCATAAGAATTGCAACAAGTAGGCGGATTGCCCGTTGCCAAGACACACGACACACCGGCTCGGTCCCCTCGACAGACAAAGACCGGGCGTCGCTGCCTACCAAATATCTTTCTGTTATTAATATATATATGCCACGACTACGCTCAGTTCCTGCGGGGCATGGGACCCCGCATCCCAAAGTTCGGGTAAGGGTCTGTTTCAAGATAATAATATAATCAAAAGTTAAATTTACACTTACATAACCAAGACTTCAAATTATATTAGCCCTTTCTCATGCTTGAACTCCACCGCAATCGCACCCGCATCCCACTGACCAGTGAGGATACGCATACGATTCGCGATTGAAATCAGCATAATCAATTCTGGCGTCCTTTGGATTGATAAGGCCTCCGCCTCACTGACCAGTAACGGCGGGACACCTCTCCAACCAAAAGGAAGTCAGTTAATTTATACTTATTAGGCAAACTTACTTCAAAGAAATACCAAATAACGATTATAAATTTATTTACTAATCCATATATATGTTAGGATAAAAGAAAGTATACAATCTTCAGATCGAGAAAAATTTACAATGCCAAAATTTAATTTCTGTTCAAATAACTTCCGAAAAACATAGACTGAAACTTGCTTTCTCATAAAATACAATCCAGAGAGCTCCCTCTTATATATATATATATATATCGTCCATATCCCAGCTTAACTTGGTTTCAATAAACAGGTGACAAATTAACAGTAATGATCGACAATTTCCATTAACCAAAACCAAAAGAAAATTACATAAACTTCTTTCCGTAAATATCTATTTGTGCTTCTGTCATATTTTCACTTCAGTATTATGTTCTTTAGAACTCTCGAGGTATACTACCCTCTTCGGGGCCAACCTCCAATAACATTCATAACTAAAGATAAGGGGAGCCTGTCTCTACCCAATTACCAAAGCCATCTCTCGGCCACAAACTACAAATGTTCGCTTGGAATTCCATAACATAACAGGGGACACTGTCTACCCTCTTTGGCTACTTACATTGCAAAAGCAAAACAATAGACTTTTACATAAAACGAATTTCTATAAAAACATTTACTCGACCGGTCACCTATTATAACTGTTTCAAAATTATATCTAACATAAAACCAAAATAAGAAAACCCATTAAACGTTCCGGATACTCAGACTTTAGAAACGGACGTAAAACTATATAAGTTATTAGATTTAAGAGACATCCTCTGACCAGAGGTATGCTCTCGGATTTAAGTATCAAAGAAACAAATTTATTTAAATGAACCTCCTGACCAGGAGAATTCAAAATGATTTAAGAATTAAAACAAATAACTCGACGAGAAGGAAGTATAACTTGAATTTATACCGGAGTCACACTGACCAGTGCCAACTTCGATAGAATTTATGAAACAAAATTTTAAATTATTAAGATTAATTATGTACAAATCAAATTATTTACAAGCCTGCCAAAATCCCCTTTAAGGATCATGCTGACCAGCACAAATCTAGAAAGGTGGCTTACGGAAAACTCAGGACATTGTAGAAGGGAGAGCTGACCAGCCCACTCCCCTCACAATGCCTGTGTTCTCCCAGCCCTGGACCTCGACAGGCAATTTAATCACCTAACGATTCCGGAATCTACTGCTATACTGAATTAATCTGCCAGCGAGAACGCTGATATTTATACTTGCGAGATTGCGCAATCCTATTTCTCAACAAAAGATTTCGACAAACTGAAAAGTTATTTTTAGCATCTAACAATTACCCTTTCCAAAAGACATATCCAGAAACACAATGCAAGCTAAACTTATTTACAAACCCACGCAGCGCCGAACGAAAAGAACTCATTGTTGTTAAGGAAGAAAAACAACGCAAGCTTCTACTTGCTTTGCGTTCTTTCTCGTTGGGCCAAAACTGCGTTACAATGTTAACAAAGATAAAAGATAAAAATGTACATTCAAAAGATTAAAACTCCAAATGAATTTATACGAGGGCTATTAAATATTAAAAAGATTTGCCAAAAATTTTTCAATCGTTACAGAATATACATGGCAACGGGTATTCCGGGTAGTTTTACAAGAAATAAAATTGCTCAAGTATTGATGGAAAAGTGGCATGCTTCGTATATTTATCTGGAAGCTAGAAGAGTAGCTGATTCCGATAGTTACTACTTCCCACTACAAATTTAAAATTTAGCAAATTACCAAAAGAAAATCAATATTATAACACGAGAAATTTGATGTGGAGAAATAAAAAAGATATGAATATAAGAAAACAATACAGAAAAAGAATCTCAGAACTTCAGGTCAGAGCTGAAGGAGGATATCAGAAGAAAGTAATAAAGGAGGCTGCAAAACTAACGATGGGTAGGCAAAATAAGAAAAATGGAGCACATGGGTTAGATGAGGTATGTGAAGATGCTCTCCAGGAAGCAAAATGATGCGAGAATGACAATGTTGCAATGAACGACTTGGCAGATAACCAATGTTTTAAGAACAATAGAAGGAAAGCCCATGCAATAAAAAGAAGGGAGATAACAACATATGAGAATTGAAAAGTAGAAGAAATAGAGCCAAAGATATGAGAACCATATTCACAAAGATAGACACACGAGGAGAGGCTACTAACCAAGATCAACTTTTTATAAGAAAAAAGATCAAACTCTGGAGGCAACAATCAAGTAATGAGAAGCTGGTAGCAATACTTTGATCGGTTATTGGATCATATAGAAGAAGAATTGGATGAAAATCAAAGGGATGGATATATATTATGAACGTGAACCATGCTAAGGAGAACCAACTTGCAGTACACAAGGCTAACAAAAAGAGAAAGAACTGAAACTGCCAAGGCATCAGGTCAGGATGAAATAATAGCCGAGTTGTTAAAGTATGGAGGAGATATGATATTGAATGAAATCTGCCAGTAGATCTGCGGATGTAGGATAAAACCGTGCAACTATTAAGCAGAGTTTCTCCATTAGAAATATCTTGGAATGGTGCAAATAATTTAATATCCACCAGTTCTTCATTGATTTCAAACTAGCGTATGAAAGTATCATAACAAGGGTATATAATTCTTCATCTACTAAAATACGGAATACTAAAAATGGAATGCAATATGTCAGAATTTAGTATACCGATTAAACCCATCAGACTAATTAGAATGATAGTACTTGAGACTTCAAGTGAAGTGAAGGTGCGGATAGAATTATCTGGTGTGTGTTACGTGTTCGGAGGCCCAGGACAAGATGTTATGTAAAAGGTAGATGTAGACTGTTGAGATCAATAAAAGAGGAACAATATTTAATAAAAGTGTCCAATATTTAGCTTATGTGGATGATGTAGCATGTGGACGTATCAAGAAATGTCATCGCACTTCCAGAATAATATGGACAGTTAGAAGAGATGCTTACAAATTAATGAGGAGAAGACAAATGACAACATGAAATAAATTAAAGACAGTAACCAAGCTTAAAATAGAATGAAAAGGCTTAGAGAGTATGACATTTCAAATATTTGACACCAACAGTTACTGAGGAAAATAGTATTACGGTTGAAATTAAGAATAGTTATTGGAAATAATAAAACATATTTCATCTCAGTCCCTATGTTTAGGTCATGAAGATTATCGAAGAACTTGAACTCAGATCTCCAAAACCGTTCTAGAGCCAACTGTGCCACATATAACAGAGAAATAGGGAGAAGTGGAGTAAGATATTTGGGAGACCAGGGCTGTCCAAGAGCTGTAGCACTATAGGAGTAAAAGTTACCTGACTTTACCTCAAGTTTCCGAGTGCCTCAAGTGGTATACGGAATATGTTAATTCGATGTCATTACGTTTAATGGCATTCATTTTCTGCTATTACTTCCAGGTAGAAAATATTTTACCATTTCATGTGTGCCTCAAAGTGTGTAATAAGCTAGTTTTGGTGTTCTCCGCCTGTTCTACATTCCGTGTGAAAATTTACTTCTGATTGTTGGGGCCTCCTCGATGGCGCAGTGGTAGCGTCGTCGCCGGTGGAGGCATATAGTGGTTCGGAACCCACTTTAAACTGTAGGTCCAGTCCCGATTAGCCTTACTGTGCACAAAGTGGACTTAAAACACCAAATCAATCAATCAATCAATGATGTGATGTGATGTGCTTACGGGAGTAGGTTAGGAGGGTCAGGTTTGGGGCTCTTGGTGCTATAATCATGCTCTTTCGGGCTTACGGTGTCACGGTTTAACGTTTTGAGTAGATTTGGTTTGTGTGGCTTGATTGCCTTCGTTCGTATTTCTACATTTCCCTTCCTCTCCTGTGCATAAGTCCTCCGCTATGGCGCAGTGGTAGCGTCATCGCCTTGTAATCAAGGGGTCCCGGGTTCGATACCCGGTGGAGGCCCGTGGCACAGTGGTTCGGATCCCACTTTAAACCGTAGGTCCAATCCCGATTAGCCTTACTGTGCATAAAGTGGACTTAAAACACCAACTCTCCTGTGCATATGTTTTCCATGCATAAAGAGCAAAATACGGGTTCAAAAATCAGCAGCTTCTGAGCACGGTCACTCTTAAGCTTCGTTTTAGCACATATATCACAAATGAATACTTTCTGAGTTTTCAAAAGGTCAAATTAGCCCATCCAATCGTCAAACTTACTTGTACGTACTCTCATTTAAAGTATTCAGAACGCCTTTGTTATCCTTGCATACGAAAAACTCGTAAATAATATGACTCAATCGGATCACAGATCTAGTGGCATATACCATGTACCGACTGAAAATCCAAAACTTGCGCTTGTGCAAACTTTAAACATGGCTCCAACTACACATGTTCTGTTGTTCTTATCACGATAAGAATTTAATTTTCGGTTCGGTTAAATCTAATTTGTTGTTTTTTAGTTCGGAGTTGCATCCCTTTTCAAAATACGTTTTTTTCAATACATCTTATCGTTGACTCATAAAATCATCATTGGCATGCATGTGTATATATATTTTTGTAGGGTACGGTTTTAATCAACACAAGCCGGAAAACATGTACCCTTCTGGCACGGTCGTGTCCCTCTGCCCGTGTGAACTCTCTGTACATCAGAATAGGCGTAAATGGAGCTAAATGGAGGGGGGCTAAATGGAGCTAATCTTATTCATGCTTTTATCCATAACAAAAATAATCATGGCCATTCTCTTTGGGAAACTGGTGATCCCCACATCATCCTATCCAAAAGAAATGGAATTGTGTTTATGTCGAGTGTTAATTTTATTAAAAGAATAAGTACACTACCTAGCTATTATAGATGGTTACAAATTTATTAAAGAGAACATTTCTTCTTTACGATAAGGAAGGTACAATTTTAATGCGTTCATGGTATTGAACAAATAACAAATGATTGTCTTATCTAAGTGCTCTTTTTTGTTCTTCTGTATAAATTCCTGAAGAATTCTTTGCGAACCACTACAATTTTCCTTTCTTTGTTCAATACAGTCTTGCCTCATGGTTGACTTTAGCCATATTCTCAGACGTGTCATTGCTGAAAAAGACCGTTCAGCTGTAGCCGATTACACTGTGCAATGTTCAACATTTTGTGCAACTGAAAATGAACATCTACCCAGGGTACGATTTGTGCTCCCCACCCCCTTACTCCTGCAAATTACGCCTATGCTTTCGGATCTTAAGAAAATGTATAGCTACTGAGGAAATGAATTAGGGAAACGAAGAATTCCAGACTAATTGAGAACCTCGTGAGTTATGGCATTATTCGCGAAGGTGGCTGGCTATTCTTGGTCTCTACGTAGGCTTTAGGATAAATTTGATCTTTTATCAAAATAATTATCATAGGCACCTGAAGAGTAGTTCAGACTTAAACAAAATTTAAGAAAGAAAATGCTTATACTAAACATGCACTAATAATAATTTTTGGCGTGAAGAATACAGAAAGTTGCAATTTATGTGATATATTATTAAATTATCCTCTAAAACTAGACATTTGATTGATTGATTTGTTTTATTTTACTTCGCCATTCTGCCACTTTTGGCTAATCGCGAAGATTTTTTAAAAATGAGAATTCTCAACCAGGGCTGGATTTACCTCTTTGCCGCCCCTAGGCCAAACAAGCTCTGCCGCCCCCATACCGTTTATCAAGAATGAAAAAAAATCATTATTTTCTGTATTACTATTTTTACTATTACGGCATGCTGTATTAATTAAATGATAGTTACATACAAAAATGTAACAAAGCGATATGACATTAATTATATAAATTACATTTTAACATTTACGTTGTTTTTCAGAGAAGACTTTTATTTTTACTTTGCCACTAGTTTCAAGTTTACTCGAGTTCGCCATTGCAACTAAAGAATCATTAGGTGATCCGCCACGGATGACTGATGCCGATGCCTGAGATTCATTGGATGCATGAGGAACATCTGTAGAATTCACAGAACATACACTGGGCTCATCAACGGCACTTTCCTCACCTTTTCCTGATTACATTTCTGTATAAAAAAAGAACTGATTTTCGGAACCTTCTTCAGAAATGCTTCCTGCTTTTCATCTTTCTCCGCTTTTCTCTTTTTGTATTGTGACCCACTGAGTCTTACTCTTTGATCTCTCATAATGAGCGTAATGACGTTTTAAACTTACCCCAACAAACGCACGTCGGACACTGACACACGCGAGACGTGACACACCACCTACTTCTTGAATAATATTCTCGAGCAACTAACAGTAGAATAGTACAATGCGAAACCCCTTTAATAATACTTGTGCCAACAGTTTAATTCTCAACAATTCAACGCGAATTACATGCTTTTGATATGCGGCCAATGCCGGCAGTAACAAGGGACGGCGGCGTTCCTGAAACGCAGCCAAGCCGGTGTTGTCTTTCAAAAGCAAGCGGCAGGCTCCACGTTCTTGCCGCAATCGCCGACCCGTCTCAGCACAATACTGTACATTCGAAACCACAACGTCGGTAATTAAAACAACAAATTACTAAACTCGTTCCGAGCCCTGCTAGCCTATCTCTCTTAAGAAATATTCTTCGTTGTATTTACAATACAACTACGTTAAGTCATTCCATTCGTGTGTCCGGAGAAAAAAAGAGGCAATCCGAGAATTAGGTATTTCTTATAAATTTAAAACAAACAATCGTGCGCCCCTACCAAAGTGCCGCTCCAAGCCCGGGCCTATGAGGCCTATTGTGAAATCCGGGCCTGTTCTCAACCAAACAACTTTTTACACAACCCTGACCAGGTGACTTCAAGAGAACACCAAGTATGACATTCAAAGTAGGATTTATAAGATCATTTAGCATATGCATCCTTTAAATTTCTTTCTCTAATTCAGTAGTCTAAATCTGTTCACTCGACACCTGGCTTTTACTATTAACAAATACAAACTCTTTAATCAAAAGGCATGATTAAATTTGTCATGTGGGACTTAATTTCACATGAGACATGTCTGTTACTTAATTTCACAAACAGAATGAGCAAAACATCAAGGAATGATTTTCCAATAATTTCCAAACTCCAAAAGATGATTAAGATTTCTTGCTGTTATATGAACAGCATAACCAAGTTTTAATTAATCATATTCCTGGTCCCCGGGTGACATATCTTTCATTCCCCGGCACGGGGCCAGACGTCACAATAGGTAGGGGATGCCGGTCGTGTGATTGCAAACGATCCAGGTTTTTAGTTCGGGTACTGAGAGGGTCATTGTTGTCGTACTTGTGCGAGGCGGAGATAAAATACCTTGAAATATTACACTTTTGGCTTTACTTAGTTGTGTCGACTCGAACAATAACAAAACACAAATAGCATTATACCTGATACCTGAAAACATCAAATGATACTCAGACGAACGGTAAAATATGAATATATTGTATCAAATAAAATATTGGAATAACAAATATCTTACAGGTCCCCCTGATTCACTCTCTCATTCTCACAGTTCTGATGAAAAGCAGCTTGCCCTCCCTCGGCGAATTCTCTGTTGGTCCTGACGAAAGTAAGTCCATCTGTCCTCCGTGACGAGCCGCTTCGGTTGCAAAAATATCATGTACTTTGCCGTGTTTACGGTTCGTGCTGACTCAGAAAACCTGTCCCCCTACTCCCGATGTCTTGCTCGAATATCTATTTTACCATACATGCATTGGAAATATTCAGATTACATAAACCAAACTTCACACTTTACACAAGTCATAATATGATTAAATAAACAAAATTATAAATATCGAACTGTGATTTTATACGTCACTGGATACCGTGACAAAGTATTCTCCTCCAATAATCTTCATGTGGTTTACTTGAAACAACAAATAAGCTTCTTCTTACCTCCAAAAAAATTAATCTATCCTGAGACTCCAAAAGATAAATAAGATTCCTAGAGCAGCATCATTAGAAGTGATCCACACGATTCACCTGTCACTAGGAGAATTGAACACAACTTTCAACTGCACCGCCCTCACACAATGGAAAATTCAAATAAATCCCGCGCATCTGCATACATATTCGTGACGTGACGCACCGCCAACGTACACAAATGACTTGGATGGGAACCATTCCACTAATGAACTATAATGATAATTTAATAAAGTTATTGCACGCGATTGAATCGCTTTTATACGATCGCGACACATTTACATTCACACAACATTCAGGAGGTGTATATCTTCAAATGACCCGTACGCAATGCAGATCCGCAGGAACTGATCTAACGCTTATTCCCCATCAAAACTGTTATTCTATTCAAGTCCGTCCCTTCAATGAATTTGTTATTTTTTAAGTCCACTTTAAGGACGCTAATCGGGACTGGACCTACAGTTTAAAACGGGAATCAAACCACTGTGCAATGTGCCTCCACCACTGGGTATCGAACCCGAGAGACCTTCATTACAAGGTCAAGTCTCTACAGTGACGGCTCTTTTTCATGTTCAGAAAAACTCAATTGTAGGACGTTATTGTTCAAGGTACATAGAGATTAGGTAAAGCCATCCGAAGATTGCCGATCTTACACGAACGCTTGGCGTCACCGGAGAAGCAGTGATCTCGACTGAAGCAGACGGCCCCTAGCATTTATATGGGAGATTCAGAGAGCGAAAGTATATTATTACTTTTAGGAGGGGGAAAATAATAATTGTCATCCTCCAAGATGGTACTGAGGCATCCTTTTAATGATTAGTAACATAATTGAAAACGCGCTACTTTTAAAAGGGGGCAAAGTACATGTGAAAAAATGTATTTTGAAAATTCATGTTCCTGAAACGTTCTGACCGATGCGCTACAAAGAAAGTTGCGTGTTCTCCTTTAGAATTTCGTTATTTTACAAATCGTAATATAATTTTAACAAAAACGTGGGATGCTAAAGAAGAATTAAAGAGTTTAAAAAAATAACTGATTAATAGACTTAGTTTATTTTACTTCGCTTATCTGTCACATATGGCTAATCGCAAGGATGAGGATGCGTGATGATATGATGAAATTGAAGAAAGGAAAGTAGACCCATGCCCGTTCGGAGTTCCGAACCTTGGGGCCCTTGGCATCGTAAAGCTTTGTGCTAACCACTTCGCCATGGAGGTCAGCATTACTAGGAAATAAACAGAAAATGTCAATCATAGGCATCTATGTTTTAATATGCGAGGAGGTTATTGAAGTAACAAATAATTATTACAAGACGTTGTGATGAAAATTATTAATATATCTGAAATATCGAGAGTTGACCTTGCAGTCTCTAAATGTACTTTTAGGGTTACGCAAAACCTTTACTCAAAATTGCTAGTGTAAATTTATAAGCTATTAAAATTTAAAACTTATTCCTGTTCGAAAAAAGAAACTGCCAAGTCAAATTAATATTTCGTATAAATACATATATTTTTCTTTCATGAGGACAGTATTTGGAGGGGACGGTGGCTTGGGAAGGCTATAGCCCCGGATCTCGATCTGCAAAGGGCCTTCCAGTGGGAAAACATTGCTATGAAATAGTCCAGAAGAAGGGGCGAAATGATTTTTTTTAAATGGCTCAAGAATACAATGATATAAGTGGACATTTGACAAGCTTAGTCTAAAACGTACAACTGAAATCGTACGTGTGGGGGGGGGGGCTGCGTGAGGTAACACAGTGGAATATGATTCACAATACTAAAGTTAAAATTGTGGGAACAATAGAAATCAAAGTATGTTGTAGCTTTGTGGGTGCTGTGAACTCCAAATTAAATCCACAACTCCAGGGGAAGCCCTGTATATGATAGGAATCCCTAAAAACTAAGCGTTTTGCCTCGTAAGATGGGTATATTAAATTGGAGCATGTACATTCACGAATATTACCAATTTAATTTAAACACTGAAACCGCATCCAATTACTCGCTGAGTTTCAGAGCCACCCACCTGATTGGTAGCGCTGTTTGCGATGACGTTAGAATTACAGTGACCAAATAAGACAAGACAGATCAAACTAAAGTAAAAATAATCCTGCAACAATGACTTCCCAATTATTTATGAGTTAATTGACACTTATCAACCCAGAGCGACTAGTGCGAATTGTACCCCCCCCCCCTTTTCTGAAAAGGAACACTGTCATTAATACATACATAACAATTAACACTGGGATTTCTTTGTGGTGAAATGTTAACGCTACGAAGTACAATTAATATATATTTATTTTGATAAACACAGACAAAGATTTATCCAACTGATCAAGCGCTTTTTTTTTATACTCAATTATTAACGCCAAAGTTGCATGCCATAATATCCAAGTAGCATTTTGTGTCCGTTGACTCCGATAAACAAACAGTGCAGTTATTTATAGAACTCAGCTGTTCAAGCTAACATGACGTGACGTCATCCCCAGCTAGAATCTATTCGACGAATTACTGGTGTACACTTGTGAAATTACAATGTAAACACCCTTAAAACAAGCAGTTAGTAGGTGACTTGTATTATCAAGAGTCTATCTTTCAATAAAAATTTGAACGATTACGGTGACAACTTGGCAACATACAAGTCAATCATTCACTCTATGTGAGGCAGTTACGTATTACCATACGTCACCTACCCGATGCTTAAACATAAAACATTACCCAAACCACATGTTCAAAGGAAGTTCCGAATACACAGAATAAGAGCATCAAAGAATATTTACAATAATTGATATATACATTACAGTTTCTTGACCGATTGTTTATACTCGCCAAGATGGCTACCTGACGCTCTCCCTTCCCGCCTAAATTAACGATGCGACGCGTCGACGAAAATGGCCAAATTCGATGCACACGAAAGCTAGCTTTTATAATTGGATGCAAATAGATTCCGCTGTACCACGAAATATCCTGCAGTCTTCCGATGACACTTAGATAAGTAAAGATACTGTACTTACGACCATCCGGCTACCTCATAACGCAGCTCACAATCGTCAAAGAAAATTTCAATTATCTGTCCACACTATATATTGCGCGCATAGATTTTTGACAAAACATGTTACACAGTCCTTTGTGTTTCGTTGGATCCAATCAAATTCTATCGCAATCCTTTGTGCGTTGGGATGATCACCGATGTCTTTGATCGGCGTAAACTCAAACAACCTTCATGTTTCCTTCCTCTCGAACCAGTCCCCGAATCGCTCCTTTGACCTGCTCATCAGAAAGCGAATCCGTTCTTCGGTTCCTTGATGAGGTTCAATCTTCCGTGCACCGTTGCATCCAAAACCCAATTTAAGTTGTGTCTTCTTCACAAAACAAATTATTAAACCATGGCTTTGCTTTCATGATAAATCATTTACATAAATTAAAGAGAAAACAGTCATTGATTTGTATGCAAACACCAGGTCGGCTGAGAACACGTATTGTTTACGAACTGTTCAAATGAACAGCTGATTCATCCGTCCTGTACACTGCTGTCACCAGGTGTACAAACATTGATCTCAATCGCCCACAAATATCTATAACGAGGGTGGCGAGGCATTTAACATAAAATTTACTCGTTGTATACATGAATTAACATGTTGGACCGAATGATTACATTAAAAAAAAACAACTCCTATGACCACATACGTCATAGTTGGCGCCCAACAAGAGGCTGAACCCAAAAATACACATCTACCAGTACAATTCTACTCTAGATAATACAGATCACTCATATTACAAGACTATAAAGAAACAAAAAACCATTACATGCATATGAAATTAACAATTATGAATCATCACCAATTATATACAACATTTTATCTTTATCTTTCACTGCTTGGTGATAACAAGAATCTTCCCAGAGAGACAAATGTCCAAATCGCACCAGTCACCCTGTGCTTGAACACTTCAGCTAGTGCTGACTCCTGATTAAAACCCACAATTGCATGCTATCCAGGCGAAAGGTTATGCCCACTTGATCACGCAACTGCAAAAGTCAACCCGACATATTGCCTCCGAAACTCAGCGTCATAAAGGATAGATCAATTTATTGTGCACGAGACTTAAAGATTTGGCCTGATGTCTTTAATGATGTCAATACCCATGGCCTTCATATTTGTACAAAACACCATCAGTGTTCTCTTTATACTGGAATGGAAGGAACTTCCACCCGTTACCCAGCACGCGCCAGAGCAAAAACAGTTTTGAGTTTGTCAACAATTTCCTTAAATATGCATTCCAGCATCAATCTAGAAATGAAGATTGACATAAAAGCAAGAACCAACATGGAACATATGCAATCAAGAATCGGAAATGAAGGGAGGAGCACTTATGTTCCGGTCCGCCGCGAAATTGCACCGACTTGGCAAACTTGCCCGCCGCAGGCGCTAACTCACTTGACACACAAGAAATTAATCTCCCTAAGCTTAACGACCCTCAACTTCATTTCGAACCCTGACATTGGGATTTTTCTTGTTCATTGGAATTCAACAGTTTCAGTAACATTTCTTCTACCCCATCCAGATTCATATCTAGTACTTTATTTACCCAAAATTTTAATTTGTCAATGGAACACTTCCATAATTTACAATTCTCAATTGATTGATTATCAAACCTTTCCCCAGACACGCAATGAATTAACGACAATGTTGAATTACTGTTATTTTTCACACACAGGTAAGGTCCAACAAAGAGTTCACAATACTTTTTTATTATTTTATCTTTCAGACCACCTGGGTTTTGGTTCTTAATAAAGACCAAATTACCCACTTCGACGGCAGGATTAGACATCTTTTCGGCATTGAGCCTTTTTAGTCTTTCGTGCCTTTTACTAAAACTGTTGAGATTTGACATCACCAGCTTACCATCCCATGTGACGTTATTTTCCCCGTCCCCAAGCGGAATATCCGTCAGTCTTCTTGACATATTTAACCTAAGCTCCGAGGGAGAGTATCCCGTCTGAGTCGCAATAGAACCATTTAAGAGGTATAACGCCTCTGCTATGTGTTCCGGCCATTTGTTATGATTAGAACAACACAGCACCCTCATCAATCGATTTAACTCTGAGTGATAGCGTTCGACCAGGTTCGAGCTAGGATGGTATACCGGAGTATACACCAGTTGGATACCCCAAGTTTTCATAGCCTCTTCAAAAAATTTTGACTTAAATTGTGGTCCGTTGTCAGAAACTATCTGTTTCGGGACACCTAAGTGCACAAAATAAATCTGAGTCAACTTATTTACTATCGTCTTGGCATTACTATTAACAATGGGATAGGCAACCATATACCTGGATGCAGCATCTAAAACCGTAAATAGGAACCTTTCCCGCTTCCGACCCAACGTGAACGGACCTTGGAGGTCAATGAACAGTAATTGCCCAGGTTTGTTCATGACGTGAGATTTTGCAACGAATTTTGCCGGATGTTTATTCGGTTTGGTGCGCTGACAGAGCTCGCAATTTTTTACGTAAGACTTTACATCCGTCTGCATCCTTTTCCAATAAAATACTTGGTAAACTTGAGATAAAGTTTTCGCGACACCGAAATGTCCCATATCATCATGACATGCCCTTAACACTTTTCCAATTAACTTGTCAGGAACACAGATCCTACAGCGAGAATCTGTATGGAAATCTTTAATATACAATACATCGTTATACAAACTATACGTTTGGTTCCAAGTTCTTGATCGAGGATTGACATTCAGCATCGTGCCCCTTAAATGATCTATGATTTGTTTCAAATTAGTATCCTGACTCTGGAACAAAATCAATTCCTCCCTAGTGACTATTTCCTTTACCAACTGTGAGACAGCAGAAATATTAACTAAAAATTGTTCATCCAACACATCGGGAAAATTCCTGCTCAGTGTATCAGCCAAAACATTGTCAGCTCCTTTACAATACTGTACCACAAAAGTATAATGTTGCATTTGGATGAACCATCTAGTAAGTCGAGCATTCCAAGAATGGGCCGACTCTAGCCACGTAAGCGATTTGTGGTCAGACACGACCACAAATCGTCTACCTTTGAGAAAGGTGGAAAATTTCCCTATAGTAAACAGGATGGCTAAAACCTCAATTTCAGTCGAGGTGTAAGACTTTTCATATGATCTGAGCAGTCTACTAACAAATCCTAAAGGTTTCATGTTTCCCTCTACGATTTGAAAACAATAACCCCCTATTCCCACAAGAGATGCATCCGTTTGAATATAAAACGTTGCTTCAAAATTCGGAAAATTCAGTGTCACCTCTTGGACCACCAGGGACTTTAGTCGCTTAAACGCTTCATCTGCTTCCTTGGACCAACGCCATTTGGTCTTCAATTTCAACAATTCATATAAAGGATTCGCAATGATGGCATAATTGTGTATATATTTAGCCAACCAATTGAAACTGCCTAGAATTTTTTGTAGTTGTTTCAAATTTTCTGGTTTACGTAAGTTGACTATTGAGTCCACGTAAGCTGGATCTTTGGTGATACCCTGCGTGGAGACGATATGTCCCAGAAATTTAAACTCTTTAACCGCGAATTTGCATTTTTCCAACTTCAATGTGAAACCTGCACAGCTTAGCCTTTCCAACACCAAAGCTACGTGCTTTAGATGTGACTCGAAGTCCCCAGACTTGATGATTATATCATCCACGTATACAACCACAAAGTCTAAGAACGAACCGAGCACTCTGTTCATCACGTCAACAAATACCGCTGTGCCGTTCACCGAGCCAAACACCACCCGCCTGAATTGATACAAAATACCCTCGAATGCAAAAGCAGTGTACCTGCGACTGTCCTCATGCAAAGGTACCTGCCAATAGGCATTTCCCAAATCAAGTGAAGTAAAAAATTTACAGTCTAAAAAAGAAGTCAATAGATCATCAATTTTCATTGGAGTCAGTTGCATCGGTTTAACATGCTGGTTGACTTTCTTTAGATCGACGCACAGGCGAATTTCCCCATTAGATTTCGGAACAACTAACAACGGCGAACGGTATTCAGAGTCTGAGAGTTCTATTACCCCCCATGTCAACATTCGATTTAATTGTTCCCTCACCTTATCCCTGTATGCATAGGGAATAGGGTAGTTCTTTGCAACGATCGGAACCTTCGTGTCAAGTTCCATGCGATGGACATATTCTTTACACAACCCTGGCTTGTCCGAAAAGGTCTGTTCAAACGAGGTTAGCATCTCCAAAAACCTTGAATTTAAATCCCCATCTAGATTTAGAGAACCTTTTAATTTATCTATCCAATCTAAGGGTTGATTTTCTAATCCGGGTGAATTCAAAGATACGTTGGATATTGGCACCTCCGATTCCAGAGTGTCGACTTCTTTAAGAAGAGTAAACTTTAAAAGAGCCCTACCACTGGGTGTTCTATAGAAAAAGGCCTCCTCATCAAAATTGAGTTCCCCGTGAATCCCATATATGACATCTAATCCTAATAACACAGGAATATTTAAATTTTTCACTACGATAAATCGCACATAGAAATCATAGCCCCCCAAATTGATCATTACCTTCGCATTTCCCTCTACTGATTTTGCTTTTGAGCCGGAATAATCAATCAATTTTATGCCGGAAGCAGGTTCCAACCTTGGCCTAGAAATTAATGATGAGATGGATTTCCAGACGCTCATTCCCATTAGGCTCGCCTCAGCGCCACTGTCGCAGAGGGCAACAAATGGTTTACCTAAAATAGCAATTTGAATCAAAGCAGAAGCGCACCGTTTAGAATCAATATTTACAGGTACAAATAAATTCTTCGAATCATCAAAATCACTTCCTTCCCCGATATCATTAATATGTACAAAACAAATAGCAGGATGTTTTATCTTGCCCTCACCCCCTGCCCAACGGTAAGAGCTCCTCTCCGGTTTTCCGAACTTGGATTTTCCCTGGAGGACCCGTCCAGCGCATGGATCTCAGCCTCAACTATGATTTGAGAACCAGATTCAGAAGCCCCTTGTCCTATCCTTCTTAAAATTCCCTTTTTCCTAAGAAAATTCAAAACCAGAGACATTCCTTCTCCATTCCAATGTATTCGATCAACTTTTCCCCGTGAAGGATTTCCCAAATATTCTTCATAAACGTCATAACGAATTTCACCCGAGCTATCAAAAAACAGAGAAGAGATATCGTGTACTTTGACATATCTTGCATCATGAAACGAGACTATGAAATCATTAATTCCTTTCCATTTGTGCCAGACATTGGAATTTTTGTTACGCATTATACGTGCTAAGGGAGGTAGGGTCAACCAATTGATCTCCTTAGTCCTTCCTTTCAACAAATCCAGCGTCTCCGACATGTTGCGCTTTATAGTTTCTTCCGTCTGAAAGTTAAGTATATCGTTCGTACCTATCATAATTATTACAGAGTCAGCCAACTTTGAGTACGACTTTAACCTGCCGTTCAATTGCTCGGTAGTTTGTCCGCTGACTGTTAATCCAATCCTACGATTTCCTTGTTCATCGAAATTGAGCTGATAATTACCAAACTTCTGAGCTACTCTGAGTAACATACTGTCGCCGATTAATTGTTTCCCTTCTAACAACGGTTGAATAGTACTTCTCTGTTGTTCTGCTTCCTTACTACTCTGAGGTAACGCAGACGCAACCCTATTAACTGGAGGTTTATTCATGCCTGAACCCACATCACCTCCTACGATGTGAGTTGGTTTCCGTTTCCCAACAAGGAATCATCGGCCGAATCCCTATTGTACTGAAAACGTCGTCTTGATTTGGGACTGAAATTGGTGTTCTTTCTAACGCCAGTGGGTGAAGTTTTTAAAGTCTGTGCCCCTGGTTTACCCTCCACCTCAGCACCCTGAGACGTGGCGATCGTGATTTTGTTTACCCCAGCTTTAAAACTCTTACCCTTTTGAAGCGGAGCTAGATCTCGCTTCACGGGTAAATCCCTCAATGACTCAAAATTTTCTATAGTATGCATGGCATCTGCAAATGATGAGATATCCTGCATTACGAAGTGCTCTCTCAATTTATAGGGCAATAGTGAACCTAACTGAGCAACAATATGAGCCTCTTCCGCCTTAGGTTGTATTGAACGTAGCAACTTGAAGTTCTTAGAAAAATACTGTAATACACTTTCTTCAGATGTTTTCTGGTAAGGAGAGTTCAAGATTTTGGCAAGACAAGTACTACGCCATCTAGAACTTTCGTAATGGCTTATGAATTCCAATTTAAATACATCATAAGAAATCAACTGAGCCTTTCTCTCTGCAAACCAGAGCTTCGCACTTTCAGTCAATAGTTTAGGAACATATTTAATGTAATGCGCTTGATCAATTCCATATAACTCCAAAAGTTCCTCTACCTTTTCCAGGAACTCGGTTGGAGTTACATTCGTGATCAAGCCATTAAATTTTGGGAATTTTACTAAATCCTGGGGCTTTATGCTATATACTTTCACAGGAGCGAACCCATGAACAGCATTAAAATCAGATTGTTCCTTCTTCCCTTCAATCTCTCCCTTTGGATCGTCAACTTTTTCCCCATCCCCACACATTTTAGATTTTCTGTGCCTGGTTTTTAGATAACCCTTCTTTCTTATCGCTGAATTAACTCTCCAAGATTTCTCAGCATCAGTCGATGACTCTGCACTAGAAACAGAATAGCCCGCAAATGGTTTCCGCATTATACCTGACTTGACATTCCCTGCATCCGAATTGTCTGTAGAAGTGGCCTTATCCAATCGACCCACCCCAGTGATTTCAGTTACCGAGGGATCGACACTTTTACCCTTAACCGGTTTTCCTTCACTATTCTGCATTTCAAATACCTTATGAGGACTCCCCTGCTCCCAGCTGGCCATAACCTTGCTAAACCTATCCATGGAATTCTCGAGAGACTTTAGCGTTACCATAACTTCTGGCGGCAGAGTATTAACAACCGAAGTTCCCGACCCTAGGTGCTGAGAAGAAACATGCACAACCGGTTGAGAGGATGATAGAGACTCCCTCTTTACCACTACCACTTCACTATCACTGATCGCTTTTCCTATCTGATAATCCTTAGGAACTCGATATGAGTCCTGACTTCTACCTGCAATCTTAACCAACACCTTTTCTACAATTTGCCCTTCCAAAGATCTAATGTGACTTTCATTATCAGTTTTAATTTGTACCAACGATTTCTGCACGCCCTGTACTTCCGAATCTATCCTACGTGCCATTTCATCATACTTCCTTTCTAACCCTTCAGTTCTATCCATGCATTCTAGTCTGTATTGAGATACTGTCAAAGTGAGATCATGAAGACCCTCACTTGTTTTGACCACATCCTGTTGCAAGTCCAAGATACATTTGCTGGTATCACTGAGGTCTGACTGAAGTTTTCCCACCAAGCTACTAGTGTGGGCAGTAAGTTCAGACTTCAGCAATCTGTTACTGTCATCCAATTCTGACTTCAGTAATTGGTTACTGTCACGCAATTCTGACTTCAGCAACTCAATACTAGCTTTTGACGCTTGGAACCGTTGATCATTCCTTTCATCACTCTGCTTGATGAACGCGAACAACGATTCCAACGTCACAGGTTCGTTTTCCGTTCCCATTTTGTTACTAAAAAATAAAAATAAAAATTTGCTTAATACCTATAAAACTTTCAACACTGACGTCTCATAATCTACTATTACGCTCTGTGGGTGCTGTGAACTCCAAATTAAATCCACAACTCCAGGGGAAGCCCTGTATATGATAGGAATCCCTAAAAACTAAGCGTTTTGCCTCGTAAGATGGGTATATTAAATTGGAGCATGTACATTCACGAATATTACCAATTTAATTTAAACACTGAAACCGCATCCAATTACTCGCTGAGTTTCAGAGCCACCCACCTGATTGGTAGCGCTGTTTGCGATGACGTTAGAATTACAGTGACCAAATAAGACAAGACAGATCAAACTAAAGTAAAAATAATCCTGCAACAATGACTTCCCAATTATTTATGAGTTAATTGACACTTATCAACCCAGAGCGACTAGTGCGAATTGTACCCCCCCCCCCCTTTTTCTGAAAAGGAACACTGTCATTAATACATACATAACAATTAACACTGGGATTTCTTTGTGGTGAAATGTTAACGCTACGAAGTACAATTAATATATATTTATTTTGATAAACACAGACAAAGATTTATCCAACTGATCATGCGCTTTTTTTTTATACTCAATTATTAACGCCAAAGTTGCATGCCATAATATCCAAGTAGCATTTTGTGTCCGTTGACTCCGATAAACAAACAGTGCAGTTATTTATAGAACTCAGCTGTTCAAGCTAACATGACGTGACGTCATCCCCAGCTAGAATCTATTCGACGAATTACTGGTGTACACTTGTGAAATTACAATGTAAACACCCTTAAAACAAGCAGTTAGTAGGTGACTTGTATTATCAAGAGTCTATCTTTCAATAAAAATTTGAACGATTACGGTGACAACTTGGCAACATACAAGTCAATCATTCACTCTATGTGAGGCAGTTACGTATTACCATACGTCACCTACCCGATGCTTAAACATAAAACATTACCCAAACCACATGTTCAAAGGAAGTTCCGAATACACAGAATAAGAGCATCAAAGAATATTTACAATAATTGATATATACATTACAGTTTCTTGACCGATTGTTTATACTCGCCAAGATGGCTACCTGACGCTCTCCCTTCCCGCCTAAATTAACGATGCGACGCGTCGACGAAAATGGCCAAATTCGATGCACACGAAAGCTAGCTTTTATAATTGGATGCAAATAGATTCCGCTGTACCACGAAATATCCTGCAGTCTTCCGATGACACTTAGATAAGTAAAGATACTGTACTTACGACCATCCGGCTACCTCATAACGCAGCTCACAATCGTCAAAGAAAATTTCAATTATCTGTCCACACTATATATTGCGCGCATAGATTTTTGACAAAACATGTTACACAGTCCTTTGTGTTTCGTTGGATCCAATCAAATTCTATCGCAATCCTTTGTGCGTTGGGATGATCACCGATGTCTTTGATCGGCGTAAACTCAAACAACCTTCATGTTTCCTTCCTCTCGAACCAGTCCCCGAATCGATCCTTTGACCTGCTCATCAGAAAGCGAATCCGTTCTTCGGTTCCTTGATGAGGTTCAATCTTCCGTGCACCGTTGCATCCAAAACCCAATTTAAGTTGTGTCTTCTTCACAAAACAAATTATTAAACCATGGCTTTGCTTTCATGATAAATCATTTACATAAATTAAAGAGAAAACAGTCATTGATTTGTATGCAAACACCAGGTCGGCTGAGAACACGTATTGTTTACGAACTGTTCAAATGAACAGCTGATTCATCCGTCCTGTACACTGCTGTCACCAGGTGTACAAACATTGATCTCAATCGCCCACAAATATCTATAACGAGGGTGGCGAGGCATTTAACATAAAATTTACTCGTTGTATACATGAATTAACATGTTGGACCGAATGATTACATTAAAAAAAAACAACTCCTATGACCACATACGTCATATAGTGACGGCGCAATAGTAAAGATGGAGGGGTAAATCATATTTTCCCGGGGTAATCATGTTTATTATTCCGTTACATACGACACAAAAATGCATATTTTGGCTAAAAGAGCATTCATTCATTTATATATTTTTGTCGTTTTACTGGGGGCAGATAAGAGAGAGAGAGAGAAATTGTCGAACGAGAATAGGGGGACGTTCCTGCCCCCCTGTAGTGTGGTCACTGCCTATAGCTATTCTGGAGAAGAATGCACCAATTAATACGCTATTAAATAAAACAGATACTTTTAAAACTTTTAATCAAATTATTTGTGAACTATGATTTAAATTTAGAGAGAGCACATACCTGTTTAATTTCATTTGGATGAGTTAACTTCTGAAGCCTGCATTTCCGAGCCTTCTTGCGGTGTAACTGCACTGCCCTTTGAGCCCTAGCTGATGCGTTCAGGTGGCGGAACGAGCAGAATACTAATTAAAACAAATATGTGACAAATATATATATATATATAAGAAAAACAACGTGTTGAAGCTATCGACGGCGCCAAAGAAGAGACATAAGAGAAACGTGGAGAGTGCAGTGATATTTTACGGGAAGCAGTCACGTTTATTACATCCTTACATTTACATACAATATAAAAAAGTTCTGCTTTTAGATCTCGCACAATGCCTCTTTCACAGAAATGGGCAATCCCGCATTTTTTATATCCGCAATCCCGCATTTTTTATATCAATCAAGCTGTGATATTTAGATTTCTTCCGTTAATTTTCTGATAATAGTTTTCACAGCTTTCCATAGCATTTAGGCATGATTTCAGTTGACAAGAACAAAATAATCTTATTTCAAAACATAGAGCAAAAAGAAATCCAACGCGCTTAAGTTAAAACTCCCTTACATTGGAAGCCTGGAGAGAACAAAACAGGAGTTCCTTCGTAACACGATTTCTTGAAAACCATTTTACACATTTGAATCAACTTTGTGATAAATTTATTAGAAAGGATGAATCTTAACAGTAAAAGTTGTAACTTTTCCCCTGCTACTATATTTTAGAAGATATTCGTTGTCAAATATCTCAATATTTGCATAAGGAACCAGCCTTATCCGTGACGAGCGTTTCGACGATGACGTCATGCATCCACGGACAACTGCGCATATGATCTGCGCCGCCGAACGAGCACACCCCGGTTATTGTTGAAAGACTCCATTTACGTTAACAATGTACGCCAAGCTGCTATTGTTTGAGAGCAACAACATTATTGTTTACCATGCTCTCCAAGGAGGAATATCAACGGTGATATATTTTCTTGGAAATCTTGTCCGTACATATGGTCCATAAAATGCACATGGACTTCAACTTTTATAGAGATGTCACACCACAAGATGTGTGATGAATTTTCAAATTTTGTGAGCAGTTTCTCTTTCCTTAATTAATTTGTCCATATGCCGCATGCGTTTGGGGGGTGGGTTAATATCAGGCTGAGGGGGGGCCTAGCCCCTACCTAAGTACGCCTGTGTACATCAGAAACTATCAGACCTATAAAGACAAAATGTGGTAATTCGTGATGGTGCTTGTTTAGACATCAAACAAAAAAACGATCGCTATTAACTACTGTATTTTGTTGATTCACAATTTATTGTTGCTTTTAGACATTTCGGCGGACGATCCTATAATTATAATCCTAACCATCTGGGGGAGTGGCTCGGTTCCCATTTTAGGCGTCAAGGAAGAGCGCGGACAACTTATTGTTAGTTTTACATGTCTCAAAGGTGGGGAGGGGGCGATGGCCATTCCATTCCCATTAAGTTTGACTCCTACTGAGACGCGGAGAAACCTTTAAGATAACCTGCAGACTTCTGGCACGGAAATTCCGCACGTTTCCCTGTAGTGTGCGTTACACCATTTGATTTCAATAGAAGGACACAACAGAAGTTCTGGTGCCGCGTTTCCCCACGTCTCAGTGGGCGATATGCTTTAGTCTGCCCATGCCTTGAAGGCGCTAACACTGCCATCAACTTGGAACGCAGTTAGCAAAATATTCCCGTAAAAGCGCTCATTGTGTTCAAATGCTTGTTGAAAGCGCCATTTTGCATGCGGCAGACTCATGCGAGTACCAAGTGATGTTTCCGTAATGCTTACTTGATTGACTGATTTGGTTTACTTTACTTTGCTTTTCTACCACTTTTGGCTAATGGCGAAGATTAGTGATGCGTGATGGCATGATGATATTGATAAAAGGGGACTTACAACCAGGGGCGCCGACTTGTCAAAATTATTGGGGGGGCTCTGATCACTGAAATAAATGAATGATGACTCACTCCCTCTCTTTTCTAAAAAATAAAAAATACGTCTTCGTATAGCAGTTTTTAAGCAGCTATTATATTCCTCATGCAAATGAAATGTAACATGAAAAACGTTTAGAAAATGTTTCAAAGTCTCTTTATGTCTATTGTGTCTGCTCATTTGTTTTTTTAGATAACAATTAACATTTTTATTGAAAAGTATGTATTTACATTAAGAGACCAACCTAAAAGTTTTATGCCGACCTCGGTGGCCGAGCGTGTTGGGTGGTAGACTCAACCCGCTTTGATCCAGAGGTCTCGGGTTCGAGTCCCGGCGAGGGCATGGGCGTGTTTTAATGTCCGCAAAAGACATGTGATGGGTTGCAAATAACCCATAAATTAAACAATATTTAACAGTTTTATTTAATTATTTACATAAATGCTAACACAAATCGCAGGAAAATGGTTTTACTTTTTTGTTCTTGCTACAATATTTTACTTTCTAAATTTAATTTTACAATAATAAAAACAAATAGCATGTACACTAAGATATAAATTGACATACACAACAAAAACATATGAACATGATCTAAAAATAAAGCAAAAGTTGCTCTACTCACTGGGTTATTTTTTATGAACTCATTAACGAGCGGTCTCAGATCCAAATTATCAAGCACAGTTTGATGTATGTGAAGTACCGCTAAGCTGCTTAGTCTCTTCTACCTCATTGTAGATCTCAAATATGTATTTAGTCGGCTAATAACACTGAATGACCTTTCGGCTGTGGCTGTCGTCACTGGCACAGTGCTGAGGACCATCATGAATTTGGCTCCTGGATGGTGCTGTCTTCCAAAAGAAACTTCCTTATGTCACGCATGGTAGTTAGAACCACTTTCAACTGTTTGGCGATAGCACCAAGCATGGGCATGTGTAAGGAGAGCCTATCGGCATCCAAATCTTTGCGAAAGAATTCTCGCGTTTGCTGAAACTTTGTTGTGCAACTGTTCACAGCTGAGATGCATTCTTTCTCTACGGCTGTTACTTTTTGTAGTCCTGTAGATTCATGTCCTTGTTTAACACATGATTTTACATGATTTTGCTGTGTCACACACGTCAGTGTATATTGATTTATAATACTATTTTGGAGTGTAGAACTTGTGATGTTTGGCAGCATCAGGATTTTCAAGTCTCTTAGGGACCTGACGTTGCCGGGGCAATTCTGGCTCAACGAGGCTCGGTTTGCCCTCTGTGCATTTCAGCCAGAACTGCTCAAAACACATTCGCTTTTCTTGAAAGATGTCAGTCAAGTATTTTAGTTTTGATTCTACTTCTATAGAACCAATGCTTTGAGACTGAATCTTACAGTTTACCTCTTCTATTTGACCCATCACATGGCAGTAGAGGGAGAGAAAGAAAAATGTCTTGAAGTGAAGCATTGTCTCCAGATATCCAGCTCATTTTAATGTTGCGTCAGTAGAATCCTCTTCAGAAAAATTATCAAGAAAATTGAGAAGGTTTTCATAGTTCCTTAAGATCTGTTGCATACTGGAGGCTCTCAACGTCCACCGACGAGGGCAAAGTGGTCGCAGTCCAGTATGGCCAGCCTTCTCATTCACATCAATAATATTCCTAAATATTTGCATTCTTTTAGGGGATTCCCAAACAGTCTTTAACAAGTCGTTGGCTAAATTCATTATGTCTCTGATTAATATATGTATAATAGTAAATAATAATTATATACATACTTAGTATATAGTTATAAGTTTTGTGTTTTGCTGTTTCCGGTCATAGCCCCCCCCCCCCAAAGTTGATGGTTTATCGGTCTCAGCCCCCCCAAAGTTGATTGTATAGAACATTTCAAATGTATATTTAAAGTTAAGTTCATGTGGCAAAATTCAGAGTAAGCTTTACAAGTGAAGAAAAATAATACATTAGATCCTCTTAAGCAAAATTATTGGGGGGGGCTCTGCCCCCACATCATTAACATTGGGGGGGCTCGAGCCCCCCTAAGCCCCATGGAGTCGGCGCCTATGCTTACAACGAGCAACAATGCCTAGGCGGAAATGGAATCCGGGAATCCGTGGGTTTCCGTAATGCATATAGTACAAAGAGGGGGAGGGAAAGGACAAATGTTAAATAACCATATTAGCCGAGTGAGTTTTATGAATAAAATAACATTAGATTTGATACAATGTTACAAGAAAATCGGTACTTAAGAGAGCCTTATTGTCCGTGACTGTTTTGTTTCCTTTCAAACCTTTTTCATATAGTATAATACAATGACCTACGAAAGTACCTTAATTTGGATTCGATTTTTGTTATTTAGCGTCGCTTTTCTTCCACTTTTGACTAATCGCTACGATCTACGAACGTTGCATGTGCGACTAAGAAAATGTATTGAATTTCCTAGTTATTAACTATCCGGATTTTTTATTATTTAGCAATGTAGACTAACGGTAACCCAACAGATGTAGGTACCTGTTTGTTTATTTTATGCTGCATACTGGAGACATCAACACTGGCTGTGTAATTTGAGCTGCACCAAGTTGGGTGCAACAGGGGTTTGTCCAGAATTTTCCATCTGTGAGGAGTTAAGAAATTTAGAGCCAAAGGAACCATAAAATCATAAATTAGGCCTTTATGAAATTTTATATTAGTGTTCAGGAAATTTAGGGGGGGGGGAAGTTCGGTGGCGTTTGGATGCACGGTGCAGACATACCACTTCCTTGAAATAGACACCCAACGCTTGCCCATACCCTCTTCGTCACACCTCATAAATGTCCCTTTTGACGCGTTTTACAATTCGCGAAATTTAAAATTGTTTGTATTGAATTTAAAACAATGTTTGAGAGTTCCACCCTTCGCTATGAGATGCTTCGGGCGCAGTAGCGGCGATTGGGGAGGGGCGGGCAAGGACAGTGAGGGGGCAACTGACCTCCCTAATCGGCACCACTATTTGGGTGCGTTTGTTTCTCTACGTAGCGGCCGAAAGCAGAGCGACTGGTGCTTGCCACCGAGTTATTGAGGGAGTTTGAGACTGCAAAATTCAGAGAAATCAAGTGCAAAGGAATGTAAATAAGGCTAAAACACCCCTCATCATCATCAGATAATCTAAAAGCTAGTAATAACTTGTCTATTGACATATGACTAAATTACTATCTCCTTATCTTTGACGTCTAAAACAACTACGGGCGATAGCTAAAATAAAGCTCCACGAGAGATCATTAATCCACCACTGGGTTAGGCAACAGAAATACAGCTGTACACGTACAGTGGGATCCATGAGTATTATCGTGCACATTGTCCATCACCATGTTCGTGCACTTTATTTGACCCAATAAGAGCTTCAAGAATTCAAAGAGAACTCAAAACAAGCTGCAGACAACTTCTGCACCAGCATACATAAAAATCCATAGCTTAAAAACATAGAATGCATGTGAAGAATTAATGAAAATAGCCATGGACAATTTGCACGGTAATACTCATGTATCCCACTGTACGTGTACAACTAAAATTTTAGAGGAGCGTATGTACATACATACAAGTGGCCTAAACGGACGACGAATATGTGGTTTGGCAACATTTCGTTCAATCGCAGGTGACGTTTAAGAGTATCGCGGGCCATACTTCGCGTAACGCCAGCTTGGCGTGTCTGCAAGAAGAAAGAATATGAGAGTGAGAGAAAGATATTGCAAGGAAGCAATTGCAGTTTGTTCTAAAATAAATCTCTGAAAGTAGGCCATCTTCCTTGTCTGAGCGCGTGAAAAATGTAAAGAGAAAGCTGGTGAAAGCGCGTGCTAGAAGTAGGACAAGGCCATTTAGTGCAAAGACAAAAAAAGGAAAGATTGACGTAGATTAGTCCTACAGTTTAGTGCCTTCCGATACATGAGAAACAGTCCTTGTAATTGGACGATAGCGTAAAAAGTGAAGGAATGTTGAGAAACTGCTTTGCGAGTTCAAGGGAAGATGAAGCAAGGAAGTAGTATCCTTTGCCTCCGTTGATTGTACCATCCCAGCATTGCCTTGAAATCTCCAGCAGGTTGAAACACGCAACCTTTCGAACAATAGGATGAATTTAAAAATGAAAGGTTGTGGCTAATGTAGCATTTTTTCGATGCATATTCCCGTATATCGGCGAAGGTACATGATGGCTCGATTTAGTGGCGTAGCGCAATTTTCTGTGTTATGTTCCCGAAAGTTGTATATAGAACCCTCTCTGAATGTATGTATCGACCTTTCCAAAATGTATTAATTTCATTGTATTTAATAGAACAACTAGCACAGTAAATACACTATTTCCAATGTTTTCTATTTCTAGATACTTTGTAAAAGATTTTGGAATGTTGTTTCTTAGTATAAGATACATATTTATGAAAAATGACGTGTTACAGTATGTCTAGAGTTGGCAATGTTTAGCTAAATCATTTATAGGACCTAGATGTCTTGAGGGACTGGTATATTTGAACCGAAGCAGACGAAGACGACAGACGACACCTACTTTCCGATTTTAACGATTTCCGATTATCAAAAACACATAGTATTTAGTCATTAATCGGCACCTTGTATGCCTATTTCACATCATCGTGAGTATATTATGTGCAGTCACGGACCAGGCCCGAAGCTAGAGGGGGGACGGGGGGGGGGCAACTGCCTCCCCTGCGAGTCTGCTTTGCCCCCCCCCCTGTGAAAAATACAGAACACATTCCTACCTGAATTTTCGCTAATCTTTACAATTATATCATGTGTTATTCTATCAACATAACAAAAGTTTTGTGATTTATTAGGGTGTATGGGATTCCGTATAATGTCGTATCTGGGGGGAAACATTCCCTTCCAGATTCAGACTTCGGTAAATCATTTCGCAATTTTCAGTATCTAGAACAGTTTTGGCATTTTGAGTATTCTTGTATTAAAGGTGCCTAATGTGTTCGGATGTTTTTCCTGGATGTGTTGCTATGAACTTGGAACTGCTTAAAGTTTTGTTTCCCATGTCTACCTTTTGGTAATAGTGATTCATGTGGTTGAGAAATGTATTTTTGGTGGTTATTTGATTTCTGTTACTTAGCGTTGCATTTCTGCCACTTCTAGCTAATCGCAGCAATGAGTGATGACGTGAAATTGATGAAGAGACACTCATAAACAGTGCCGCAACCACAGGGGGAAACCTTGGAATGAAGTTCATTCAAGGGAAGCAAACATTGAAGTAAAAACAAGACTATAGTCTAAGAATAGCAGGACAATTTGATACCCATGATGAAATTAGTTTTTACGTGTTCCGTGCATTTTTCTTCCAGACGGTCAAGGGCACTTGCAAGGGGCACAGAAGGGCAATTGCCCCCTATCGATTTCAAATTTTATAGAAATAAAAATACATTTCGTAAAATTTCCTTGCTCGCTTCGCTCGCACTCTCTGCTATTCTTATAGTCCTAGTTCAGAGCCAAAGCTATGGGGCGGCGAGAGTCCGCCCTTCGAGGCAAACGATCTATATCAAAAAAATGTTAAAGAGAATGCCATGGCGCCCCGTAAAATTATTATGAAGTATTAATGATGACACTAATCCAAGAAGTCATTGATCAATCAATGGATTCCTATTTGTTTGTCAGGTGTCAAAACATGTATTTCAACTATAATATAATACAATTCACACAATATTTTGCAAAATGGTTAACGTAACCAGTAGGCAAACATTATCTGTAGTGATGCAAGAGTCTCTCCTTTGAAGGAAATAGTCCGTGGTGGACTAAGGATCCACGTGTTAATGTTTTAGCAAGTACAAAAAAATTGCTACAATTTTTTACACAATTCATCAAAGTATTGATAATATGTAACCATTTTTATTTAATTTATTTAATTTTTCTTGCATAACACAACACAATGGTGTTGTTGGATTCTCGTTAGATTCCTTTGGGCGTAAAAATCTTGCATACTGGAAACTAGAGGGAATCTTTATGAAGCATGATTTATAAAGGGCTCCCTTAATCAGTTCTGCAGAGAGGCCCAAAGCTGTTGGTACATATTAATCGTCTATTAACATTATCGACCTGTAAATATGAAGTAGATACTGTCCCTATTAGCCTATTTATGTTAAACTTTATATTGTTTAGCAATCTGCAAAGGTCATCATCGAAATATTGCTATTTGATGTTGCTGGAAGGTTTTCTTTGTTAGTTGCAGTTCAAGATATCAACCCTTTTCTGATACTTATATACCTTTTGGGGGAAGGGAGAAGTGCCTTTGTGTACCCAGCTATATCTGCCAATGCGACACAATGTATTAAAAATTTGCCCCCTCTAGGATTTACTTCGCCCCCCCCCCCCTACAAAGAATTCCTGGCTACGGGCCTGTCACGGACACTTCTGGGTTATAACAATTCCATTAACTTTCAATGGAATCGTTACAACCTAGAAGTATCCATGACTGTACAACAACTGGTTTTCAGTTAAATACAGGGTGCTCGGAAATTCCCCTTACAAACTCCTTAGGCCTAGTAGAGTGTACTGAGTAGACAATATTTGGAATAGGAACCCATGTCCGGAAACGGAAACGTACCGTTTCCGTGCTGCAACCATGACAATGTGTCGGATGTGCCTGTGTTGGTATGCAACCGGGTAGGCAGTACATGACGTCACAAGATCACCTGATGACCTAAAGTGTAATCATATAAAGCTGCAGAAATAGGAACCATGTCAAATGAAGTGTTACGTAAGGTACAGAATTGAATGACGTGTGACTCAGTACATAATACAAACAAATTTATTTGGTAATAATGCCAAGGGAACAAAAAGAAACTTACTTACTATTCATTGATCACAATAACACTTGTGTCGACAGTGGAACGCAACAATTTGTTTATGTCTTCTGCACTGGATGTGTCGCATACGGCACTGCTCAACTACAACAGTGGCTCGACGTGACGACCACCAACGTCGTTGCACACATTGCACCGACGAATCATGTTCCGGTACACTCGCTCCATCACACCTGGTGTCCCGTCAATCTCTTGTGCAGCGACCCTAACTCGTGCCAGCAGTTCTTCCTCTCTCTACAAGAGTCTCCGCACACCCAGTGATGCCAAAAGCAGGGAAATTTCCCTTTGCACTGGGAAATTTGAGGGTGAAAAGGGAAAAGGGAAATTTAATGAAAAATAGCTAAAAAACAGGGAAATTTCAACTCACATTTTCGTTTCATTCTTTTAAAAAATTCGAATTTTTTTTTTTCAGCGTGTATTTTTTTCCAAATAAATAGTTAGCAACAGTGACACTTTTCAGTAAGCTTTCTTTCTCCCTGTTATAGATGACCTTGACCGGTCAGTCTTATATTTGTCGCGTTTCCTAGAAAGGCCTCAAGGCACGAGCCGCGCTGCACCTGGAAATAATTTGGGACGGGATTTTCATTTTTTTTCTTGTTCCGTCTATCATTTCAGAACGTGTCTTAGTGGCGGCTGTGTGTGTGACTTTGTGTGTCCTGTGTCGTTGCAAGGAGAATGGATGATGTTACTGATAGGAAGAAGCTACATGCAACTCCCCAAAAGGTTAGAAAACGTCGTGGGGATTTATCTGCGGATGAAAAGATATCAGGGAAACATGTGAAAAAAAATCGTATTGAGTGGCTGCCCATTACTTCACAGTTTTATGATTTTCATAAATATTTAATAATAATAATAATAAAAAAGTTTGTTCCTCAGGCAAAACAGGCGTGAAAAGAAAAATATTAACAGCAGGCCCCTAGCTAAGCTTTGACAATGGGTGGGTTTCAAAGTCCGACAATCATTACGCAGCAGACGAAATTGTTTTTTGGTTTGGGATTTTTTTTCAATACATTAGTGTCTTAATTTAAAATTCAAATGTTTATTTTAGGATAATTATATTATGAAACTATGATCAGTTTGTAGTATTTTATTCAATGGGGGGTTTGAACCCCCTAAACCGCCTTATATACGGTCCTGATTAACAGTTATAGTAATACAAAGATACAGCTTCAGATGTGTTTTGAAAATCGAGGGAAATTTAGGTCGAAAAAGGGAAATTTTACACTTGTAAAAGGGAAATTCTGCATTCGGAGATTGGCAACACTGCGTACACCATACTGGGGCCTCCCCGATGGCGCAGTGGTAGCGTCGTCGCCTTGCAATCAAGGGGTCCCGGGTTCGATTCCCGGTGGAGGCACATAGTGGTTCGGATCCCACTTTAAACTGTAGGTTTAGAAATAGTCCAATGGCGTTAAATCCGGCGATCGTAGGGGCCCCGCGGTTGGACCATCTCGCCTTAACCATCTTTGCCCGAATGTTCGGTTAAGATGTCTCCGAACGTCACGTGTATTGTGAGGCGGTGCGCCATCGTGCTGAAACCACAGTTCCTGACAGACGTTCAATGGAACAGCATCCAAGAACAGGGCCAATACTTCCTGTAGGAAGATCAAGTATGCGGCCACCCGTTAGCCTGGCTGGAAGAAGGTACCGTCCAGAATACCTGCCCACACATCGATAGCAAATCTGTGCTGGAATCCCCGGGCATGCGTCGCACGAGGGTTTTCGTCTGCCCAGACATGGCTGTTTCGAGAAATTCACTCCCTAGTGAATTTACATTCATCTGTGAACAGAACTCGACGTGAAAACTGGGGCTCGTCGATGCAGCGGTGCAGAAGTTAACACGTGGTACAAAATCGGCTGGTCTCAAAGCCTGTACCCTTTGGTGGTGGTAAGGATATAGTTGTTGCTCATGCAGAACCTCCCACACGATGCTGCGAGAAACACTCATTGCACGCGTACTTGTTGATGGGTCCTGTTCAACGTAGTGCAGTACAGCCTTTTCCAATTCGGGTGTGCGGCGTCTCTTTGGAGCACCACAGTCCTTCCTGTCGGCGGTGAAGGTACCTCGTTCTCGGAGCCGTTGCGTAATGCTGGCAAAAAGAGTATGCGATGGAGTCGCACGTTGTGGATAACGCTCTTGATACAGCCGACAAGCTGCTATTCCATTCCCTTCCGCTGCGCCACACACAAGGATCACGTCCGTGTATTCTGCAAACGTGTACTCAACCATGTTCATCGGAGACGCACAGGTACGTGAATGGGGCTCCAGGCAGGATACCGCGGCAGGGTTAACGTCACCTGCCATCAGGTGATCTTGTACTGCCTACCCGGTTGCATACCAACACAGGCACATCTGACACATTGTTCTCGTTTGCGGACATGGGTTCCTATTCCAAATATTGTCTACTCAGTTCCCTCTATTAGCCCTAGGAGTTTGTGTGGGGATTTCCGATCACCCGTATAAATGTGATGGAACTATTGGGGAAACGTCAGTATTGCGAGTGAAGCAAGCAAGAACATTTTAAGATTTAGATTTTTGCAATTTGATATTAATAATTAGAGAACGGATTTTAAGGTGCAGCATCTTTCCAAAAATATAACTGTTTTCATACCGAACGTTTGAGATACATATTTTAGGACATGAAATCAAGGACACGTTGTTACCTTTTTGCACCTTTTCGTGAGATTAGCACATTTATCCCCTTTTAACCCCCTCTTTGATGCTTCAGCACCTTTTCCCTTTCTTTTCTTTCATGTCTTGTTAAAACATGTGACAGAAAAATAAATGATTTTCACTCTTCTTGAGCAGCTACATAGAATCCTGTACTCATTTTGTAGAGGAGAAAGAGAGCTATAGTTTCCAAGATAATGTAGCAAAACCCGCGAGAGAAAACTTAAACTTCAACAAAACATATATCCGCGCGCATTAAAAAGGAGAAAAAGAGAACATTGAATAAAGGCATTTTTTCAGCACTTTTTTTTGTACCTTTTTTGAAAACCTTTTCAGAACCTTTTTTTTTCCCTTTCCCGACCATAATTTTGCACCTTGAAATATTTTCCCTAGTAATAATAATTGGTCACCAATAGGTGTGTTTTGTAACGAGTGCACTCACGGTCCCCGAAATGACGTGTCAATCATACCCCGGCACGGGGCCAAACGTCGTTATGTGTACGGGAAACCGGTCGTGATTCACGGTCCAGTTATCAAGTTCGGTACTGAGACGGTCGTTTATTGTCATACTATTGCGAGGCGGAGATTAATACCTTGAAAAGTTACACTGTTTTGTTTACCTTTGATATGGAGATTCGAACAATCATAAAACACTAATAGCATAATATCTGGTACCTGAAAAACGTCAAATAACAACACTGACGAACGGTAAAAAAGTGAATATATATTGTAACAACAAAAAATATTGCAATCAACAACTGTTTACAAAGCCTCCTCACTCTCACAACATTCACGCTATCTCTCTTTCACACACATGAGGTATTTTTACATGTGAAGTATGGATACAAATCATGGATCTCATTAACATATCATTCCTTTTAATTTTTAAACCTTTATGTGAATTTAGGGCATTTGTCTGCCAGCTCCTGTGCTCTTTTAAATTAACTTGAGTGCCAGCCCTCGGAAAGCGGTTAACTAAGACAATTGGGTCGGCGTGGTTAAATCTTTCGTTCGAATGAACGTTTGCACCCAGTCGTAAGCACGACATTATACAAGTTTCTCGGACGGGGGTATTACACACAAGCCTCTCTCGTCCAATGAGAACAACTACTCAATTACATAGTGATGCTAAAACTTAATTGGCTCCAGCTGCCGGAATACACTAATCAATCATCGGCGCGAGCAAAAATTTCCTTAAAAACCACTATGCAACAAATAATACTATTTCACGCACACGACCTTGCAATAAAAACAACTACGCTTTCCACAATTAAAAAGGACTCATCAGTCAACTATTGAAAAATTAAATGGCGCGACGGGGCGGTCGGTTACACAAGAAATGGAGCACACTTTGACAATTTATACTAACTATTAAAGAAATGAAATGGAGCTTCTAACGCTGAATGCAGACAATTAAATTAGAACATCTGAACATGAAATAACCCTTTTTTACAACAATACCAAAAATTGTCAGAGACGGAAATTAGGTTCGGGGTTTCCTGAGTAACATTGCAAATAAGTGAGACTTCGGCGTTAAACGTACGGTGTCGATACTAACGACGCACGTTTACATTGACATGAGACCCTCTGAAGTATACTGTACCAGACACTGCTACATGGCGCGGTCATTCATCTCTCCTGGACGCGGGACTTGCACACGGTTCCTTTGTGGCGAAATTGTCCTCCGAGGTCGATCGCGACGAAGAATAATTGCGACGATCTGGTGTACTTGCACCTCCTTAGTACTTCGGGCGTTCCTCTTGCCACTAGCGTCGGATGTACGAGGTCACGCGCCGGTTCGGAATCTCTCTGGTGACGGGCTTCGATTCGGCGTCGTTCTGGAAACGTCGTTCTGGAGTCGTCCTTCAATCTCTCCCTCTGGCTTCGATCGGCGTCGTTCTGGAGTCGTCCTTCTATCTCTCCTTCTGGCTTCGATCGGCGTCGTTCTGGAGTCGTCCTTCAATCTCTCTCTCTGGTGACGGGCTTCGATCGGCGTCGTTCTGAAGACGTCCTTCGGGCTTTGGGCAGTGTTTGGCTTTGGTGTCGTCTTTGACGTTGGCTGACTGGCTTCATCGGAAGATGGCGATGCATCGTTGCGGGGTCAGGGAAGTCGACAGACTCCCTTCTCAATCTCCTTTAGCCGCCCATGATTATGTAGTTAACGCTTGGCAAAAACAAATCACCGCGTAATCTTCACCAAAATAAGGCGCACACTGGTACCTCTCTATCTGCGATTCGCTCACGGTACGTAAGGAAACAAAGTTCACGGACACAAAACAATGATCACGCGAGAGTGTAGCGCGGAGATGCTCTCTCTATGAAATCCGGGTAAAAACTGTGTCTGGAATCATAGTACTGCCTATATATAAGATATTCGAATTCTTCCGTTGAAAATGACGCTCAAGTGGCTTGGCTTCTGTTTCAGAGGGATGGAAATGACCTCTCTCCATTGTCTTGAAACGCGGTCAAGTGCGCGTCGTCGATCCTTTCAGGCTTGGGCTCCAGCTGGTTTTCCTGGTCATCCGTGAACATGGGTTCGAACGCCTGCTGCGACTCAAGCCCGGTAGCGGCGAAAATAATCTTTCCTTATCTCCGTGTTGGTGCAAATATGTCATGTTCTAAGCGGCGGCTGTCACTCAAGAAAAACCCCATCTCCCAAATCCCGACGTCTGGCTCGGATACAAGTTTATTCACAAAATAAAATCAAACCTCACACTTTCATGTTTGTGCATAAAATGAATCAATAAACAAAAAATAATTTATATCGAACTGCGTTTCACATGTCACTAGATACCGTGACAGTTTCACCTACTACGTCACAAACTGTTGCATTGTGGGATCGAGCAGCCATGATTGAGGCCGGTTCTTGTAAACATACGGAAAATAAGCTGGCGGGCGGGAGATTTGAACCTTGTTTACGATGGTACAGTGTGCAGTATTCGGCTGTTTAACAGAAACTCACGTTTATCCTCCAATTTTCCGAGAAAAAACAGAAGGTGCGCTTCACGGCACGGGACTCGATAATTGTTGATCAGAAGATACCGAGTCGTCTGGTTGGCGAAAGTAAATCGTGCCAACATTAGTGAACAAAGCGAACATTACAGAGTATGCAGTGAACATTTCCTCAGGTAAGTTCATATGCCAGTGACTTTTAGTACAAATGGATCGAACTGGTGTGTTTAATCATACTTGCATTGCAACAGTGTTTCCTTGTGTTTTGGTAGAAAGGTGCTGATACTTCCGATAAGTATGACGATAAAAATTAAGATTTTCAAAGTTTAATTCATCTTGATAATTGTAGTTTTTGTACTTGATTATTAATTATATTTCGTTCGTTAACACAAACTATTATTGATTGTTATTCGATCTATGAGAAAAGGTGCCGGTAGTAGGCTTTGCGTGCTGTCAGAAAAAAAACACTGCTATCAAATATCCCAAATTGATTGATTGGCTTGGTTTATTTTACTTCGCTTTTATGCTAGTTTTGGCTAATCGTGAAGACGAGACTGAGTGATGATATGTTGAAACTGACAAAGCGAAACTCATGCTCAGGCTGGAATTCGAACGCGAGACCCCTGACATCGTAGCGCGCTGTGTTAACCACTCTGCTACGGAGGCTGGTATATCCGAAATTGTTAAAGCAAGGAGTGAAATTACTTTTTTTCGAGCAACTCAACACTTTACATTACAGAGCTTCAACAAACCTTAAATGGAAACAGAGACGATAATGGCGGAGCCTTGGAATTTACAGTTGATCTTTACTGGATGTAAATGTTTCGAGCAGAATCCTAACCACTAATAAATAAGAAAACAAATTTATTCCAGGTAGCTGGGTCAAGTAAATAAACACACGTGAACTGCAGTTGGCCAAAGGTTTAGGCCCCTTTTCATTTCGTTATCGTCCAGTTCATATGGATCTACACCGCAAAACTTCGCTTTTTCTCCATATCTTTGTCGACTGCGCAAAGAGTTTGAACATATGAAAAATTACCGCTATATCCAAATGGCACGTCATTAATTTTATGCAATGTTACCGACATTTTACACAGTACTAACAAACGTACAGCTGACGCAGGTGTAACGAACGCTACGTGGTGGGTATTTCCTCGCAGACGACAAACAACTTTGCCGCGAACATGGCGGTGATGCGAATCCTGACGTCACATGAAATCCACCTATAGGTGGGTTTCATGTGACGTCAGAATTCGCACCGCAGCCATGTTTGCCACCGCCGCAATGTTTGCGGCCGAGTTGTTTGACGTCTGCAAGGGAATACCCAGCACGTAGGAGAATGGGATCCATTCTGTTTGCACGTACTGTTCGTTACACTTGCGCCAACTGTACGTTTGTTGTTAGTACTGTGTAAAATTTCGGTAAAGTTGCATACAATTAACGACAATGTTGTGCCATCTGGAAATGGCGGTAATGTTTCGTGTTCAAGCTCTATGCGCAGTCGACACAAAAAGATATGGAGAATTCATCCAAGGCTCTGCCATTATCGTCTGTTTCCCTTTGAGATTTGTTCAAGCGCTGTAACTTAATGTTGAGTTGCTCAAAAACAGTAATTTCACTCCTTGCTTTAACAATTTTGGATATGCTGGCCTCCGTGGCGGAGTGGTTAACACAGCGCGCTACGATGCCACAGGTCCCGGGTTCGAATCCCGGACTGGGCATGACTTTTCTTTGTGAGTTTCCCTTAATCATTTCATCATATCATCACTCAGCCTTTGTCTTCACGATTAGCCAAAACTGGCAGAAAAGCGAAGTAAAATTAACCAAATTTAATTTGGGATACTTTGATGTATCATTAATATGTTTTAATCAAGCAGTGCTTTTTTTATGACAGTACGCAAAGCCTACTACCGGCATCTTTTTTCATGGATGGGCTAAAAGTTAATAACAGTTTGTATTAAATAACGAAATATAAATAATCAACTACAAACGTAAAATTATCAATATAAATTTAACGTTGAATGTTATCATTTTAATCGTCAAATTTATCGGAAGTATCAGCACCTTTCTACGAAACAAAAGCAAAGAAACACTACTTGCAAGTATGATTACACACACCAGCTTGATTCATTTGTACTAAAAGTCACAGAGAAAGGTGATATACTCGTATGAACTTACCTGAGAGGAATCTTCACTCTACAGTCTGTAATGTTTGCTTTGTTCATTAATGTTGGCACAATTTATTCTCGCCAATCTTCTGATCAACAATTATCAAGTTCCGTAACGTGAAGCGCAGCTTCTGTTCTTTCTCGGAAAATTGGAGGATAAACGTGAGGTTCTGTTAAACAACCGAATACTGCACAATGTACCATCGTAAACAAGGTTCAAATCTCCTGCCCGCCCGCTTGAATTCCGTATACTTACAAGAACCGGCCTCAATCATGGCTGCTCGATCCCACAATGCAACAGTTTGTGACGTAGGTGATTCACACCTATACTTAGTACACGGGGCGCCAACCAACATTGTGCGCTACCCCAGAATATATGGAGTGTTCATCACTATATATCAGGTGGTTATAATTAAAGTGACGGTGTTCAGAGTGGTACAGCACGGGCTGTAATGAGAGTAGCAGTCTGAAACTTCGTAGATATGCTAATGAAGCAATGCGCTCGCGAATTATGAAAAAAAAAAAAAAAAAAAAGTTCCAATTCTCGCCACCAGGGTAAAAAATGGCGCTGTAAGCAGTCAAAACTTGGTATAGTTACAGGAAAAACACTATAAATCGCAGAAAACGATACTCTTTGTAATAAAATATCGCTACAATTTCACTATTCGAATTACATGAACATTACTAAAGGAAAAAGCAACAAGCGTCACCAACAACAACCAGGGAGCTCACACAATGGTTAGGCAATTTCACCGACTTTGACGTCAGAGTTATGGAAAATTCCACGTTTTGACTGCTTACAGCGCCGTTTTTTACCCTGGTGGCGAGAATTGGAACTATTTTTTTTTGGCATAATTCGCGAGCGCATTGCTTCATTAGCATATCTACGAAGTTTCAGACTGCTACTCTCATTACAGCCCGTGGTGTACCACTCTGAACACCGTCACTTTAATTATAACCACCTGGTACATCTGTCACTCTCTGTGTATGGGCTAAGCCAACCTGGACGTACAGTTTTAAAATGAAATGCTAACTTCTATGCAATACGGCCTCACGTCACTGTGGCAATAAAACCCTCGCCCAATCAATATCTAACCCGTGGTTCTCTCTGGTTATTCAATATTTTTACAGCTTATATAAGTTTCAGCTGGATCTGTGGGAAAAGGAGTCATCGCTCAAATAAAAAACACTAACAAACTCTGAAGTAGCATTATAAGAGAACACAACATCTCATCACAAATATTGCAATTGAAGTTTATTACCCGTTAAGACCTCTAAAACAGGGTGACTCAGAGATGCATCATCAGCACGTGTGAACCCTAACAGTATAAAAGAACTACACCCTCTCTTCGTTAGGACATATTATAGTTTAATATAAATCTAATAAGCATAAGAACTAGCTCTCGTCAATGAAAAGCACATGTATCAATTACATAACAATAGAACGCTCCCCTTCCTGTAACTCTTGGACAATACCCTCGCCAGCATCCTCTTCCTTTTATTCGATTTGTTGATTTTTATTTACCGTCGCCTTTCTTCCACGTTTGGCTAATCGTGACGATAAGGATGAGTGATGATATGATGATGAAGAGACACAAAGAACACCCATGTCCAGGCTTGGATTCCTGACGTCGTAGCGCTGTGCTAACCACTCCACCACGGACGTCAGATCTTTTACTCGATTCGTAGTTAATTAACAATAGCGCCCCTACCCCTTTCATTAATGGCACATCCGGAGGGGCTACCTCAAATTGAATATCGCCACCATCTTAAAAAAGACACTCTCCAAATATATCTATTTCCCCAAAAGGAGAGGAGGTATGCGGCATTTGGAGCAAGAATAAAGAGCAGATTATTTCTGCCTTTGTCGATGTGGGTCGACCTATCGAAAATGCCGATATTAATTCTTACTCCTAGACCGTCGCGGGATATAACAACCTTCCGAACTTTGACGGGTGATCAAATTATATGAAATTCAAAATGGCATATAGGCAGAACCCCATGGTAACAATATTTAAAATTATGCGCCTCGTAATCAAAGGATTCGTGGTTCGAGTCTCGGTGACTATCTAGCGGACTTAAATTTTAAGAATGATTGCGTCATATACAGGATGAAACTTCTTTCAGGCGCCGACTGCCTCACAGAAAATCGGCCAAAGCACACACATACACATACTTTACTTTACTTTACTGCTCTTGCAGTAAAATATATTGTGGGAATTATCATATTCAATTTTGTACTTCCGTGGTGTTTTCTTTTCAGTTACAGTCGCATTCAAAGATGCGGGGAGAGAGGGTCTTACAATGCTTTACGCCTGACATGGAAAGGGTGAACGTTGATAAGAGTGACTACTTTCAAGTGTGTTTGCAAAATTTGGCGAGCCTAGAGCAAATAATTTTCTTCGCGTTGCAAATCAAATGAATGATGCAGTTCGAAATATACAGTTCAGTAATTTCCTGCAACACAACACACTTTTGTCACAAGGCCTTTCTCTCGGTTCGACCAGCTAGACTATAAAGCGCTTCATCATTCACCTTATTTTCCTGATCCATACTTATCAACCTGAGACTATTGAATGTGTCCCTGAATTGAAATTGCTCTTGACTGACGCGTATTTCCAGGACAATGGTGCTGCGGTTGGCACTGTATGGAGAAATGTAAAAGGCACCTAGTTTTCCCCACAGGTTAAATTTGTTGCAAGAGGTGCATTGCACTTTGAGGAAGCAAGGGTGGGCCCTAGCCCTCCTCTCCCCCCCCCCTTCCCTTGAATTTGTCATTAAAAAAAAAGGTGTCTCCACCTAAAATATTGTACTTTCATAATGTTATTCACACAACACAAATCTTGATAGAAATTGCGAACTGGCCAAATAACTAATCGTAGCGCACGAGAATGTTTGGAATTGTGTACGTCATAACAGCATCTTTATTTACGAAGAAAGCTATATAATAGCTACATAAAAGGCAAACTCTTCAGCAGAATCAGTTTTTTTTGTCGTTTTTCCTTAAGTAAATGCCTACACTCGGTCCCAGGAATCTGTGGAGTAAGGCCGCGAATAACGGTAGAGAAGGGGAGAAAGTGAGGGTGGAGCAAAGCAGTGCGCGCTGCTGCAAACGGCATCATATTCATTCGCTTTTTTCCCCATTCTTTTAATTATTTTTTTTTAATGCGGACTTCAGAAATTGACACAATACCATCAACAAAACATGAGCGGATTAAAGATGTTGCGGGATTTAAAACCTCCGAAATTTTCAAAACTAACAGCAAGTTGTTAATTAACGCAGAGTAAGTGAGTAAGTAGTAGTGATCACCTAGCCCCCGTTGATACATAAAATTAAGCGATCACTCTTAGAAACGACTTGTAAAACTAAAGCTAAACCTTAAAGCAGGGTTGTTAAAGGTCCACAAATTTTAATATAAATTCAATCCCGGTCCAGGAAAGAAAATCAGAAAGCGTAAATAGGTTCTGGATCGTAAAAAACCTTTTTATCTAAAGTATTTCAATTCGGTCCAGGAACCTTTTTTGCGAATGAATTTAAATACGGTCCAGGAACCTTTTTTAGAGTCAATTTAAACACGGTCAAGGAACTTTTTTTCAATTAAACAATACGCAACTTGGACCGAATTTAATTTGTGCGAAGAAAAATGTTCCTGCAACGCCGCCAGTGCAATAGCCATTCGATAAGTAAACAGGTTGTAAAATAGTAGCAAATTAACTTAATGGTAGATAATGTGTCCATTAGAAAAAATGAACTTGTTTGTGCTAGAATTTTTCTGATCGGGGAAAGGATGTTCAAAATGAATAACGAATAGATATTGTATTAGAAATATAACTCCGGGCCATATCTTCGCCAGCAGGTAGGTATTGCAGAACTCGTGCCAGAGGAATATAGACGGGGGAGAGACATGCCAGCAACTGTGAATGTCTTCGGTATCAAATTTGGCAGGCTGCCAGGACATTGCAAAAAAAAAAAAAAAAAAAAATCCATGCTCTTGTGAGATAGACGTTGGCGTTGGTACGTACCCTGCTTGGGACTTTGCATCCAGTGGTTGCTAACAGACACACAGACACTCTCCAGCCATCTGTCTTGAATGAGATTTTTGAGTGGTATTTGTAGGCACGTGCTGCCATGGTTCATTTCCCGGAGGCCACGAACGTATATCCAGCTATTTAACTGATTTGTACATATTTCACTACTTTATTCAAGAGGGTTAGTGATTTATCCACACACTTCTAAAACTTCCAAGTATTTTTGTGATAACTCCCTAAAGTTTTTGGTATCCCAATACCAGATTTAAAGTCCAGAATAAACCTCTAAAGAGGGAAATCTGGACTTCATAGTGTACATCTTCAGTAGTATATTTTCTTGACATAATTAAGTTGAAGTTGTCTTATTGCAGTTCTATTTGTTGTCGATTAGCTAACACAGAAATGAGGTTGCTCGAAGTGAGAGGCCATGTTATATGCTGATGTAATGTTATTGTCATCAAAAGACTCATGTATGTAAACCGAACATAATCCGTGGGAAATAAAGTGTCCACAGTGTCGACCTCAGCATCATTGTCCTGGAAGCTACGTGTCTTTCAAGTGCAATTTCAATTCAGAGAACATTCAACAGTCTAATAAGGCCAGATCAGGAGAATAAGGTGGGTGATGAAGCTCTTCAAAGCCTGTTGGCTTATTTTACCTGGACAAATTGCAGAGAAAACACGCCTAGATGTTTATTAAAAAAACAAAAAAAAAACAGTTGCCATGACTTTTCGTGCAGATGGAGTTTGCTTTCTTGAACTTCTTGTGCATTTGGTGGGTGTGAAGGCACGAGACCATTGCCGTACTTTTCCTTCACTCATTACACTCGGACCATACACTTCACACAATTCTCCTTGAATTTCGGCTTCGTTAAGAAATCGAATCACAGACCGTACTTCTCTACTGGTGGGATTGTGTAATCGCGCAGCCATTGTCACACGCTCTAACTAACGGATAACCAACAGCTGACTGGCGAAAATATGACTGCTGGGTCGCCAATGGACTACACTCCTTTTCCGGAATGTCTTGAGTAAGAGAACGCGAACGTGTCCTGGACGCACGTTGCTGGTGTGTACCTCGTCCAATGAACGCACGGATGGGAGGGGGTGACTCGACTGGTCATTCGCGGTCCAGTAGTTCTGTAGTAAGCATGACAGCTCCCAAGCCTACTAGGGGAATTCTGCATTCCGCACCCTTCCCCACCTAGTCTGGCCCCGCCCACAAGCTTTCACCTCTGCGCGTCGCTACTCCAGACATTCCGGAAAAGTTGTATAGTTGATGTTACTGCGCACGCGGGATCCGATCACTGTTGCCAGTTGCTTTTTATAAATAATCGGCCTTTACTTTGGAAATGCGCCTGGTATTTTTTCATTGTGTAAGCCTTTTCAAGGCGATTTTTCGGATCTCTCTCTGCAAATGCATGCCCGAGGCTGTAGCACCTCCTTCATCTAACCAGCCTGGATATTAATTAGGCAGTACTGCTTTACGAGGTTGGAGCAATGACACCGTGTATATTTGGCAACGAAATGATTTGTTGCTGTATTGCTGTAGCAGTATGCAGTTTGCGAACTGAGCTTTTTACTTTTGGGGGGTGCCCACTCAGTGGCGTATTTATGATTTCATTTCGGGGAGGTAGGTTTTTTTGGGTGTGCAAATTTAAATAATTTACCAGTTAGTAAACCTTCAAGTTATAAGTTCCTTAAAATAGTGGTTCTAACGTAAGACATTGGATCTTATGACAACATTTACACGTAATTCAGAAACAGGATATTTACATTCTAAGAAAACCGAAACTCATACATAAAAAGAGCTATTAAAATGAGAAAACTTGACCGAATTTCTATTGCCTGTTCCACTCAATGGCCGCATGCGGCGAGGAATGTAACCTACCTCCAACGAATAAAGCTGACAAATCAACTCTACTAGCCATGGCGGCAGGTTTTCGTAGTTTATTTAACAATGGGCAGAGAACAAATAAACAATGGGGTATTTAAAAATAGAACTTCAGACGCGAAGTAAGATGCAATTGTTTCAAAGGTTAAATAACAGTTTTCCCGATTGATTCTTCAGTGGTGTTTGTTCCACTGTTAAGAATACTACAATGCTTATAAATAAAATTTCTTTGGCGGGGTTAAAAGTATCCCTGTCAGGGATTTTTCAATTTTCTTTGGCATGGATAAAAAACATCCATGTCAGGAATTTAAAAAAATCTTCTGTCGGGGAGAATTCGCACACTGGTTGTGGATTTGAAGTTAATTCACTTAGGATACAGTTGCCTAGATTTCTATACTGCAAACTCAGCGAATATACATTTTCGTAATATAGAAGTCACGGTCGCCAGTCATTCTCGTCGAATAAGTTGGCGCGATCCCGTGTTCGATCTCCCTTGAAGAGCCAGAGTTCGCCCAGCAACGTGAGGACAGTTCAGGAGTAACTTGACAAAAGATGCGAGCTCCGGTCTACAAAGCCAGATAATGACGGCAGTAAGATCCCACTATTTCGTTTACCGTTGTACCTTTTCTTAAAGATAGTACTTATTTGAGCTTGGCAGTTGAGTTGGCTAATGTTACTGAACTGCCTTGTACTGAACAAGTCCATTTCCTCTTACTCTTAATCTCACTCCAGCACGTCCGTTCCTCGGGCATCGGCATGTTATACATCTTGTGTCTCTAATTTCCTCTATATTATATTTCCGGTGCAATCCAGTCAGGATTTCCTGGCGACATTGTTATAACTCGAATTTGTAGCTGCAGTATTCTGCCTTTGGATCGCATATTACTTTCCAGAAGCCAGCAAATAGTTGGCGCTAGGAATATACTTCGGTAAAAGGGCAAGCGCTGATGCAACAGGTGCAAGGGGAGGAAATGGGAACATGGGCGAAAGAGATCAGAGGTAAACTATACGAAATTGGACTGGGATGGATCTGGGAGGGGGAACACGTCGACCAGGGGACATTGCAATTAGTGAAACAAAGATTAGAGGATATAGATAGGCAGGAAACAATAGCGGAATGTGAAACCAAGAGATCGCTCGAACTCCAAAGAAGGGGACCGCGGGAATGGGGACAGGTACCGTACATCAAGAAGGTGAGCATGGTGGCAAGAAAGGGGTTGGCATGGATCAGGCTAGGAGGATGGAGACACAACACAGTAAAAAATGAGGAAGGGATATATAAATGCGTATTATGCAATGGTGAGGATGGGACAGAACATTTATTCTTATGTCAGGACACGCGCGTTCTGCAGGAGGAGAAGCTACGCAACATCAGCTTGGAAACTGTGTTCAAATCAATCGTAGAGCAAAGGAACATGGAACTATTGGAAAAAGTGGGGGTTTATTTACAAACAGTTAGGGGAAAAAGAAGTGTTGCACAGAGACGGGATAAGGAAGAGGAATAAGTGTTAGTTTAAGTGAGAACAGTTAAACAACCAGAACTGCTATTTTACACCTATACGAAATGTAATGGAAAGTGTAGTGTGTAAGAAAAATCATAGTTGTGTAATACGAATAGATGTAGTGCGCACAGCCGATGGCTCGCACATGAGATGAGCAATAAATACTTAAATACTTAAATACTTAAAATACAAGTTACAACCAGAGCTGTAGTTAAAGGGAAAGGGCGATGGCTCCTGGCAGTGATTTATCCACATACGCCAACACCCCCTAAAATTTCCTTCGCACTCCCTACAATTTCCCCCAAATGCACAATTTACGGCCATGTTGGCTCAAAGTTACCCTTATACCCCCCAAAATACAAACGTACTCCCCCCCGATGGAAATTCTCCATAAACGCCTGGCTCCGCCGGACGTAGAATGAGCAAAAAGAAAAGTTGTATATATAAAAAAAAGAATGAATGTCGCGGCGCCTTGTGAAAGTAACGTCGCCCTATCAAAACAATATTGTCACATTGAATCGCATAAAGGTTACACTTATTTTATTACTTAAAACTGCATACGTCGCTTTCTGTCACTTTTGGCTGAACGCGACAATGAGTGATGATTAGATCAGAGGCGCAACCACGATTTTTTTGTCTGGTGGGGCAAATACCAGGATAAACGTACCAATAATAATAATAATAATAATAATTTTATAATAATAATACTACTAATAATAATAGTGTTAATAACATTATGATTATTGTTATTATTGATTTGCTTTATTTTACTTCGTTTTTGTGCCACTTTTGGCTAATTTGCGATGATGGGAATGAGTGATGAGATGAAACTGATGAATGCACACTCACAAACATCCATGCCCAAGCCGAAATTCGAACCCGGGACCAACATTATTATTATTAGTAGCAGTAGTAGTAGTATCAAAGACGTTATTACCCTCGTAAATTATGCAAAAGGGGGTAGTAGTTGGTGCTAAAGCATTTGTGTTCGAACAAACGATTTGAATTATTTTTTCAACACCTTCAATTTCACATTAATAATGGAAAACAAGCACACAAACTATTTTTGAAAGACAGAAAATGCTTGATATATGCATTCCAAATATAATTCTTTTTTTACATTAACATGTATAACTTTCATGCACGATATATGTTTCACATTATGCAACATGGAGCCACGTGGACACTAAATTGTGTACGTATTCAAAGTTTCTTAATACATATTATATACAACATATATTATTTAAATACATTACACAACCAATTCATCCATCTCACAATAAACGAACAGCAAAAATTACATAAATTGTATCTCAAATGTGCACGCTCCCTTTCCGCAAAACAATGTTTCATGCATTTAAAACAAAATCAATTAAAACAAGTCTTATTTCTGTCTGGTAATTTACAATGCATTACAGAGAACAATGAAAATTTGCGAGCGAAGCGAGCAAGAACATTTTTGGATCCAATATTTTTGCAGGCTGAAATCAATATTGATTTAATAGGGTGCAAATAATTTCACGGGATGCCAGTGCATTCTCTCCTTTACAACTTTTGTGTCTCCCCGATGGTGTAGTGGTAACATCGTAGCCTTGTGATCAAGGGGGCCCGGGTTCGATAGCCGGTGGACGCACATGGCACAGTGGTTCGGATCCCACTTTAAAATGTAGGCCCAGTTCCGAATAGCCTTTCTGTGGGTCAAGCGGACTTAAAACCACAAACCAATCAATCAATTTTACAACTTATATCCAATTAGATCGTTCGGCGACCACGGCCGACTCCCGCTGTCCCTTAACTACAGTCCTAAACTTGATAAGACTAAGAAAAGGAGGCATTGCGAGCAAGAAAATTTTACGAAAAGTATTTTTATTTGCATAAAATGTGAAGTTGTGGGCTGTAATTGCCCCCTTGCAGGCACACTTAGCCGTCAATGTTTGCCCCCTAGAACTCATGTCCGTTGCCCCCTGCCCCCCCTGTGATTACGCCACTGGATTAGATAAAATTCTGAACCCGGAAACTTCAGTAGTGAGATCGAAAGTCGGTCACCAAGCCCCGGGAAAAAGGGGGTTCAGAATCGATTGACATAGCTGTGCACAGTGGACCTAAAAGAAACCCCAAGAAACTTTCTCTTTGTGTCCTCTTGGACGTAACTTCTAGTTTCCATAAGCCTGCACTTCTGGGCGTTACTTTTGTAACACCCTGTATTTGGAGGATACTCAGAAGACACTCAACAGCCGAGAGTAAGGTATAGCGTACACGCTCGGAATGATCCAGTCTCGTGTTTTCTCTTCCTAAACTTTAGCTATTGTTGTACGAGAAGACCATAAAGGGGAACACACAGTTTAATACTACTACTCTACTACATAACCTAATACACAGGTGGTAAAATTGTTATTGCAAAATGAATTAATCATAATTATTTTACATGTCTTTTATTTTTTCTTTTGAGGGGCGGAAAAGTATATATCACAGTGCATAAATCCGGCTTTCCAACAGGATGAAGCTCAAAAGAGGAGCCGTGGAAACTCCCCCTCCCCGACCATTAACCTCTCCCACTCCTGCCGACCTTCCCCTCCACCTCCTCCTCTTGCAACACGTGACAGAGCCGCACCTGGCGTGCCTAACCGAGAGGATCTACATTAGAGGGAAATGCCGCACGACCAGGCGTTAGAGCTCGAGCAAGGGCCTCGGAGAACGGAACTTTGTTGGCATGGCCCTAGGAAAATAATCGTGAGTGAAACGTGATAGCCTGGACGGGTCCATGTTGGGCAGTTAAGGGGGGTGAAGTTTTTTCCCCCCATTGTTTCCTTTTCTATCATGTGCTTCCAGACATGGCATTAGGGTCCGTTATACCATGTTACATTATTTACGCGTGCGCTCATATGGAATGCCAACATTATATCGCAATCACGTAAAGTGTTGGAATTGTAGGAGGATGACGTCATGTGTGACGAAGACATTTGTAAATTACAAGTTTGAACTTGTTTGGAATTTCAGTTTTCCAAAGTGCATATACGAGGTGTGTTCATTATGTCCGCGCTCCGACTTCGGCAAACATCCGTTTTCGGAGGCTCTCGTGGGTTGCCTTTCTGAACGACTACTAAGTATGCAATGGAATGCCAGCATGATATCTTAATCACGTAGATTGTTCGAATTGTAGGAGCATGACGTAATGCTACCGTCCGACGTCATGTATGATGAAGACATTTCTAAATTACAAGTTTGGATTTGTTTGAAATTTTCGTTATTCAGAGTGCATGTACGTACGAGGTGTGTTCATTATGTGCGCGCTCCCACTTCGGTAAAATTCCGTTTTGGAGTCGCTCGCGGGTTGCCTTTCTGCTAGGTGCAGATCCAAGTCATTCCTACCAACAGCAATTCACTCCGCTTGTACAAACAAGCTGGCTATATTTTGAGTTAACGAACAACCTGTTTTCATGTTCTTTCTGTTTCGTTATTTCATTTTGGTCTCTAGGTCTTGGATCACTCGCGAGGATGAGTTACGATCTGATGAAATGGAAGGCTGAACAAATACAATGATATAAAGGTCTTTCCCAGGTTCGCACCTGGAAACTGGTTTCGAAGTACGTTATCCACTTTCTTAACTGTAGGTACAGTGACGACTTAAGTTGCTGGTTCCCGTGCTTTGTGTGGCAACGTCAATCAGGCTGTGTTGCCTAGTTCGAGCGTCAGACCGACCTCTCTCCGGGGCACTTTTGTGTTATCCCTGACTTTTCGAGCAAATATTTTCATTTTGTATCACATGGATTACAAATACCAACTCTACAACGAGATCTTTCATTCTCTCAAACCTCCGAACACACAGGGTTGTGCTCCGACGTGGCAACAGCGCGAACTTATACCACTCGCATAATTTCATGGCCTTGCGTTTAGTCACTAAAGGGAAAACAGGGTAAGCCACGGCCGCACAATAAAGCAGTTCCGCCAGCCCAGCTTCCAAGTTTTTAGGAAAAATCTAATTTGACTAAGAAATTATCATGGCATAGTTATTTCTATGCACAATATTCTGTATACAATTTAGAATTTCTGAGGATTTTTTATCTACCTCCAGCTTCTCTGACTACATCTTATATCCCCTCTTCTTAATTTTCTTTGGCGTCAATATAGTGCAGGCACAAATTATCTATTTAGGTATAAATAAAGGTAAGCAATGCAAATTTAATGCATGGATATCGGTGTTCCACATTGAATTTAATTCCTCGTAATGCGTTATCTAAAAAGGTAGCGTAGAAATTATCGTAATAAATCCGTAAAGATGCAAACAACATTTCTATTTTCGCTTCCTTGTGTACTTCTTTCGGTTAATCGCGACGATGAGAATGGATCGATGAAGTAGATGATGGAACAAAGAGAATGACACATCCATGCCTCACCCAAGATTCGAAACTATGACCATAGGCGTGCGCAGACCCCCTGATTAAGGTCGGGGGGGGGGAGTCTTAATGAAAGTTCATTCGGGAAAGAGAAACCTCATTATTTATCACTTTTTTAGTTTCATTGCATTGATGGGTGTATGTATATACCATACCGGGTGAGTCACCTAAAATTATCACCGGAAATATTTCGTGAACAACACTAAATATTGAAAAACTGCTTTCGCAGATATATAGGTATGGGAGGGGCTCATGAAATTAGTGGACACAATATTAAAGTACCGGTACGTAAGGAAGAACGAGTTGGTTGGTTGATTTGGCGTTTTAAGTCCACTTTATGCACAGTAAGGCTAATCGGGACTGGACCTACAGTTTAAAGTGGGATCCGAACCACTTGTGCCTCCACCGGGTACCACTTTTTTATTATTATTATTAAAGAAAGGAAAGCCCCTAAGCGGAAGCTTCCCCCATGACACTTCATTCACTAATATCATTTCATTCACATTTCTATTTCAGGACTTTTCAGGACAGAAAAATGCCTTACCCGGGACTCGAACCCTGAACGCCTGGCGTTGTAGCGTGCTCTGCTAAAAACTTCGTCACGGAGGTCGACACCACTGCGCCATCGGGAAGGCCCGTAAGGAAGTACGATTTTCAACACAACCTTACGTTTCTTTAAATGGAAACCGCATTTACTTTTCAGCTCATTTGAAAGTATGTAAAAATTCATTAAGAATGCCGTTTGTTACATTGTAATACGTCAGGTAGTTCTCAAGTAATTGTAACGTGAAGTTGAGCGTGAAGGCGCATCCCCACTATGTCGTTGGCAGAGCCGAGCGTAAATGCCCGCACGCTTGTGTTGCATTTTTTCTACACTCGCCATTAATAAGTATCATCTCGGCCTTTTCAGAGTTTGAAAATACTATTTTCTCAGCAACAGTTCTGACGTAAATACACTATCACAAACGTCTGGTTAATCATGTAGTTTGTTACGTCATTGCTTTATTTGATAAATCAATTTGAAAGAAAGAAAAATGTATAAGGTGCAAAGTTTAATAGTTGAAAACTTAAAGATTTGTCATGACCAAACGAGAAAAGTTGATTGTTCCGATGTACTAAAAATTATGACGTAAATGAATGAACGTAAATTAAAAATTAGAATGTCGTTAATGTACTAACATTTATGTATGTAACTGATGGTGGAATGTTCAAAATTTATACTTTTTAATTAACAAATAATTGTTAACTCGGAAAGATGTATCAGAACGTTTTAGATAATTTGTCAAAGCTTACTCATGTATAAACTACACATTTTATTGTAACCAGCAGTTGTTGGAACGTAACAACTTTCCTAAGCACAACGCATAAATGGCCTCAAAAGGGGGATATGTTTGTTACGACACCACGAATCAACTTGTGAGAATGTTTGTTTCAAGCGGCAACTTCACGTTACAATTACTTAAGAACTATTTGACTTATTACAATGTAACAAACGGTATTCTTAATGATTTTTTCCGTACTTTGAAATGAGCTAAAAATAAAATGAGGTTTCCACTTGAAAAAATTAAGTTTGTGTTGAAAGCCGTATTTCCTTACTAATTGAACGTATTGTGTCCACTAATTTCATGAGCCCCTCTCACACCTTTATATCTGCGAAAGCAGTTTTTCAATATTTATGTTCACGAAATATTTTCGGTGGTAATTTTAGATGACACCCTGTATATGATCTAATGCAGGAACATAGAGGCACCATAACGAATAAATAAATATCTCTGACATGTGCTGCGCTCCTTCTCCTCCAAACAATTGTGTTCATGCATTTATAACAAAACTCTTTGGCAGCAAGAGTCTGAAGTACTTAGTAGTTATAAATTTTCTCTCTCTCTGATAATTTATAATGCATTACGGAAAACAATAAAATTGCGAGCGAAGCGAGCAAGAACATTTTTAGATCCAAATTTTGCAAACTGAAAACAATATTGATTTAATATGGCAGAAAATAATTCATGGGCCGCCATGGTGTTCTTTTACATGTCTTTGTCATTTCGACGCCCAGGGCCAACTCCAGCCGCACCCTAGCTACGGCTCTGAACTTGACAAGACTGTAAGAAAAGTTTACGAAATTTATTTTTATTTGTACAAAATTTTATATCGAGGGGGGGGGGTGCCCCTATGTGCTCCCTGCAGGTATTCTTGCCCGCCTGGAAGAAATAATGCAAGAAAGACGTGAAAACAAATCTCATCTTGGATATATATTTTTGTCCTGCTTTAAGCTTCTACTAGTATTGCTCCTCAATGTTTGCCCCCCCCCCTTAGATATTTCAAGAGATTTCCGTCCAATGTTGGGGAGGAGCAATAATAGTATAATAGCGTTTAATAACGGCGATAAGATTCCTCTACACTAAATTTCTAGGTGAAAGTATAATAACGTAGGGACCTAGACGTTTGGAGGGGGGGGGGGCAAGGATGGCCACGCCTACCCCTTAGAAATCAAATGTCAACCTAAAAGTATATATTTCACACGTCATAGTAATTTACATTAATGCGATAATTTCAAATTCAAGTGGTGTATTTTTTGGGGGCAACACTATTATCGGGGTAATATGCCCCATGGAAAAATACCTTGCTTGTCCCTCCGTGGAAAAATCTGCGGACGTCCATGGTTAGGGGGGCAACTGCCCCCCGTGCGCACGCCTATGACCCCTGAGTTACAAAGATTAGGCCTAATACTCTTGGATTAATCGCGATGATGAAGATGAATGATGAACTGATGAAACGGTGATTGAACAAACACACATCAAAGCCTGACCAGGGTTCGAACCTGGGACCTCTGGTTTCGTAGCGCGTTTCGCTAAACCCACTCTGCCACGGAGGTCGGCAGCGTTGCTACACACTTGTGCAGTGCTATAAATCACTGCAGATAATAGATGATAAAATATGCAGAATTAAAGGAAATAAACCGCCAACCGATTTCATGAATATTTTGTCTGCAAACTTTAAACGCGCTCGCCGATTTTACTCAAACGCAACACCAGATCAGCCCTCGTCTGACCTCCAATATATCTAGCCATTGTAACATTTTGCTCAAAATATCTAAACTTACGACATTTAGGACTGTCACAACATTGGCGATTTGCCTTCTTTCGACTCCCAACCCCTCCTGAACTACTTAGAGTATGCTAAATTTACTTCAAAAAAGGGTAAAATGTAGTATGAAGGCCGAATCACACGGAACTGGATATCCAGTTATAGTTGGAGCTGAACTGGCTACTTGACCAGAAGTGATGGCTTGCTTGACTGATTTTGAGGAATAGGTCATGTTCTAATTGCTACTGGCTTTCCTCGACTGGATTCTGTGCAACAGCAAATCAGAGCAAAGTCTGGCCATGTGAACATAATCTGTGAGTTTGCAAAGAAGACTTCTTATCTGTGGTTTCCGAGTCTTGGCTGTTTTTCTTAGGTTCGATAAAAATAAAAGTAAAGAGATGACGTGCAGTGCATTCGTGTTCAGTTCATTAATATTTAGGTATTTATGCAAAGCGATGAGATGTGTACGTGACGAATATGATTAGCCGAAAATGATCCTTATTATTACAAGTATCTTTACAGATTGTCTGCTCTGCGCAATGTCTTATGGGAACAAAAGTATTATCGACAAGTACGGCAACAAGTATAGTGTGAGGCGAAAACAAGCAAATGGGTAGCCAGTCGAGCGCCAACTAGGGCATTCCTACTGGAAATCCAGTTCCGTGTGTTTCGGGTTTTATATACATGTACTGGAAATGATATCTACTGGCTGGTAAAGAAAAGCGCCTGCAGGGATAAGGAAGGCAGGCAAGAGAAGCCACTCACTCCCTGAAAAACTGAAACTTTTCTTACATTATCGTCTTGCATGTAAATGTAAGTATCTATCAATTACATATTGTGTGATCTACAAAAATGCACTCAAGGAAAGAGCCATCGCCGAATCAACAAAGAGAGAAACTGGAAAGAGCAAACGTCGAAGCGCTCTGTGACGGTATTGACGAACTATTAAAGTGATATCACTGTCAGTCGTCAAAGAAATGGATCAAAAAACTTTCTTGCTCTATCTAAATAATACTCTGGATTTGAAGGCAGGATATACGTATGTGGATAATTCTGGCAAGGTATCCAGATACACCTAAACTATAAATCTGTGTATACACGATCAAATGATTCACGAACAAGGCGTTGAATTGAACGCTTAAAATCGACAATTGATCAGCGTTCCTATTGAAATCTTGAATTGTCTGAAATTGCACATGTTCATGATAAAAAAAAAAAATTGGTCAAGTTCACATTTTACCAAAACGTGGCAGTGTGTACGGCACGAAAAGAAATTGACTAGCGATTAGCCTTAACAAAAAAAAAAAAAAGGTAAAGTGCTCCCCTGTGCATAGCACCACGCCATGAAGGCGTATAGGGGGTGTGGGGGTAACGCCCCACACTTTCTTGATCCGGTCGTGAGTGGGGGTGATGTGATCAGCATAACGCCCCTGACCGCCTTTACCCCCAGGTTATCCCCCAGGTACCCATGTTATTCGACGCTGGGTGGGCGCCGGGGCCGCTTCCATCGTTAGAAAAGTTCCCGGATTTGAACCGGCCGGGGATCGAACCCGGGACCTTTAGCAGGGTAGTCAGACGCGTTACCGACTGAGCCATCGCGGCCACTAAATTTACATCACATAACCTTAACAAAGATAATTTTCTTTCTGAAGGAATGTGTAGGGCATATTAAAAACTCGAATTAAGTGTGATAGTCATGTATTTTCTCGGCATTAATAGTCTAAGTGTAATATGAGACACCAGAAAAACAATGTGAACACAATAAAATAATTGTATAAAAATCTCATTTCCACAGATATACAGATAGTTGTTTTTCATTGTGATGTGTTTATCTAAACTTAATTGATTGATTTGCTTTATTTTACCTCGCTTTTTGTGCCACTTTTGGCTAATTTGCGAAGATCGGGATGAGTGGTCATATGATGAAATTAATGAATGGACACAGATGCATCCATGCCCAGGCCGAGATTCGAACCCAGTTATCTAAACTTAAATGTAATATCAACACAAAATCTTATGTTTTACGGTTCGTTGTTGAATATATTTTATAATCACATTACTCACTGCTGAAGAAATATACATCATTCTTTAAACGAGAATTTTCCACCGCTCCACTTTTTCTTTCTCGCAAGTCGCAAACATACAACTACGTATGTTACGCTTTCCGTGTCTTTCTCTTCACCACAGAATATAAATAAATAGCATTCTGTACCTAGATGCTTCTTTTCTATAATCGATTTCAATAGCATGTCTGATTGGTCGATAGTCGGTCACGAAAGGCGTTCATTAGAACCGTTCCTTTTTAGAAATTCTTGGTTATTACGAATGCGAGAAGCAGCATGACGTGTAATCTGACGCCACCATGACATTCAACGACTTGTTCGTGATTCATTTGATCGTGTACAATCAGCTTTAGAATCAATTCTTGAATCGAAAAGATCCACATAAAGCCCGAAAAGCAAAGTTAAATAACAAAAAATCGAAAATTCAATAATAATAAGTATACTCATGGGCGTATTTAAGGAAGGAGGTGTTCAACGGGTCCACGCCACCCCCCTTTTGGTTCAGTAAAATTACCAGACTACCTGTTCTATCCGCTTGTTCATAAAATTTATTCAAACCTATTTTATTCTCCTAAATTCGAGACGTATAACACGGGATACAGATGGGAAGGAAATTACGTAATTCCACACACCAGATGGCAAATGCCTGCAATTTCCTGATAGTTTCGGAATTTCTGCGAAAAGAAACTTCATTCTTCTTACAGGAATTTGGTTTTTAAAAACCCAGTGCAAGAAAACCAGGGAAACACTGTAACATTCAAAAGTTGTTCGACACAAGATTAACAGAAAAGTATCAATACTCAGTAGCGTGACTTGTGGAAATGTGGAGAAATATTTCAGCAAGCTCTTCAGTTTCTTCACCGTGTAACCTGTGGGGGAGTTTGAACATTTCCACTTGTTCTAACCAAATTGTTTTCATGCAGTGCGTGTGCAAGATTATGCTGGGCACCTCAAAAGGTGGACTGTTCAGTACTGTGAACATGTCAGTATTAGTTCTGAGAACTTTAATGAAATTTAATCCAAAGCAGAGAAACTACTTAGAGACTATGATGAAGAAACGAAGAGATCTAGAACACTCAGCCGTCAAATCTGAGGGAACAATACACCAGCTGAGAGCACAAAAGAATATTACAAGGTAAACCTTCGTTGGCCATTTTGTAGTACAGAGCATTCCCTGACATTCGCTACGAGACTCGGCGGAAAGCGGCCCGGCATCAGAGATTGTCTTTCCCGGTGAACGGGTCCGCGACAGTCGGTAGAGTCGGCTATTAAAATTACAGTTTTCATATTGTGTACTAACCTTGACTACAGAAGGTGTTGAAAATGATGTCCCTCTGCTGCAACACATTCCTGGCATCTCCGAAGGAAATTGGCATTTACACCTGCAAGTTCGTCTACTGTAATTCTCGTACAATACTCTCTTTTAACTCACGGATGGAGTGCGGAAGGTCTTTGTATACTTTATTTTTTTAGATTTCCCATTTTTCTTTCGAGGTTTAATAGTCCTCCTATGTGGAACGGGAACACCAGGAAATTTCGTTGCAAATTTCGTTGCAAAACGTCGTCACACTTCTCCACAATCCCTCTTTCCGAAGTAACACTCGACAAGATAAATCCTTTGTTGTAATGTAAACTTTTGTGGTGCCATATTGAGCCACAATCTTCAACACACGGACACGACACAACACAACTTCCGAGGGAGGATTATACTGGCGTCAGTCTGCAACGTCAACAGAAAGCGAAAGAGAGCGAAGGCAGGGAGAGCGAAAAAACAGACTGTAGCATGCGACTGTCGCGGACCCATTCACCGGGAGAGACAAGGGATGATGCCGGGCCGCTTGCCGCCGAGTCTCGTAGCGAATGTCAGGAAATGCTCTGTAGAATTGAATTCACGTTTCTCTGAACACAGACAACAACACATTGCAAAATTGCAACAACTTATTCGAAAAATGTGAAATGGCTATCCTCATTCATTGGAACAGTGTGTCAAAATGTTGGATGGCCTGGTATAAATTGGATTTTGATAGCCTGATCATACCTAGGCCTGCTATACGTCCTGGACTTTCCGGGACAATCCCGGAATCATATAATTTATCCTCGAGTCCCGAATAGTTTCTTCTAGATGCACAAATGTCCTGGATTTGTGTGGGAAGAAGAAATGATTAAGACCTTAACTTTATTTATATTTAAATGCGTAATAGCCTATTAAAATGCTGATTTTACTAAACAATCTAACTGTACATTCAACCGCTCCCTCTCGATGATATAAGAGTTATCGAGTTACAAGAAGATGCTGCAAGGATATTTGACTTCACGATAGCGCCAAAGTCTGCTAGCAGCACTCAATTTCAGTTGCAAATCTCTTCCATTGCAAGCTGTTTACTGCAAACAGTCAGTGCATGAGCGCCCGCACTGTTCAGTTCGCAGTTCTCAAATAAAGTTTCGACATTGTGAGATAACAGCTTAATTCATTATGGCACGGAAATTCAAGGTTAATGATATACTTACACACAACTTTGTCGGGTCCCGCACCCCCCCCCCCCTTCCTTAAGTGAACTACGTATATATACGCCCATGGGTATATACAGCTATTGTTTTCAGTAATAATAGTAAGAATGAAAATACCTATGAACACAAAAATAACAAGTTTGATGAACTTAACATTCGGTTTCAATAATTTTCAATTGTTCTCCTCCCAGAAGTAGAAAACAACGCCTAAAATGATCCGATATGCCATCTGGTGGAATTTTCCGGAACTGCTCTATGTAGGGTAGGAAGTCGTTCAAAGCATGGGAAATGTTCGAAAGAGTATCGTCTACTGTTGAGTTTTTTTTTGCTCTAAATCGTTTTGTGGGCCAGGACAAGTGAAAAGTTTGCATGTGTTTCCACCCCGTGGAATCAACAAAATTAAATTTGTAAATAAATCAGGGAAAACAGAATTTATTGACCGAAGATTTGGCATGGGCGATAGCATTGAAATACGGCAAGGAAATTACGAAGAGTGCACGAGTCTGTTCACTTTATTTTCCGAAAGATGATTTTATTACCATGAAAGTAAAGTTTTAAATTGTTCTTGATGAATAAAACCTTTTTTCCGAAAACAATGTATTATGTATGAAATTTGGAACATGTGCAAGACGATCAAGTGTGAAGATGAAATAGTTTGAGAATGAATTAATGTCTGTAATCATAATGGTGAACAGAAAAAGAAAATCGACATGTTAATGTTGTTTCATTCAGTAAGTCCTTTTTCAGTGAAGAGAGACTCGATGAAATTGTGAATTCTATTATTATTATTATTATTATCCTGTGTTATTATTCCTCTTTGGAGGAAGAACTGCAACGGTATGTTTACATTTTTCTCCTGCCCAAGCTTTGCAAATACAGGTGAATTGCTTTATTTTCAAATCATTTCCGAGAGCCCCAGTTACAACCTGAAGTGCAGATGAAACAGCACTGCTTTGAAGAACCAGTGCGTATACATTACTGTAGTTTCGTCTGCGTTTTCCGTGTTATTTTTGCCTATCATAATGTTTCGTTCTCAGCACAGCTTCACCGTCGTTATAGTTCCTGGAATTCACATCGCATTCGCAATATTTAAAAATATCACGTAATTTAAACGTTTCTTCCATACCAGCCATAACAACACGCTGCTCTTACGTACTACTACTGAATGTAAACAAAGATTTATCCTACATAGAGCGGCCATATTGGAAGCGACACTAGCGCTCAGGTGGTAATTTTAATCGCGAATTGTCCTCCCGAATACTTTGAAACTAGCGACGTCTGCTGTTGTAAGATGAGTTTGAATTATCTGTATTGAAAATTAGAGTATTCTCTGGGCGTGACATGTCTGAATTATATTTCCATCATGTTAACAATGGTACACATATATTGTTGTAATGTATCTCTCTTGTTCGTGCTATATGGTAAGGAACCGGAGGGGCGATCTCCTATTGTCATCTAAAATTGAGTGAGCACCCCTTATCAACGAGACGACTAAAATTAACAGTTAATGGCCCTGAGGACGACATTAAAACTAAATGATCATCCTCTCCATGTAAGTTGTTAATTCGCCATTATTATGTTCATAAATATAGGTAAAGTTTATGTTTGCGACTACTCAGGCCGACTGCCTCAGATTGCTTGAACACCCTGTATACAGAAATACAGAGCCCACTTTAACAACAGAACTGGGCGGCCCTTGGAAAGAGTTTATGTATAGTTCTCCTTTCGCCTTAAGTAACAGTTCGTCTCAAAATAGATCAACCTAGTTACGTTGCTGCCTACGTCACTACAATCTTTTTTTGAACCTTCCAACTGCTATATGAACAAGTAAATACGTCTGCGTGAAGAAAGACTAGTGATTAAGTTGCTGCCATAGATTTTTTTTTAACTAACGGTGTTGAAGAACTTATTAACCCAAGCATGGATATTCGTTATCTTCATCGATTTGTCAATTCATTCTCATAGTCGCGATTGACCTAGAGATGTATACGGACGATGTACTATAACCAACGGCTTTCCCGAAGGGGCAGTGGTGACGCTGACGTCTTGTAATCAAGGTGTGCCGGGTTCGAAACCACGTGGAGGCACATTATATTTTATTTATTTATTTATTATAGTTTTCATGGCGAAGTTGAGACCACTTAACCAGGTTTAGAAGTCATTACATAAAGGATAAAGAAGAAAAAAGCAATATTATGATCGTCCGACGAATTGATACGAACCCAAGACCCTTTGCTCCGAAGTTGTTACAATCACCTATAAGTTGAAGATTAACTTGCAGGTACAGTCATGGACATATCTGACTTGTAACGATTCCATTCACTCTGAAATGTGCGTGAGTGCACAAACTCCCCCCTCCCAATACACACACACACATACAGGGTGTACCATTTATGAAGCGATTGAAGCATGGATAATGGGGAACAAACATAGAGCAGCGGATCTCTCTCAAGGAGAAGCAGAAAGAAAGGAAAGTAAAATGTACGCAATGTCGGACAACAGCAGTTAAGTGAAAGTGGGTAACCAATGTACATTTGAAAAATAACCGATTTTTTCTTTTTTCTTCTTTGCTATATTTTATGATTTCATGTTATAATCAGTATGATTGAACTACTTCCTTTGCATTGTTGTTGTCCCGCAAGTTTTCTCATATTGATCTCTGCTTTCCTTCCGACAGCATTTTCGCGAGGGATACTTCCTGAAGAATAGTAACACTGTTAAGCCTTGTTTCCATGTTAATAAAACATAAAATGCTGACAAAGGCAAAATTGATTGTATAAAGAATATACACTAAAAACAACGTTTGTACCCTCTAGTAGAGTCTTCTTCAGTCGAAGATTCTCAATAAATTATTTTATTTATTTTATTGTGAATCTTCGACTGAAGAGGACTCTGTTAGAGGGTGGAAACGTCGTTTTTAGTGTATATTTTTTATACAATAAATTTTGCCTTGCTCAGCATTTTATTTTTTCTTTCGTGAAAAAGCATTTCCTTTCACTGTTGTCAATCATATCGACAACCAGTCGGGTTAGTATTAGTGTAAGCGCAATTTATGCACAGATATGCCAATCGGGACTGTCACCTCAACCACTATGTGCACCACTCAGGACCGCTTGATTACAAGGCGAAAGCGGTAACCACTACGCTACGGGTGGGAGAGACGGCCAATATTCGGGAGGCACCCTGTATAGTGCCAGCATTATGAATCATCGCTGTGGAAGAACGCGACAGCTTTCTTTCCCCTCCCTTGGCAACCGTTGTCAGGGAACCCTTTCCCCTCTCCGTTGCCTTGGTAACGCTCCTCCTTCCCCTCAGCACCCGCTGTGCAAAGACCGGAATGCACAGATTTGAGTCTGGGAAGCACGGACTGCTGGCTGGACCCCAACGGAAACTCGACCTGCCTACTCGCCATTGGAGCCTTGCAGGAGGGTTCTCTTACGTCGCGCGTTTCTCTACCGCTGAGCTAACCGCAACGACACAGAAAAAATCAATGCCTTGTTCTGAAATGTCTCGGTCTCGTCTCGAACTGTACATTCGTGTCTCGTTCACGGAATCGACTCGATTTATAAAATATCCATCTCGTTCTCGAAGGGCAAATCTCGAAATATAGAGTACAAAGCAACATTTGCAACGTGTCACAGCGACAACTTTCAGTGTAAAAAAAATGACATTTTGTGTGTGGACGAAAAAGTAAGTAAGGAGCATGCACTATTGGTTAGAAACACTATCCGCAAATATGCAGGAATAGTAAAAATTTCCTTATGTAACTTTCCTCCCGTTCAAATATTGATTTCTCAGGAACTACAATACGCAGAGAGATGAAACAAATTGTGGACACACAATACACTCTTGCCATGTAAATTGTAGCAGATAGGAATTTTCGTGATAGCGCACACTAACATGATAGCCTAGGTCCACGCAATGTTCAAATCGACCCGCCTGCGTGAGCGAGTGAACCATCAATCAATAGCACGTGACCTTTCAACATTTCATTGACTGGAAAAGTTAGAGATGCATACTATCTGTATAGCCTTAATCAGGACTTAATGTGAGCCGGAATGTACTTCCTGCTGCAACAGTGGACATCCACTTTATTTTTTTAATCCACTATACAAAAACCAATCCTTTGTTACGTTAATTCTTGTAAACAATAGATGAAGAGGAAAAGAAACAGTTCTTGTACTAAATTTGTCTCCTGTCTGTGGGCAATCAGTTGGCGCCAGGGATTTCAGAGTGACAGGTATATCACATGTTTAATCTTTCGTTCTGTAGTCCTCAATGCCCAAAGTTATATGCTGATGCATACCTCTGAAGAGGGGTGGATTTCCAAGAAGTGGAAATATAAGCTTCTTGCGGAGAATTCTTTCATGTTGGTGTCCGTTTGATATTGTCAGTTGTGTACTGTGATAAAATAATGTAATTGTATCTACATGATTTTATTTATGTCAATTCTTGATAATCTATAAAAAGTAAATAAAATATTTTCGGTTAGAATTCGCTAACTAGTTACGATTATTCAGTATTTACGGAAATTTAGAAAAATAATATATTTTGTAGGGCATCGGTTGATTTTCATTTACCGATACCATCCGATACTAAAGATTTTCAGTGGCTAGTAAAGCGGGCAAAGGCAACAGCTAGTCTCAACATTTGTCCTTTTTTAAAAGTTCGTTTACCCTTCCTTGTGACAGATTGGGAGACCAACACAGAAAGTTCCATAGATTTTCCTAGAAACGAGGGATAAAACCCCACCCTCCTGGGAAGCAGATGGCAAGATCAAAGGCATGGGTAAGTGAAAGCTGAACCCAAACATGACTATGAAGGCATGTAACTGCTTAGTTAACGCTGTGGGAAATAAACCATTAATTGCCAATTCTTGCTTGAAGCTCGTGGTGGTAAGATAGGTGGATGTTTTTAACTCCCCGCCGCACTAATGGTTGGTTTACATTGGTCGAGTAAGCGGGAGAGTTACTGGCCTGTCTGCTGCACTCGACCCTTCTATAGCGAGTAGCTGTTTACACACTTTCTACTAACTCCAGCAAAGTGGGATAGGAGCTGAAGCTGTTTGGTGCTCTTTTCACAGAATGAACCCATCGACGTAGTTGTCTATTTAAAAACAAAAGTTCTTAAACTGTTTCCACGTTTTTTTGCACGAGAAATGTATACAATAATGCAGAAGGACATGTCTTAAAAAAAAAAAACAAATTTCTTTGATTTTTCTATTTTCGATCATTCTTGGTTGAACGTAAATTCCTTATTTTTAATTTTCTTTCTCCTGCGCCAAATACATCAAGTATACATCAAGTGTCATCTCTTCAACTTCATACACCCGTAGTTTATTTTGTTTGTTCCTATAATAGGCACACATTCCATGGACACTCACAGACACAACACAACACAGACTCTATACTGTCCTCAGAAAGCGTTTACTCGGTCGAGTCGCTGTCCTCCGTGGACAGCCACTCGACTGTCCTGACTACTGGAGCAAGTACTGGCTCCAGTGCTCTCCCCACTTGTTTACACGGGGAGAGTAGCTCGCTTTACCCTACTCGCTCCAGCTACTTTCCCGTCTACTCGACCAATGTAAACCAGGCCGGGTCAGGTAGTTGAGGAGTTCTTGGAAAAGAGGGATGAAGGACATTGTGAAATTAGCTTTGTTTTTCTCTACTTTCAAGCGCGAAGGGGAATCAGCAGTTTATACTTATCCTCTTCGCTTCTGTCTTTCGTGTGACTGCCGTTATCGGCCAATGATGGTTATTTATTTCCGCCGAAAGCCGGCCCCCGTGGCGGAGTGGTTAGCACATCGCGCTACGACGCCAGGGTTTGAATCCCGGCCTGGGCATGGATGTTTGGGAGTGTCCCTTCATCAATTTCATCACATCATCACTCATCCCCATCTTCGCAAATTAGCCAAAAGTGGCACAAAATGCGAAATAAAATAAAGCAAATCAATCAATAATTTCCGCCGAGATTAGATTGGGAACGTACGGCTTTGAATGACAGTACCAAGAAAGATAAGTTATAAAATATTTATCAGGAAGTTTACTTTTCATCAAATGAACGTACCATCATTCTTTTTGTTATTCAATATATATTCAATTTTTTACTTCTTTCATATAAATTTCCTTGCCATCACTGTTGTTTTTACAAAAATTTTAGCGGTCTTAACTACACGTAAGCTAGATGATGAATATTTGCTGTTTTATCTCTAATTTTATAGCGTCTTTTTACTATTTATGTAATAACAATATTTTTTTAGTCAAGATAGAAAGAACAAAATTAGTATTAACGTTGTCTTTCCTCCGTTTCTTAGTCTATGGTTACATACAGCAATACTCCATACGCATGGAGAAATTAAGTACTAATTAATTAATTTTCATATCATTACAAATAATTATATTAACGTATTAAATAGAAACAATTTTATTATTATATTTCTGAGACACTTGGCACGGACTGGCTCTCCAAATTATGTATTTCTAGATACGTGCCTAGTGATGTGACGAGTTAGTAATACTCGGTATATATTATACAAGTATCGGTATCGGTGGGTATCGGCAAATGGTGGTATAGGCTCAGCTGTAATATTTTATTAAGTGCTATTCGTTTAAAATGTGAATGGGAACTTAATTTCCTGAAATGTCAGACGTGACAGACCTTGTGTTTATATATTTACTTTGGCTGCAATAATAATAATACCATTGTTATCTTAATATGCATTTATTATTGTTGTTATAGTAGTAGCAGTCCTGTACGTTCATTTGTGGTTGGCGTACCGGCTATTGACTGAAACCACTTTAAGCACTGCCCTTTATAATGAACCCTAGAACTGCGGAGAATGTTTAAATTCTAGGATGTCTGTGCCAGTCAACAATCGATGATACTTTAATGATGCAAATATTTTGATTGTTTTAATAATAAAAATAAAAATACTCGTATTTATGCAAGCAATCGTGTATCGGTCAAATCTCGCCAATAAGGTAGAGAGAGAGAGTAAAAAAAATACATGACTAATAATAAAAAAGTACACGAGAGTAACAAAATTGTAACATACTGGACCTGCAAGTGGGATCCGAGGAACTATGTGTCTCCACCACCGGGTATTTAATGCAGGACCCCTTGGTTATAACAATAACAATGGAAAGGAAATAATAAAAGTGATAAGGAAACAATACATTTGTTTGTAAATATGCACAGGAAAGGTGCGATTACGTGGCATAAATATAACCCACTACTTTTGAATCGCCCTGTATTGTGGTTAGGGGAAACACGGCACAGGTTTTGTGGAATGTGCAGGGAACAAAACCCGGACGCAGAGAACAAAACACCTGCACAGCAGATGGACGAATGGCAGAAGGGGAGAATGATAAAAGCAGGTGTGGCGCATAAGGCGGGAAGCGATTGGATTGGTGAATGAAAGAGGAGCTGGCGGGAAAGAAAATTGGAGGGAGAAAAATAAACCCAAGTGATAAGTAGTTCGACAGGGACGGACCATCGCGCCAGGATTTTTTGTAGAGTGTTGTTCAATATCGAAGCTGCGGTGTAATAACTCAGGTGCCAACCTCACTTACACACAGTACACTCTAGACTGCAGTTTGAAGACTAACGAATCTCTGGCGCTTAGACTTACAGTCAGTATAATCCTCTGTGGGGCTTAAGTGGTCGTCCATGTGAGTTTGTGATTGCCCTTTCATCAATGTCATCAGCTCACAATTAATCCTCATCGTCGAAATTAGCCAAAAGTGGAAGAAAGCGACGTAAAATAACCAAATCAATGAATTAATCCACCATCTGGAGCAATTGTTTAATGTACATAGGACAGTAACAACCATCACGCTTGACGTCCTTTTTCAAAATGACGGCTCAACCGCTCGACAAGTTCCATTAAAGAGAAAGGGGTTTCTATCATGGACTGGACAGCGCCAGAAATGTTTATAAGGGGGCTCAGGCAGTTACCGTTTTAATCGGCGTATAAGACGCACATCCTTTTTTGCACACATTTTTTAGGAAAAGGCTTTATCACGGAATTTTAATTAATTTACAAGATTTTAAATATAATGTAATATGAATTACTAGTTTCAACAAATAGCTTACCTAATCTTACTAGCAAAGAATACATTTTAATCTTCGGCTACACACCGCAAGGAAGGAAGATAGAAATTGTTTAACTCAGAGCAGAAAATTTCTGGAAATGAAGGCAATCAAAAAACTGAGTATCGGCGTATAAGACGCACCCTGTTTCTCAGACCTATTTTTAAGGGAAAGAAGTGCGTCTTTTACGCCGGCAAATGCGGTAATTGATAAACCTTGAAAGTATAAATAATAATTATTATTAACATGCTTATCAGTATTATTATCCCACTACTAACCATTATACACTAATAGAAATAAGCCGGTCCCCGTGGCAGAGTGGTTTGTCCATCGCGCTACGACGCCAGGGGTCCAGAGTTCGAATCCCAGCCTGGGCATGGATGTTTGTGAGTGGTTTGAGTTGATATAATACAAAACAAATGTGAAAGAAGAACATAACCACTGTTGTGGGCAGGGCCGGATTAACCTATGGGCAACTGGGACAATTGCCCCGGGCCCCCCACCAAAAGAAAGCTGTGAAGGGCCTCCACCAAAAAAATCTTTTAACCAGCTGGCTATGCTTGTGAAAAATTACATAAGAAGTAGTATTTTAAAAATAAAAAAAAACTTCAATATTGTCGTATGTCTACCCTCTTCTGGATCCAATTGTAGCACAGCTCTCAGTCGATCTGTTGTAGATATCTGAAGCTCAGTATACTTTATACCATGGATTGATTTGGGTGTGATGTGGAAATAAGGGACACTTATTCAAACAATCAATTCTCAGATACGATTAAGATAATAAATAATCCTACGAAGTACATAACTTTCTTTCGTTAATAACATCGTATTGGAACTGTGAGTTTTTCTAGGGAAAATATTTGTGGAGAAACTAGCGCTCTCTCTCGGTGCATCAGTGAACTACGGGACACCTAACTTTAAGCAGCGCTTTTATCCCCTTAATGTTTACTATATATTGTAGTTACGGTGTTCACTCTTCATAATATACTGTAAACATTTAGACGCAGAATTATACTGCTGCTATAGCGCTACAATTTTCGTCCTGTAACTATTTTACTGCGCTATTCTCCCTGCAAACCTATCTGCGATATGTTCGATTGTGAATGACTACTGATTCTAAAATCAGGTCTACCGTTTCAACTGCTGAATATTGGTAAAGGTAAAGTGCTCCCCTGTGCTTAGCACCACGCCATGAAGGCGTATAGGGGGTGTGTGGGTAACGCCCCACACTTTCTTGATCCAGCATCACGCCCCTGACCGCCTTTACCCCCCAGGTACCCATGGCATTCGACGCTGGATGGGCGCCGGGGCCGCTTCCAACGTTAGAAAAGTTCCCTGATTTGAACCGGCCGGGGATCGAACCCGGGACCTTGAGTATTGGAGGTTAACATATTCAGCTAATAAAGCTCCTAGTAAAAATAATAAAAAATGGGGACTCCCACAAAACATTTTGCCCAGGGGCCTCCACAAACCTCGATACGGTCCTAGTTGTGGGCAAGTAGTGAGTTAATTTTGGTGACCATGGTTCACTACCACCAAGTATTTGGTTCTTACAAGAAGCAGTATTCATAGGGTCTCTTCTTGATTTCAATTTGAGGAATTAATCGCCATGTAGTAATATGATATGATACAGTGGCGTGCACATTGGGTTGGGTGGGAGTTATAAACCCCCTTTGGCCCAGCATTACTAAAAAAAGAACGTCAAAGGAAATAAAAGATAGCAAAATGAGGGCTAACTACTAAAAGAAAAGTGTATGTTTCCCCCTCCATTTTCGAAGATCCTGGGCACGCCGCTGATACGATATGTATTTTCATTAGAATTTAAAATTAAAAGCAGAGGCAAGTTATGAAAAATTAGAATTACGTTTAAAATATTTGGTTGTTCTTTAACACACGTAGTTTTGCAATACATGGTATTAATACGACTGAAGGTTTTAAAACCGTTTTACAGTAATTAAAGTAACTTAAACTTATAATGTTAAACATAATTTTAAAAATTACTGTCAGTGATCAGGGACGACCGATCTTTCGTCTCTGGTCAGATAAATGTCTTGAATATGAAGATTGCAGTCTACGCAAGTGGGAAATCTTCAAGAAAATGCACTGTGTAATGTATATTATATCGGCTGTTATCTTAAAGTGACAGCCTAGAAATTCACTTCTATCGCTGTAAACTCAAGAAAGTATAATGCAATATTAAAAATCACAGACAACTAAAGTAAGGTCAGACTGTCTACTTCTCATTTTGTCGTGTATAGTGGAACCACGAGCAAAACAACCTGCGCAGACCCGCGACTCCTGTACACCGTACCCCCGCGAGAAGGGGAGGGGGAGAGTGGACCATGCTTCCTTATGGCCCGAGATGGAGGGAAGAAGGGAAAGCTGCGCGGGGACTTTTCGTCCCAAGGTTTTTTCCTTGTGGTCGATCTATAGGTGTCAGAACTTAACATATCAGGGGGAAAAAAGATCCGCTTTACCCCACCGGTATCCTTTTTTTCCTAGTCTCCCCTACTTGGAACTTCTCTTGGGAACATTGAGGGGACCCTCGACCTCATGATCCTGCCCAGTGGCGGCGATTAGGGGCAGGCGGGGGGCAGTAGCTGTTCTTACTCCCAGTTTTGACACCCAATCGCCGACACTGCTCCTGCCTCAATACTGGATGTAGCGAGTTAACATCAAGTTAACATTAAGTTAATATCAAGAGAGCGTAGAAATATAACTAGAAAGAAGCGTAAAAACACCAAGGCATGGCATTTGGACGCATCTGACAAACTTCACGGTCAGATAAGTAGAATGTGCCCCGTCATCTTGATGAGAAAGGTATGGATTAACAGTTATGCGACCTTTGCATGCTTCTTATCTAGGAAGGAAAGCAAGCAACTTGATTGGTCAACCAAAGTAAGGGCAGAAATTACTGTTCTCTGTTCGTCGTATCAAGAGAGTCAATGTAAACAAAAGCACGTGACTTGTGCTGCTTATATATAATCTTTTGTGCAGCAGCCCTGAAGGGCTTTGGCTTACCTACCGACTGCCGGTCTCCCTCCCACGCTTTCCTTCGTCACCTCTAAGGGTGGAAATCTGCAACCAGTATTGGAATAGTCGGGGGGTCAGCCCGACGTATTCCCAGTCGTTATGAATTCTGACCAGAGCCGGATTCGAACCTACGCCGTCCCGCAGCGAACGATCTTAAGACGAGTGAACGCCTTAACCCGCTCGGCTAACCTTAACCCGCTCGGCTACGGAGGAGGACACTTGTGCTGCTTGACTGTTGGTTAATTCAGCTCGAACATTGATACTGTACATTGCCCTTAGCTGTAGCGTTCATGAAATAAAGTCTCGTAATTTCACTAGGGTAGCTTAGGTGGAATGGTTTCAAACTAACTACCGTGCGTCCATTTCGATCTGCAGCCGAGAGATCGGGAGAAGCGTGGCGGGCGGCGCTGACGGAGATGCCGACATTTGCGGCCTGAAATGCCCGCTTATTTTTATGGACATAAAGGCAGAAATGAGAAGAAACAAAGTAGATGTTATGGGAATATCAGAAGTGAGGTGGGAACAGAATGGTGAAATAGTGAGTGATGAGTTCAAGATGTTTTATTCTGGAGGTGATCAACAAGGAAATCGTGGTGTGGGAATAGTGCTAGGACCACGTGTGAAACATAAAGTTATAGCAGTGCGTTATGTGGATGACAGGATTATAATGGTGAAACTTCAAGGAAAGAAGAAAGACTTAGTGTTAATTCAAGTGTATATGCCACATAGTGGGTTGTCAGAAGAAGAAGTGGAGGAAAACTATGAGAAGATAGAGGAATTGATGGAAAAAGAGAGAAGGGGATCGTGCATTATCGTAATGGGTGATTGGAATGCTGTAGTAGGAGAAAGGCAGTATGGAAGTACAGTAGGAAGATATGGATTAGGCGAGAGAAATGAGAGAGGGGAAAGCCTGGTAAATTTCTGTAAAAGAAACTCCCTAATTGTTGGAAACACACTGTTCCAGCAACATAAGAGAAGGAGGTACACCTGGATATGTCCAAGAGATTGTAAAAGATACCAGATAGATTACATACTGGTACAAGAAAGATTTCGAAATTGTTTGAAAAATGCGAAGACATTGCCAGGAGCTGACATTAATTCAGACCACATCTTGCTAATAGGAGAAATCAATCTTACATTGAAGAAGATAACCCAAAACCAGGTGAGCAAGAAACCCCACTTAGAGAAGCTAAGGGAAGAAGACGAAAGACAAAAATTTGCAGAACATTTCCAGGGAAACTATAATAAGTTTAAAGCTAGTTGTAACAACAAGGATGAGATGTGGGATGGAATAAAAAGCTGCTTACAGAAGGCAGTGGATGAAACAATAGGCTACAGGGAAAGGAAAAGTGCAAAGAAACCATGGATTACTGAAAGTATGCTGGAAAAAATGGAGGAACGGAGAAAATGGAAGAATGTAAATACAGAAGAGGGAAGACATAATTACAAGATACTGAATAACCAGTTAAGAAGAGAAACTGACAGGGCAAAAGAACAATGGATGAAACAAAAATGTGAAGAAATTGAAGAACTGGAAAAAAGAGGAAGGTATGACTTGATGTATCGTGAAGTAAACTGCTTGGGCTTCCAAAAAGAAGAAATGGAAAACAATGTGGATGATAGAAGACGAGGAAGGATGTGAAATCACAGACAAAAAAGGAATATCGAATGTGTGGGGAAAGTACGTTGAAGAGCTCTACCAGAAAGAGAATCGCCCAGACAGTCTGAATGTAGAAAATGAAGACGACGTGCCTGATGATGAGAAAGGATACTATATCCTGAATGAAGAATTTGAGCAAGCACTCAAAGAAATGAGGAATGGGAAAGCAACGGGCACTGATGAAATTCCTGTTGAACTTATCAAATGCCTGGGAGATGGAAAAAGAGAAATACTGCACTTATGCAATGAAATCTATGAGAAAGGGGATTGGCCACAAGATTTCACGGAGACTGTTTTGGTACCTCTGCAGAAGAAAAGCAATGCCAGAAAATGTTCTGAGTACAGGACAATCAGCTTGATATCTCACTCGGCAAAAATTCTTCTAAGAATTCTGAACAGACGCCTATACTCGAAGGTCAGTGGCGAGTTAGAGGAAGAACAGTTTGGTTTCAGGAAAGGAAGATTTACAAGGGATGCAATTGGTTTACTGAGGACCATTGGGGAAAGATATTTAGAGAAAGGAAAGGAGGTGTTTGTAGTATTTGTAGACCTGGAGAAAGCCTTTGATAGAGTGAATTGGGTTAAACTTTTAGAAATTCTGAAGAAAATTGGTGTAGATTGGAAAGAGAGAAGACTTCTAAGCAACTTATACATGAATCAACGAGTTAAAGTGAGAACAGGAGATGAAATGACAGAAGGCTGTGAAATTGGAAGAGGAGTACGACAAGGATGCTGCCTATCGCCTACTTTGTTTAATATCTATTTAGAAGATATAGTGAAAACTTGTTTCCAGGGCACAGGAGGTGTCAAATTGGGAGGAAGAAGAATAAACTGCATAAGATTTGCTGATGACATGGCATTATTCGCTGAGGATGAAATAACCATAAATAGTATGTTAGAAGAGTTAAACAGCAGCTGTGAGCAGTATGGGATGAAGATTAATGTAAAGAAGACAAAGGCAATGGTTATAGGACGGAAACCAAGGAATATTAATGTGAGAGCAAACAGTGAAAGAATCCAGCAAGTGGATAGCTTCAAGTACCTCGGATGCACTATAAGCAGTGACATGAGCTGCAACCAAGAAGTGAAAATGAGAATCGCAATAGCAAAAGAAGCTTTTAACAGAAGAAAAAATGTTTTTTGTGGACCCATGGACATAGGTCTAAGGAAGAGATTAGTGAAATGTTTTGTGTGGAGTGTAGCACTATATGGTGCAGAAACCTGGACGTTGAGAAGAAATGAAGAGAAACGACTCGAAGCTTTTGAAATGTGGACATGGCGAAAAATGGAGCGTGTAAAATGGACAGACAAGGTAAGAAACGAAGCCGTACTGAAAAGAGTTGGTGAAAAAAGATCTATACTGGAGACCATCAAGAAGAGGAAAAGAAACTGGTTAGGACACTGTCTAAGAAGAAACTGCCTGCTAAGAGATGCCTTGGAGGGAATGGTTGAAGGAAGAAAAGTCCGTGGAAGAAAGAGATATCAGCTTATGGATGATATTAAATTAACTGGGTCGTATGCTATTACGTAGCGTAAGGCAGAGAACAGGGAAAGCTGGAGATTGCAGTGAAAAACCTGCCAATTAGGCAGAAAACAATGAATGAATGAATGCAGACATTTATATAAATATTGCAAAACGAGCACTAACCTGTGTTATAAGAGTATGGTTTTAATTTTAGTAGCTTAGTGACTGTATGTGCCGATGATTTTGACATGACCACCTCTTGTGAAACACGGCGTAGAGGTTTGTTTGGAGAACGTTCTAACGCTGCACCAATATCATCGAGTTTTGCTTCGGTTAGAATCCGTCGTTTTTGCTTAGGTGTTTTAAAATTTAACGATACAGTTTCTCGTAATTTAAGGACAAGATGTCTAACCGTATCTCTGTGTGGAGTTGAAACGCATGGGAATTTCTGTACAAATTACCTACACACGTCTCGACACGAGTTTGTTTTCACGTACGTGTCATACATAAAAAATCTTTGTTCTAACGTGAATCTTGCGGCTGGCATTCCAATCGTCTCACTGACACGTCACACATACACACTACAATAACACAAACAAGTAACTGCAAGTAACCAAGAATAACACTCTTGCGCACAGTACGAAATTAACACGCTCTTGGTTTACATTGCTCGCCACTATATTTACAACTCTGTCTTCATCTAGTCGCAAAGGAACAAAAAACTCGAGCTCGGATATTTCGGATTGCAAGGAAGCTCACGAAAACCATTCACTTTTATCGGTTTCGTCTGCAGTGTAATCCTGATACAGTGTTGCACATTCGAAACCTCCAAACGATTCCCATGGCCACAAAACTCTTTCAAGGATATAAACTTAAACAGGACGTTACTGGTCAAAACTATGATTAAAATGCTTTATTATCTGTGGTTCTTAACATCGTTTCTATAGCGTATTTATTTGTGTATATAAGAGCAGAACTTGGATGAATTACAGAAGAACTTTTGCGTGTTATAACACAGGTTAGTGCTCGTTTGCAATATTTATATAAACGTCTGCATATGTCTATAAAAATAAGCGGGCATTACAGGCCGCAAATGTCGGCATCTCCGTCAGCGCCGCCCGCCACGCTTCTCCCGATCTCTCGGCTGCAGATCGAAATGGACGCACGGTATATTCCCACTCGACACATTTCTGCGCAACAGTTGACATCAGAATTAGCTTTCTCAAACGTCACGTTTGTTTACGTTTGACGTAGAAATTTCTAGTTGGGGGAATGTTTGGTTGAGCCGTGGGGCTATTTCGGGGAGAGGGGTGTTGCTCTCATGGTTCAACATGGCGACAGTGAGACATCTGAGGGGTGCTTTGCGGTACCCCCGCATCCCTCTTACTCGAGCACTGGTTTACACCGACTTCGTTCTTGCAGTGGACAAAGAATATTTGATTTTTACGCATGTCTGAATTTTTGAAGATTTAAGTGTCATAGTTCTGACCCGTGATTAGGGAAATATGCCTGTTGTACTAGCGTGGATTAAATCAGAAGCATGTGGTAACGTCCATAGCAACCGGAAACAAACATTCAGCAATTGGAGATGTTTTTATCGCTGTAACAGATGCAGGGGCGGCGCCAGGATATTTCGACCGGGTGGGCAGAAGCTGTATGTTGATAAATTAGGGTGGGCAGTACAAACGTAAGGCATTAGGTGAGTTTGACAACATGTATCCCCCCCCCTCTCTGTCTCACTCGAGATTTCCCTCTTACCTTGTGTAGAAAGCGATTTGGACCCAAGCAATTCATCAAACCTAATCATCGTATCTCTTTTACAGATCATTTGGGCTGTAAGTGTGAGCTTTTCGAACACACTCAAATGTCAACCTTCCTCCTGAATAGTACACCCTGGGAACTGTATTCTTATAGGCAAATGAATCTTTGGCGCCTGTAACTGCAGAGATATAATCCTCTTGGGTGTTTTGTGTCTCCTTGCGTGTTTGTGTTCGACCCTTCATGAGGTTCGTCTAATTTCCATTCAACCTTACCATCACCATTGGTCAAAACTAGCAGAAAATCGACTTGACATATAAAAATGAGTCAAATTAGTCTCGATTACTTTCCACAAATAGCACATTGAAAGTTGAGGTAGTAATTTCAACTCCACAATGCTTCATATATTATCAAAACAGATAACTCCGCGAACAACGACGTGGTTTTATCTAAATCTCAAATATTTTTGTCCGTACGTGATAGAAGTAGTTTAAATCTCAGGCCAATCCATCGGTGTCCGGAAGGAGGGGGTGCAAGGGGCACGCCCCCCTGGAAAATGGGTCTTACCATAAACGTATACATTGCACACATATATTTCATTTCATTCACAGTAATTTATGTTAATTATTGGAAGGGTGCAAAAGGAACATGGTAGCTTCAATTTTAATAAGTGTATTTTTTTAGGGGGTAGCACTATTATCGGGGGGAATATGTCTCATTTGCCTCCCCTGGATCATGTTACCGTGCTTGTCCCTCCCTGGAAAAAATGCTGCGGACGTCCATGAGCCAATCATAATAATACTGTAATCCACCTCTTAAATGGACGCATCTTATGTTATGATAAAATGATACGGTTGACAGAGTTATTTCTGTATATCGTCTCTCCGATCGCATAACGTTCTCGTCTTATAAGTAAGGGGTCCTGGGTTCAATCCCCAGTGGAAGCCAATGCGCACTCTTTAGGATTACAGTTTAAAATTAAGATCTAGTGACAATTAGCCTATTTGAGCATGTGGACTAAAAAAAATCACTCATGGATCATTTTTCTGATTATTAATTTTTTTATTAAATTTGGCTGCCTCACTATTCTATAGGTCTCTTGACACTCTTTGAAATTCATGCAAGTTAATCATAAGAACTGCATAACTGATAGTGAAAATTTATACCGGGTGTCCCAGAAGTCTTTCCCTGATTACAAACTTTATTCATATCCGCTATATGCAAGGTAGAGATGTGAAAGTGGTGCCAAAATGTTGGAAAACTAACCAAGTTTTTTTGTTGCAAGTTTGAGTAACGTGGCTGTAGTGTAGCAGTGTCAGTGCCCAGAAAACCGGAAATGTTCACAAATCAGGAAAAAGCTCAGCATGTCCTCTGGTATCACGAGACCTGGTCACCAATAACAGTGCAGAGGAACTTTCAAATGTACAGAATTCTATCGTCTAGAATATCTGCCATCAATAAGTTGGTATTTAAAAAGTGGAATTTATCTTCGTTCCCAAATCCTGTCAAGTCCAAGAAACATTGTATGGAAAGATGCCACTCGATGTCATGAGCATTAATTCCGGATTCCTTGGCACTGACACTGCTACACTACAACCACATTACTGAAACCTGAAACAAATAAACTCGGTTAGTTTTCCAACATTTTGGCACCACTTTCACATCTCCACATTGCATATAGCGGATATGAATAAAGTTTGTAATCAGGGAAAGACTTCTGGGACACCCAGTATGTTGGAAGAGAACTTGTAAATAGTGCTAGCCACTAATTACACCAGTTCAGTAATACTAAAGATTTTTTCCAAACCTACAAGACTGCTACATTAAAATTTGGCCACCTCGGTATAGTAGTGATTGTGATTACTCGTCATTAATTAGAACAAATTAAAAATTGTAATTTTAGAAACATTGCATTATTTGAAGATGACAGTTATGTATAAAAAACTGTGATAGAATAAAGAAAGTGACACATCAAATTACCCGCGGAGTGGTTATCGAAGTGCGTTATGACGCCAGGTTTCCCGGGTTCGAATCCCGGTCTGAGCATGGGTGCTTTTGTGAGTGTCCCTTCATCATCATCATCATTCATACTCATCATTACGATTAAGGCAAAGAAGATGTTTTTTTTTTTATCGCTTATTACTTTGATCAGGCCGAGATTTATGTGGAGGGCCGGTGCTGACAACTGAACTCACTCCCACTCTATGCACAGTTGAGGACTAAAAGTGGTAAACGTTGTAAGTGCCAAAATCGAAGGTGTTGGGAAATCGCATCGTTCCGCACTTCAGCCCGTAAGAACGTTCACACTAGTGACCTCTTTACACGCCCTTTGAACTACTTAGAGGGCTACCAGCCACTTTTCACGTATACCACATTATAAAACATGGCACATTTCACAGTTTAACGTGGAAAACGGTGTTTGAATTATTTTGGCACTTACAGCGTTTACCAATTTTAGTCTTCAGTTTCAGATAGTCTATAACCTTTAGCCCAAGTCATGTCAGATGGTTAGTTATACTTCTTATACTTCCACATTCCTAATATATTTTATTCCTAATATATTTTTTTCTTCAATATATGGCTGATTTGAAAGCAATTTTTCTCCATTGAAAGCTGGGATCTGCAACCCTCCAAATTCTCCTAAATCCTGATGAACTCTTGATCATATACACATACCTCATAATTGTGAGTATCCCATAAAACTTACTAAGCCTGTTGATTGCTTCTAATCATAGCAGTGTTCATTAGATTACATTTTAAGAAAGAGTTCTGAGAGTTCCTTTAGATTTTCAATGACAAAATTAAGGAAGTAGAAAGAAAAGCTTAAACTAATTTCATTCAACAAGATATTTGCTCTAATCTTCGTAAACTTACTTATAAGAGAAAAGTCTCGCCAAATGACAGGGGATGAATTGTAACTTATGAATTTTCTAGTATCTACAATATTCACAAGGAAAATATACATGTAGTGAGAACCAGCCTATACTTACAGAACCGTTTACATTTCCCTATTTGTATCTATGTATTGAATTTGATTGGGTGGGCATTCGGGTGGGCACAGGCCCTGTCGCCGTCCCTGAACAGATGCATACACTGAAGACACGGAGAGGCTGCTGCTAACGCAACTGGGCTCGTTGATAATGGCGAAGCGGTCAATGAACTGATTCCTATTAGATGAGATATATAAGATTGATTCTGAAAATTTTCCATTTTTGTTTGAAGCTGTTGGTAATTTAGCGTTTTCGTTATGTCATGTTTGATTTGATTGATTTTTGTTATTTATGTCGCTTTTCTGTCACTTTTGGCTAATCGCGACGATGAGGATAACGGATGATGTGATGAAGTGGCACAAAGAACACCCACGCAGAGGTCGGTATACGAACGTGGGGCTCCTGGCGTTGTAGCGCGCTATTCTAACCACTCCGTTACAATAGGTCATGTCATGTGTGTTAGGTTTGATATTGTTAGTAATTCTACGTTTTCGTTCGGTCATGTGTGTTAGATTTAAGAATGTCCGATCCTGGAAAATGAATGTCAAATAAAAGTATATATTTACATATAATTTCATTTTAGTCACTAATTTGTGCAGCTACGTGATTACTGTAAAATGAAGGAGTGTTTTTTTTTTTCGAGAGGGCAACACTATTATGGGGGAAATATGCCCCCGCCTAAAAATACCTTGCCTGCCCTCCCTGGAAAGAATCCTGCTGACGTGTATGGTTACGTTTGATATTTGTAATTTACCTATGAATTGAAATGAAGTGAATGAGAAGTAAAGGAGACGCACTTCCTTTATTGTGACGAAAACAAGGTCCAACCTTTTGGAAAGAGGCATAGAGAAGAAAGGGGAAGAAGACACAACGAACTGGAATGGGGGACTGAAGATAAACAAAGAATGGAAGAAGGCGTTAGAAAGAATGAAAATGGCAAAAGCGAAGGAGGAGAGAAGAAGGGAAGAATGAAGAAAGAAAGAATAATGAAAAAGAGCGTGAGATAAGGAACCCAACCAAGTTTCAGATGAAAGGAAATGTTTATCTAAATTGCCTGTCAGGTGAAACAACAGTTGACAGAAGGCCACCTGCTGGAACACCTGGAAAGGAATGTTCCAGATAAACAACTTTCTTATATCCTTGTGTCTGGTGGGGAGTGATTTTTGTGTATATATATCTTCCTGTTTTTTACCTTATTTCATTTATATTTGGTACAGAGTCTGAAGAAGACCTTGCTAGAAGGTTGAAACGTATCGTTTAGTTTATGTTTTAAAATAAAATAAATTCTGCTTTGGTCAACATATTGGATTTTTGGTTATCATGGAAACAAGTCATCTTTCCCTTCATCGGTTCATCTAGGGCCATAAGGAAGTATGCTCCATTCTACCTCTCTCCTCCACGTGGGGAAAGATTCATAGGAGTCGCGGGCTTCACTATATTATTTGTACTACTATAATGAAAAAAGAATTGACGCTCATGAAACTGACAGAATCAGGTAGGAAAGTCAGCAGAATTCTCGCAAATTGTTGACACTGAATGCAGTCTTCATCACAACTTGCCGCGTCAGTTTGCTACAGTAATTTCCTAACAACATCACATTGGAAAAACTCTCGAGAATGCGATAGCAACATACAAACCAACACCGAAATATCGAACTTGTGGTAGAGAAGTTGAATAATGCTCAGTGGTTGAGCAACGTCATGTGATTTTCAGTGCTCACTGCAGATCTCCAATCAAAGCTACATGCCTTTTGCATTGTATGCTAACATTATTAAAAAGATTATTTGGCACAGTTAGTTTCTCTAGCAAACGAAACTAAGTTGCTAATCTTATTTTGTACTTTGGGGGTTAACTTCGTTATTCAGGAATGATTTCAGTTGTTTGTTGTGACTATTTTCGTTAGTTGGATTTCAATTTAACCTGTGGCACGTCGCACTATACAAGATATGAACTGGTGGTAAAAAAATCGGGGTGAATTGTGAGGGGTAGTTTTGTGCAGTCACGGACATTTCTTGGTTGCAATTGCAATGACCACATTCACTTTCAGTGGAGTCGTTGCAACCCAGAAGTGTCCCCGACTACTGCAAGGGAGGATTCTCCTCCAAGCATAGGGGAAAGAGTTAGATCATTATGCCGTGGAAACCGGTTAAACCACAATCTTTCAGTTTGAAACGGTCGAAAGGGGGCTCTTGCACATTTGACACAATCGAAGTACTCCTGGTGTTGTGATACCCCACTTCGTGCACCTTCAACTACTGTGTCACCGAAAAAACAACCCTCAACATCTTCCAGAATTTCAAACAGATTTTCTGTGCAGACATAATAGATCTGTTGACCAGCACGACACACCGATCATATGCACATGAAACCATTTTTAATGCAAAATGAGCATCCCTGGATTAGATTTACGCTTATCAAAAATCTCGTACATAACATGTACCGCGCACACACACACACACACACACACGCGCGCGCGTGTACACATCCGAAAAAATGTTTTATATTCACACACACACACACACACACACACGTATCCATGATTAGCAGAAGAGCGTCAAGTATGTGAGCGCTCAGTGAGCAGTTGACAGTTGAATTTTCTTGAAGTTTTTCTGTAGAAGCATCGTTTCCTTGACTCCCATCTGTTTTATAGTTGTGGTAATGGCGTAGTGCGATGATTTGGTGTCTATTACCTCTGCAACTGTCGCTCAAGGTTCGGTCTGTGATGGCAGTTCAGTTACGAACTGAGTGTTGTGGTCCTCAAAAGGGCCGACAGAATTTTGGTCCTCAAAAGGGCCGTCAGGATTTTGGTCCTCAAAAGGGCCTATCAGGTGATCGCTCGGCTATGCCAAATAAGTGTTGCTTGGCGAGCGCTGCTCAGTTGCTCGCTGATTCGCTGAACGAACTTGAACCCTGCTCGCCACGAATATATCGTTTTTGTATTTCGATTTCATGAGGCAAAGAGTACGAAGAGGAAAATTGTGTGAAGACGGGGGCTAATGAAGAAGTATTTGTGAATGGCTTGCGATATAGCGTAATTACAGAGGAAGTTCAAGCAACAGAAGGTAATATAATTTTCCACTTTTTGTAATTATTCCAAATATACACCGTAGTTTTACAAAGTTCTGCAAGTGTGTGGAAAATAACATTTCGACAGTTTTGTCCACATCAACCATTCCCGTAATTTCAAAATCACTGAAATCTTGTCCACTCGACGCAGCCATATTGATCGCATATCACTCAAAGGCACAGATATTTTGATTAATGAGCACACCCCGTCAAGTAAATGATCTGTCTGAGAGCTCATTCTTCACTACCACAGGTAATGCCTAAATCACACGAGGCTAGATCTCCTGCTGGATTGGGACTAGTGTGTGGTACTGGCACGAATTCTGCACACTATCTCAGTTGCAAGTTTTCGCCTCACACGATACTTGCTACCAGTGGCGCAGGAACGTTTTTCATTTGGGGGGGTACAAAATTCAGCCTCCCATATATATAAACACACATACTACTGCCCCTAGAAATACATTTCGGGGGGTCCAACCAAGTGTTGCAATAATAATAATAAATAATAATTATTATTGTTATATTTAATTAAATTAAAATATTAATTAAATATGTAAGTTAATTAATATTGTATTGTTGTTATTACGTGAATAGGTAAAAGATAGCAAAAGAATAGCATCTAGCTTGCATGTAGTTAAGATCGCCAAGATTTGCATAAAAACAACTGCCTTTGCTTTGGCAAGGAATTTAATGTCAAATAGAAAAATAATTGAATATTTATTGAATAACAAACAAAAGTTAGATCCAATTAACGAAAAGTAAAGTTTCTGATCAATATTTTATGGATATTATCATTAGTTGTGTGCATAAATCTTTATATATATATATATAACCATCGATTATATAACAAGTGCTAAACAATTATATTTTGATTATTTACTTTTACTTCTTGGTAAGTCTTTCGGGAAATTGTCCGGACCCCCTCCTAAATACGTCCTTGATACTTAGGGATAATGTGAAGGCATGGGAAATATTCTATTTTAGAACAGCACATACGAATGTCCTGTTATTTAATGCAAAATTTGCGTAACTATTTTTTTCTTTGTTTTTCTTAGAATTCATGTTTTTTTTAACAGATTTTAAAACCAGGTAAAAATTCTGAAACATATATAGCTCTGGACTTCGTTCTGGGCTTATTTCAATTTAACGGAACGAAAAATCAGGAGTTCGAAATGTGAAAATTGCGAACAAGGATACATCTATTCATTTTAATACAGGTTGAGATTAAAGGGTGTGAGGAGGATCTTGAGCCACCCCAACCAGGAACCTCCCACCCACTGGATATAAAAACCACATTATTGAATATATCATACTTAATAGAGTTCCACTTCAGTTCAGTTCATTCTAATTTTAAATTCGCATAAAAATATCTTTAAACAATTTATGGCAGATGTGTACCACATCCAATGTCTTTTAGAAGCCATGTATTTGGTATTTACTCAGACATCTGCAGAACATTGTATTAAAAAAAGAAAAAACCTGAGTTGAGATGGTTCCCGATCAACTCGTAAAAAGTCTAACTGAAATATTTGTGAAACATTTGACAAAGCATTAATTGTTATATAATTAGCCGTACCTAATGACAGTCTTCAAGCACTGAAAGTACTATCATTACATATACAAAACCGAAATTCTTCAGATGTCAGAGGAAGCAAGGAAAGGCATACTCTCAAAAGGTTTTTTTTTTTTTTTTTTTTCCTTGGTGGACAATATGAAGAACAGCGCAAGGTTTCCTTTCGTATAGAGTAGTATTAAATGCAGATACATGCGTGTGTTTTAGGGTGACATGTCAATTTCTCGTTTATGTGAAAAGGTAAACTTTAATGTAAGCAAAAGCATGTGCGCGTCACAGTTAAAGAAAGATTGTCGCATCTACAAAAAATCCAAAACACATTCCCACCTCGCCGGCCTCCGTAGCGGAGGGGTTAGCATAGCACACTTTGACGCCAGAGGTCCCAGGTTGGGCATGTGAGTGTTCATGAATTTCATCATATCATCACCCATCCTCATCTTTGCGATTAGCCAAAAGTGGCAGAAATGCGAAGTAAAATAAACCAAATAAATCAATCAAACATTCGCATCTCACTCAAAGACCTTCCGAATCCAATCCAAAATCTACCAATAGAACCTGCAGTGAGTTTCATACATCTCGTGCATTCATCTGACTAATGTAATTTTCTTACAGATTGACTTTAGGGTTTAACTTAAAATGGCATTGTGTTTGTGTTGCATTCGATACCAAAATTAGATTTTAAGTAATTAATGTCCAATTATAAGTATACCTAATACATAGGTAAAAATAATTCCCTCCCCCTCCTCTGATAATATCGCAAATTGAACCCTGTTTAAATGTCTAGGAAAAATTTCATTGCACCTAGGAATGATATCGCGATGCGATGAGTCGAGAATTGTCACAGCCTCATCACGTCTCTTGTGTGGCGAGGTTCTTCTCGTTCATGTTTGTGTTTATTTTTGTTTCGGTTTCCACTCAGAAGTTATTAAAACTTATTCTAGATTCACTTCATGCTCAGATAGGCTAATCGGGAAATATTTTAAACAATATTCATCTCCTTAAAGAGGTTTCCAAGAACATAGGTCAATGAACTAACTACTAGTAGCAACCACAATGTAGTAGAATAAGTTTAGAATGGTTTGAATTTCTGTGGTAAGGAAGATAATGTTTAGGCCTATAAGTTATAAACAATATACAGTAGACTCGTGATTATCCGAGCTAATTGGGACCGAGATTACCTCGGATACGGAAAAACTCGGATAATACGGAGATAATGTGCTAATAGGTCGTAAATAACGAAACAACACTTAAAACTGTATAGTAATTATTTATTATTAGTACATCATAAATGAGAAGATTACTTTTTCCGCTTAGAATAGGCCTACACAGACTTAAACACCACCGTAACAATCGGATACACCGACAATGTAACGAACACGTGCTGCGCGGACAGTGACTTGACTCCATAAACAAACAGGGGGTTGCGTTATGAAGCGCGATGTTTTCCAACCACTCTCTCGGTTAACCCGGCGCCACGGTTAATCGGGTCTCTGTTCATCGCGAGTCTACTGTACACTTTTTTTATTGGGTGAAATTAAAATAGGTTCTTTCACCTTGCGTCTGCTGTTAAATTAGCAAAGGGGGTACAACTCGATTTACGGATTTAGGGGGTACAGTACCCCCCTTCAAAAATTTAGGGGGGTACAATGTACCCCTGTACCCCCCCGTTCCTGCGCCACTGCTTGCTACCGTACTTATACCGTCGGTATACTTTTGTAGCCACAATACATTGTGCAGAGCAGACGTGACAAAAAGATGGTCGAGCGATTTGAAAATCGTTGTAGGAGAATAACCACTGCTGTTATTAAAAAATAAAATAATTAAAAGTAAGTATGGACTAGAGAGACAATACGATAATCAATGCATACTGAACAAGCTTTTTAATGAACTCGGGCATGCATATTCATGCACGAAATTCGCAGGGTTCAATTCAGTCAAAAAATATTTTCCTTTTCTACTAAATATGTCATGCATTTAATACACTTATAATAATAAGGATTTTAATTGCTAATCACATCTGTCGCGTACAAATCTCATCACTTTGGATACCTCAATATTAATGCATTGAGCACGAATTCTGCACACTATCTCTGTGATTTTTGTTTTTATTTTATCGAGAAGCGAACAAAACAACCAAACAAATACTCGGAAACCACAGACAAAACCAGTCCAGCAGCCAGCCCGGCGGCCATGATTTCTAACCAAGTAGCCAGTCCAGCGACAACTAGGGCATTCCTACTGGAAATCTAGCTCAATGCAAACTGACCTGGCAAGCGAGAAAAGACTCGTAGCAAATTAACTTTCACCTAGCCTTCCGCGCATGCGTGACACTCTGGTCCAGACAATGAGTCATGCCTTCAGGTGACATTTGTGAGTTATGATTGAAGACTGCATCACAGAGTTTGAGTCATATAATATACATGAAATTACTACGTGTATAAAGAAATATAGACACTATGAATTCTTCCGTAGATATCAAAACATCTACGTCAATTTTGGAATAACACGTGGATATATAAAGGGGTCCCAGGTTCTAATACCGGGATTTAATACACTTCACCACATATTATTGTACAAAACGCGCGGCTTCGGGCCTCGACAATAGTTTTACCTCGCACAACATTTCCAAGTGCAGAGCTCTAGCTGCGAAAACGGTATCCCTGCACACGAAGGGAGCTGTGTCACGTTGGCTGTCATGACAAACCGTGACCTCACTGCTTTTCCTATGTGGTTTAGCCTTTTCCGCGACTGAAGATCTGGGCCGATGCAAAGGAATCTATCTCACTTGGCCTTCGAGGAGTTGAACTGAGTCGTATTGTTGCCCGTGTCGATTTCTTACGTGCAGTTTTAAGAGAAATATGAAGCCTGTTTAATGATTTAGTGTGTGTTTTGTTAGAAACCCCATTTTCTCGTTGGATAAACGAAGGTGTTCTGTTCTACATTGTGGGCGTCCTACTGAATCACTAACAGTCGAAGAAATGTTAATTCTAAAGGTCAATTTTACAAGAGAGACTTTCTTCGTTAGCGAATATTGCAATTAAGAAACAACTGTTACTTCAGCTAATAAAGAAGCAGCCGTTTCACGAGGACATCACTGACAGGTTTTTGCCCTGTCCTTTAGGACAGGAAGATCGACTACATACGTATGCAAGAAATATCTGAGTTCCATAAGTGTGTCTAACTATTGACTAATTTTCTCTATTACCCCATTTTTTTTCCTACTAGCCCTTCACCTAACTTCAGAGCCAGCATCCACCTCTGAGCTAAATATAATTTGTGATAGCGTTGTCATGTGGATGCAATCATCAGAATAAGAATTCCATATTCCGCCCCCTCATGACAATTAATTACATCTTCTTTTCATGTCAAACGAAGAGTGAATACGAGGGCCACTATTTATATTTTGAGCCTTGGCAACACTGATTGAAGTTAGGCGCGATTTGACGTTTGCAGGGAATCGTCTGGCATTATTGACCATAACGTACTTCAAATGTTTTGTCAATAGCTTGATTTGTGTTGTTTATGTTGCCTTGGAGATTGCGCGACAACAATAAAATGGAATTAACTCGTGAACATTTTCGTGCGATGATTTTTTACGATTTTCGACGTGGATTATCAAGACAAGAGTGCATCGATCAACTTACTTCTACATTTGGCGATGAAGCCCCATCCTTTGCCACTGTGAAACGTTGGTATAACGAATTTAATCGTGGCCGCCATTCGCTCACCGACGAGATTCGCGAAGGTCGTCCAAAATCAGTTGTTGTTCAAGAAAACATTGATGCTGTGCAAAACCTAATACTGCAAGATCGTCATGTGACATGCTGTGAGATTGAGGCAACCATAGGCATTAGTTCCACCAGCATATATAAAATATTACATGATCATTTAGCAGTGAGAAAGGTATGTTCTCGTTGGATCCCACACAATTTGACAAGAACTCAAAAAGACGCTCGCATCAATTGGCGCAAACAAATGCTCAATAAATAAAATCGTGGTGCTTCAAAAGACGTATATAAGATTGTAACAGGTGACGAATCATGGATATATGCATATGAGCCGGAACGTAAACAGCAGTCGACTGTATGGGTGTTTCAAGATGAACCCAATCCAACAAAAGTTGTTCGCGCTCGAAGCACATCGAAACAAATGGTCGCCTGTTTTTTCGGGAAAACTGGTCATGTGGCAACTGTGCCTTTAGAGGAACGTAGAACGGTCAACTCTGAATGGTACACAACAATTTGTTTGCCAGAGGTCTTCGGTCAAATACGGAAAACAAACAAACGCCGTCGGATCATTCTTCATCAAGACAATGCCAGCTGTCACACATCTCGTCTAACAACCGACTTTATGAACAGTCAAAAAATCGAATTGATGGGTCATCCGCCGTACAGTCCTAATTTGGCACCCAATGACTTCTTCTTGTTCCCGAATGTCAAGAATAAATTGCGTGGACAACGATTTTCGTCGGCGGAAGACGCCGTTGATGCGTTCAAAAACCATATTATGGAGGTGTCTCAAGAAGATTGGAAAAACTGCTTTGACAAATGGTTCGAACGAATGCAAAAGTGTATTGACCATAAAGGAAAATACTTCGAAAAACAATAAAGCAGTTTTCAATGCCAAATTCCTGTTTTTTCATTGTTAGGCTCAAAATATAAATAGTGATTAGTGGATGGCAACTAAGAAGCACACTATGTTGACACAACTTTTATTCGGATAGCAATAGCCTAAACTTATAACAAAATGTTTATTGTTGAATTATTGTAATATATGTCAGTCACCTGCACCACACGGATTTGTTTTATGACTTCATTGTCTTCCAAGTATTACCTAAGAATTTTGCGCCACGAAGTGTCTGTAACGTGGTAAAAAAAAAAAGAAGAAAGAAGTCATCATAGGTCAGCATGTGGCGTAATATGTTTGCATTTTATATTTGCATGGTATGAGCCGAACAAAACATAACGGACGTTCTTGTATTCCTTTATGTATAATTTTATTGGAATCACAGTATATTTTGGTGGCGAATTATCCATTTGCTCGATAACTATTGGAGAAGTGACCAGTCATCCACTCTCCCACCCCTAGAGAAAGTTGTTTGGTTCTCTTCCAAAAAAATTGAGGACTCACTCTCCGCTCTGCCAATGGTTGATAGAGGCATAACATCTATCGATTTCACACCAAAGTGACCGACAAGAGGCTTTGCCCAATAAAATACACGTATGTGCGGCCTGTCATGCCGCTACGGTGTGAAACGTTGCTGCTGATTGATTCGTCCCTAAGTGACATGTGTCGCGGGTCGCGTGCCACTTCGGTGGAAATGCTCTCCACGTCATAACTCTACATGGCTCGGTTAGAGATCGGTTAGTCCCCATGCCATGATATCTCCAGCCTAACCATTACCAGTGCGTAGTTAGAGATCAGTTAGTACATCGAACTCTCCAGCCTAACTATCTATTGCCTATTGTTTGGGGAGCAGGAACAGGTTTTATATCCTTGCCTTGACTCATATCGCCCAACAGGTCGGTAGGTGCCGGGGCTTGCCTCGAGCTGATACGTTCCTGAGGTCTGCTCGAAAAGGTTTTATAAGTCGGTGGAAGTGCTGCTCTCAATCAAGAAGTTTGTCTTCAAACTTCTGTTGAGAATGTTGTTTTTGGGCAAACAATAAGTCACGTGAAAACAAATTTCGAAATCTTTGAACTTGAGCAAATTATGGACGAATGAGCAATGCATAGTATAGCCACCGTAACAACCGGCTGCCATTCACAGCACAAAACTGTTATCTTGACAAAATCTTGTTTCCCTGCTGGCTGATTCGGGGAGGAGGGATTGTAAGGTTGCCTCTTGTTGCTCTAACAGGGGTCAGCAGCAGAAATAATTGGTTGTTTGACTGCAATTTCCTTCCTTGGTAAAGGCGGCAACAGCGGGTGACTGCCATAAAGGCGTTCTCCTCGCCGGCTGTTATCGTGATGGTACTTTAGGTTTTCCCCAAATGAATAATAGCAATAGGTCTTGGTACGCAAATATACAGTATATTTTGTGAGAAGGGGGAATCGCATTTTAATACCCCGAAATATCACATGAAAAATGTGTATTTTTGGGTAAACGCATATTACATTGCCACGTAGGAGTGGTAAGACCATCCGTGTCCCCCTCATGGGTCATTTCTGTTACTACAAGACGTTCTGCTGTGATTAATATTATCGTTGCTGCTTCTTGAGATTAAGAGGTGGAGTGGGTTGAAATGTTTGGGTATAATTAGAGGAAAGTGGCCGAAGTCGAACCCCCAATTGGTTTTTCGATTATATATTTCTTAATATTAAAGTTAACAATGTTTTTTTCATTGTTAAATACTCTCTAGTGAGTTGTCGAAGGGCTCTCTGTATCAGAATCCACTTTAGGAAACACTGCCAAGAGAATTCTCAATTATAGCAATATATTACAAAAATGAGCGTTTTGAAAAAGTACTTTAAATTCGGCCCCCCTACTATTATTTGTAAAACAAATATTATAAATGGCAAATGAATGGCAACTTAAACCAAAAACTCAATATGCTGACCAAACCAGAATTTATTATATTTAAAACATAAACAAAATATTACGTTTCAACCTTCTGTCAAGATCTTCTTCAGACTCAGTACCAAATACAAATGAAATAAGGTACATACATACATACACCCCCCCACACACAAAAATAACTCCCTTCCAGACACAAGATTATCAGAAAGTTGTTTATCTGGAACATTCTTTTTCAGGTGTTCCAGCAGGTGGCCTTCTCCTGTCAACTGTTCTTTCAGCTGACAGGCGATTTAGATAAACATTTTCTTTCATCGGGAAAGTGGTTGGACTCCTTATCTCACTCTCTTTTTTCGTATCCTTTCTTTCTTCATTCCTCTTTCTTCTTCTCTCCTCCTTCGCTCTTGTCCTTTCCACTCTTTCTAACACCTTCTTCCATTCTTTGTCTATCTTCAGTCCCCCATTCCATTCATTGTGTCTTCTTTCCCTTTCTTCTCGATTTCCTTGACCTCCTTCCATTTTATCACTAGTACTCTCTTCTACCATTCTTTCTGCTTAGCCTCATCTCTCTATATCATATCCTGTTTCTCTCCTGTGCTTAAATATCGCATTTATCTCTCTTAACTCGTACATCATCCCTATGTTCTTTCAACCTGTCTTTCAGCCTCTTTTTCGTTTCTCCTATGAAATTCTTTACATTTCACTTCGTAGATAATCCCTTCCTCTTCTCTGTTTTCCTTTTTCTTGTTTGCATTCTTCGATAATCTTAAGATGCTTCGTCCTCCCTTTCTGTAAGTTTTAATGTCCGCTTTCCTAAGCACTTTGCATATATATTCTGTGGTCTTCCCCATACTTCTTATGCCAAACTACCTCTCTTTCTTTTTATCTTCCTCTTCCCTTCCTTCTTCTGTTTTTGTGCCTCCCCGATGGCGCAGTGGTAGCGTCGTCGCCTTGTAATCAAGGGGTCCCGGGTTCGATACCCGGTGGAGGCACAAGTGGTTCGGATCCCACTTTAAACTGTAGGGCCAGTCCTGATTAGCCTTACTGTGCATAAAGTGGACTTAAAACACCAAATCAATCCAATCCTTCTTCTGTTTATGTCCAGTCTATCTTCCTTCTTGAAGCCATTCTTTTCCAGCTGTTTCCATAGGCTATTTATTTTGCCTTCTTTTTCGCATTCTTTCGCGCATATTTTCTTGAGTCTGCCCTCCATATTGAGCATATTGAGTTTTTGATTATCATGGAAACGTGGCTTAATGGTGTTGGCAATTTAAAGTAGAGAATATGTAATAAACTGAGGTTATGCAATATTATGATGATATTTTTAAAGAGAGTTATATTTGAGGACTTATATGTAAATTCATAGTGGAGTGGATAACCTCCAAAACAATGTTTTGCAGTCGTTCTGCTCTAGCAGTAGGTCGACGAACAGACATATGTTTTCTGTGTCTCTTCAGGAACAAGGTGAGCCATTTTCGTCTGGTCAAACTGTCTCTTTTAAAAGAATGGTCAATATTGTTCCGTTGACATGCTATGCGTCTTAAATCTGAACGCGTTAGGCCAAACAACGTTCTCTCCATCGCTAAACAATACTTAACAAATTCCTCCTCTAGCTCTGGTGTAAGTAAAGTCGGACGATCCAATTTTGTCTGGGATGCTTCTTCAGGATTCCAGTATCTCTCACTGGACAAAACGTTGTTTTAGGGACAACAAACGTATTAGCAGTTTTCTTCCAACCCATTTTCTTTGTTCTGATTGGGTCTATCGCTCTGGCCATAGAGGTGTAACCACGAATTTTTGTCTGTGGGGAGGGGCAAGTACCAGAATAAACGTAATAGTAATAATAGTAATAATGATAACAAAAACAATAATGACAATAGTAGTAACAAAGACATGATTATCCTCATAAATTACGCCAAAAGGGGGTAGAAGTCGGTGCTAAAGCATTTGTTTGGAACAAACAGTTTGAAATATTTTTTCAACACATTCAATTTCACATTAGCTAATATTGAAAAACAAGCATACAAACTGTATTTTTGAATGGCAGAAAATGAATGATAAATGCATTCCGAAGATAATTCGTTTTGTACAATATAACTGGAAACATGGGGATCCGATTTTGGAACATGGAGGTGTCCGACTTAGGAAAAAGGCCATTGTTTCGAAACGTCGTCATAGCCACTTCATACCTTTACGAAACTATTATATAATCACATACGTTGTTAGATCTACTATACTTTTACATACTAGTAATGAGCAGGGACGGCGCCAGGAATTTTCAGCCGGGTGGGCAGAAGTTCCATATTGATAGATTAGAGTGGGCAGTATAAATTTAAGACCAAATATATGTGCATGTAAGACGTATATATGTATCCCCCTCTCTCTTACACTTCCGATTTTCTTCTTGCTTCTTTTCCCTTTCCTTTTCTTGTTTTCTTTTCTAATCTATTCTCGCATCTTGTTCCATTTGCTTTCGCGTTGTCTCTGATAGACACAATTATTTCAACGAAGTGTTCATCCTTGCGCAACCATACATTCACAGTCACATTCTTTCATGCATGTTAATATAATGACATAAACGTGAATTAGGTTTAAGCTTGTGTTGCATCACATTTTGTCCTTCGAGAACAAAAAAAATATATAAGGCACATACTTGATTTTATGTATTCGGCGACAGTGATAGAAAGTGCGATGATAGACAATCGTGATGTTTGTCGTAATTGAAAAGCATGTTCCTGAGCATAGTATTTCCATCTTTTGACTGAAAGAGTTCTCTTACTCCTTGGGGGTCGCTTTTCTTAGCTTACAAGGTTTGTACAACCGACAAATCTATCTGATTGTTTGCAGTAGGGGCGATTGGGTGCCAACATTTGAGGGGCAAGGGCAATATACTTCATTTTTTTTTTTTTTTTGTAGAAAAGGCTTAGCATAAAGAGGTCATAGTGCGGGGACCAAAAAGTGGCAACATGTGCCGGGGGAACTGCATCCCCCACCTCCCGCTCGCCCTAATCGCCACCACTGAATGTTTGGATTAAAATGATCGTCTTATTAGGAATGATTTAAAATACACGGAAAACCAATTCTTTGTTCATTGTCCATGAAGTATTCCTAGGCTAAAGAAAGGCTATTTTGACAAAATATTACTCATAAGTAATAAACTAGTAAGATTGAGAAATTTGTTCAGAATTGAAGAGATTATTAGCTAAGTAGATATTCGTTTTCTGAACAAAGTCATGTTTCTCATACGGGAGAAGCAATACACGTATGGTTACATGAACATATTTTTTGAGGTAACAAAATTATTTAGGACACAAGGAATTCATCGAAGTTGATCACCGTACCAGCAATAATTCATCTATTTTTTATAGATGACTTGGGTTGTATGGCCTGACCATTTCGAGCACACTAGAATGCCAGCCAACCTCTGCCCTGTACAGCATGCTCTGCAAACTGTATTCTTGCAGGGCAACGAGTTCCTGGTGCCTGGAACCACAGTCGAAGTAACAATTTATGGGGGTTTGTATTTTGAGTGTCCGCGTGTGTTTGTTTTCGCCCCTTCGTCACTTTCATCTAATCACCATTGAACTTTATCGTCGTCATTATCAAAATTAGCAGAAAATGACTTAAAATAAAACAAATCATACACAACTTACTCTTCCAAAAATTGGAGTTTCATTAGTACATACCACTTCGAAAGTTGAGGTGGTAGTTTCTACTAATGAAACTTATTGCACAGTGTTCATTAGTAGGTCAAGCCAGGCAGCTAATTCCGTGAACAATGACGTTGTTTCCCAAAAGTCTCAAATATTTGTCTCGGACAGTACACCCTCTTAAAATGGACGCATCTTCTGTGGTGGTGAAATGACACGTTTTTTGTGAGTTCTTTCTGTATATTTTTTCTCCAATGGTATAACGCTGTCGCATTACAATGAAGACGTCCTGTGTTCAACTCCCCCTCCTCTGGTGGAAGCACAATGCACACTGGTTCGGAGTACACGTTAAACTGTAAGGATAGTCCCGATTAGCCTATCTGAACATAAAAGTGGGCTTAAAAACAAACTCACAAAAAGATCTTATGGATACTTCGTGACGTAACTTTTCTTTCTTTACTTCAGCTGCATCTACAGATTCTGTTGATATTTTCGGCTGATTCATGTGGCAAAATTTATGTGTGGAACGAGGATTTCTAAATGGGATAAGCCACTCATTAGCAATTGAATAATTCTGTAGCTTTTTCCATACATAACTGGTTTATTAAAATTTATTCAGTTCGGTATTGTAGTGATTATTGTGATTCCTTCTTATTAGTAGAATGAATATAAAGTTGATATTTTGCATACCATATTCATATTTGAAGATAACAGGTATATAAAAATTGTAATGAAATAAAGAAAGGGACACTTCTGGAATTTCAATGCAGAGCTAATTAAACCTATACTACAATCTCTAGCATTTATGGCTGCAGCAACACAAGCCTTCCATCTGTCCCTATCCGGGGCAAGATCAATTAAATCTTTCCCATCCTTACCGATTTCCTTTAGGTCCATCTCAACGTTATCCCTCCATCTTCGTCTTGGCCTTCCTACTGGTCTCTTACCATCAGGTTCCCCAACAAGAATCGTGTAAACTATTCTTTCCTCTGCCATTCGTGTCACATGGCCTTCCCATGTAAGTCTTGTTGATTAAATTATTCTAATAATAATAATTAAAAAGTCGAAATAATTTATTGTGTTGCTGAAGGAAGTAACGCTAAGATGATGTTTTTATTTGTTTATTTGGAGATTATTTTAACCATACTCAGGCCGCGATTTATATACGATATATATTTGTGTAGGGGAGGTACACAATTCCAAAGAGATAATGGATTGGAAGATAAGATATAAATATGCTTCAAAAGAGTACCGCTGAACTACACTTCCAAATTTTTAAAATACTATTTTCAGAAAATGTACTTCCACTATAAATCGTATTAGCTACATTTTATCGAAACTATACGGTAAAGTTTGAAATGAAATTTTTGTACGATAAGTTTCAGGAAATAAATTTTATATCGGAATGAGTAAATGAGAAAGTTTGTTCTGAGCTCATTTTTAACGGAAAAAGATTAGGAAATCAAGGCAAAATTTGTTATCAATTCGTGTAAGTATTCAACGTTCAAAACTAAACAATTCAATATACCACTGCCTAATTCTGGCAATTTAGGGATGTGGTCATTTGGCGTTCTTCTCAAAATTACAGTGAAATGCTGAAGAAATAATAAGTTACTGTTCTTGCATTTTAATGCAATTCCCTGATGGCAGAAAGTGTTTAGGCTTTGCTGATTTTCTGCACCTACCAATAATGGACAATCAAATGCAACTGACGCATCACAGGCACCAAGGACCGTAGAGAGACCATGAAATTTTGTTTCCTTAACTTCCATAAAACAATAAGAAATAACTAACTATTAATAACAAAAGTTCACTTTTCAAGTCACTCTTGGTGAAAATTTTCTTCCTTTTTATCTCCTTGATGCGATTGTCACAAAAGATGTAATTCTGGATTTTTAATACTTGCGAAAATTAAAGCTTTTCATATTCCTTCACTGTAAGCAGAATTGATATTTTATTCATTTTGCGCATGAATAAGGCACTGAAAATGCCATGTAATTTTAACGAATAAATCATTTGCAAATATTTTATGATCCTACACAGTCAACGTGGAATAATGAAAGGCAATAGAATGAAACGACAAACTGAAATACTCCCACCGACTTATGTCATATTTAGTATTCAGCAGCTAATTTCTTCAGTTTTCCTGAGATAGCTGATTTCTTAACTTTGTCAGGGGATACGTAGATTTTTCAGCGAAAAATGCAAGCTCGACCAGGACACGAACACGGCTCTCTGACAATCCGTGCCATTCGCGATTAAAATTAACCGATATGCCATCTGCCGGGATTTTCAGGAAGTACTCTAAGTAGGATACGTTGTGTTGAAGTCGTTTAAAGCATGGTGAATATGCGAGAAAGGAAGGTCTACTGTTCAGGTTTTTTTTTTGCTCTAAATAGTTTTATGGGTCAGAACAAATTAAAAGTTTTCATGTGTTTCCACCCCGTGGAATCAACAAAATGAAATTTGTTAATAAATCAGGGAAAACGTAATTGACAGAAGATTGGTATGGGGGATATAACACTGTAATTCGGCAAGGAAATTACGAAGAATGCACGAGTCTGCTTACTTTATTTATCGAGAGATAAATATATATTTCCATGAAAGTAAAGTTTTAAATTGTACTTTATAAATAGAGCTTTTTTTTCCGAAAAATCATGAAGCGTCTTAACCAATGCGTTCATGTATTACCGGTGTTACGTATGTGTGAAATTTGGAACAGGTGCAAGTCGATTAAGAGGGAAGATGAAAATAGTTTGAGAATGAATTAATGTCAAATGTAACCAGAAAAAAAGTGGACATGCTAATGTTACAGTTCTTAATTCAGTACGATGTCCTTTTTCAGTGAGTATAGCCTGGTCATGAAATTGTGAATATTATTATTAAACCAGCCTTTCTCTTTCGAGAAAGAACTGCAACGATATGTTCGCAATTTTCTCCTGTCCCAGCTTTTCAAGTACAGGTCAATTTCAATTCCTTTATTTTCAAATAATTTCCGAGAACCCCAGTTACATGACGTGCAGATGATACAGCACTGCTTTGGACAACCAGTGCGTATACATAGTTTCGTCTGCATTTTCCGTGTTATTTTTGCCTATCATAATTAAATGCTTCGTTCTCAGTACAGCTTCACGTTTGTTAGAGTACGTGGAATTCACATCGCATTCGCAATATTTAAAAATAATGCGTAATTTAAACGTTTTCTACCATACCAGTCATGCCAACACGCTGCTCTTTTGTACTACTGCTGAATGTAAACAAAGATCTATCCTACTTAGAGCGGCCATATTGGAAGCGACACTAGCGCTCAGGTGGTAATTTTAATCGCGAATTGCTCTAACAACTGAGCTACCGAGCCGGACTGGCTTCGCCTGAATTTTCGCTGGCGCTGTTTTACCAGTGTGGAATCGTCTCTGCAAGTGCTACCGCAACGGGATCTGTTGCCTTTGAAACACTGTAGATGTCGACGTTGCACACACATTTTTCGCTGAAATATCTACGTAATACATCTCCTGTGTGTACCTAATTTAATGATTTGTCAGGGGATGTTCGGAAAATTAGTAAAACGTATCTATAGATCCACCAACTTATTTGAAACCCTGGCCAGAAACAAGTGGCGCTAGTGTCGAATGTTTAGGAGGGGAACTCGGGAACTCTGGGGCAAGGGAAGGGATGGCAGAAACACGTGTTTTCCCCCTGTGTTGCCAAATCTAGAAGTGGGCGTGTGCCGTGAAAGGTTTGCAAGTAAACAAATATGCAGGCCGAATATTAAGTTTCGTTTCTAGATGTGGTAATTCAAATAACATAGCATAAGAGAGAGGCGGGAGGGGGACACTAAAGTTAAAAACGCCAGCTGTCTCGCAGAAGGATATCAACAATTTAAACACATAATATTAATATTCTAAATTATGTAAACTATAAAAAAAAATATGTAAAAAAAAGAAAAAAAGCATGAATCCAAGTTTCATCAATGTAAACAACAGGCCTCCCTTCGTTGCGGAATCTGTTGATCGCACGAAGATATCTTGCTCTCCAAACCACAATGTTGCTTCGTTCAACCAGAGCTAAGCGAGAGTTTCTACATTTCTTAAATTTAAAGCCTATTTGTTTCATAATTTTCCGTAATGTTTCTCGCCCCCCCCTGATAATTAATTTCTTCCTTAGCAATAACTAAAAGTTTCAATATTGTAGGAACTTCTCTTTTCACTACGTACATTTCATGGACAATTTCTGGTCAGGGGTTTGTAAATCTTTTTTCTCTCTTTTCAGTTTTTTAAGCAATGACTCCGACCGTCCCGTTAGATATACTGCTCTCTTTAGGGGTTGATCGCGAGGATAATTCCACCCGTCTCTTTTCTCTTCTTCACACTTCTCGATCATTCGTAGTAGCAAATTTCGCTCACTGCTGTGCACAACTTTGGACACTTTACACTTACTCAAAAACACGTCTACGCACATCAACAACACTCCTCGAATTCTTGAAGAGAGTAAAATTAGCAACACTGTGTCAGCGGAAGTGGGAAGGTCCTTGCCTGACCAGCGCCAGAGCAAACACCGGGGGTGAAAGAAGGGGGTGGGGGAGGCCGGTTAGTTCGCATATTTTCCGAGGTTTCAGAAAGCTTGCTGGATCTATACCTGGGTATATAGATATTGTGTTGAAAATGAATATCTTGCTATACAAGTTTCGGATTCTCGGTTTCGCCTCGAATTTACATAACTATGGGACTTATTCAGACATACAAAGCGGATATATCATATATTCAGGATAAAATTCCGTTTTTCGAGAGTTCACAGCATTGAAGTGAGGCATAAAGCAGAAAAACATTATTAAGAAAAAATGTTTGCTTTAATGACCTCTATACGTTGCGAGACATAATGTATAACAGTTGGGCTGAAAAGTTCGTAGGCTAACATAGTAAAAAATATTTTTTTGACAAAATTCGATTTTATTATTCAATATAGTTGCCTTTGAGGGCGATACAACGATTATAGCGGTCATACAATTTTTCGATGCCATTTTTATAGTACGATTTCTCTTTAGCCTCAAAATAGTCCTCAGTTTCGCCGATTACCTCTTCATCAGTGCTAAATTTCTTTCCAGCGAGCATTCTTTTAAGGTCTGCAAACAGGAAAAAGTCACTGGGGGCCAGATCTGGAGAATATGGTGGATGGGGAAGCAATTCGTATTCTAATTCATATAATTTTGCCATCGTTTTCATTGATTTGTGACACGGTGCATTGTCTTGATGAAACAGCACTTTTTTCTTCTTCAAATGGGGCCGTTTTTTCGTGATTTCATCCTTTAAACGCTCCAACAACGCTATGTAATAATCGCTGTTGATGGTCTGGCCCTTTTTGAGGTAATCGATGAATATAATACCATGCGCATCCCAGAATACTGATGCCATAACCTTGCCAGCCGACTGTTGCGTCTTTCCACGCTTTGGATTCGGTTCATCACGTGCAGTCCACTCGGCTGACTGTCGATTGGACTCCCGAGTGTAGTTATGGAGCCATGTTTCATCCATTGTAATATATCGACGGAAAAATTCGTGTTTATTACGGTTGAATATCGCTAAACATTGCTCCGAATCATCAAAACGTTGTTGCTTTTGATCGATTGTGAGCACGCGCGGCACCCATTTTGCACACAGCTTTCGCATGTTCAAATATTCATGCACAATATGTCCAACACGTTCCTTTGATATTTTTAAAGTCTCAGCTATCTTGATCAACTTCACTTTACGATCATTTAAAATAATTTTGTGGACTTTTTTTATGTTTTCGTCGGTAACAGCCTCTTTGGGGCGTCCACTGCGTGCATCGTCTTCGATGCTCATTTCGCCTCGTTTAAATTTAGCAAACCACTTCTCAACGGTTGATTTTCCTGGTGCAGAGTCCGAATAATGTTTATCAAGCCAAGCCTTGGCTTCAACAGTATTTTTTTTCGCCAAAAAGCAATGCTTTATTAACACACGAAATTCTTTTTTATCCATTTTTTCACAATAACAAAAGCTGCTTCAATCACAATGCTATATCTCACGAACTAATTATCCGGCATCTGTGAAATTTATACACGTATCTTTTGAAGGTTAGTACTAAGTAAAAATCACATGGATTTAATTCTAGTAACGCCATCTATGAGTCAGCCTATGAACTTTTCAGCCCAACTGTTACATTGCTTATTCTATTTCATGACTTGAGACGAGATAAAGAGCCTCTTCGCCCTTTAAGCGGTCTTTAGATCGATCCCGGAAAGAGGCACATGCACAGTGGTTCCAATTTGAAACTTAGATCTTGTCCTGATTAACCTAGTCTATCTGAACATAAACTGTACCTAAAATAAACTTTGACAAACTTTTGAGTTTGGCTTTAAGAACATATCGTTGAAATAATCATACCATTCTAAATACGTAAATGTATCCTAAAACAAAACTATTTATGCGAATTTTGCATTATAAAACAAGAAACCCATGTTTGCTGTTCTAAAATGGTGTTTCAGATGTTCCCTTATACACACACATAATTATATATATATCCATGCGCAGTGGCGTGCCCAGGATTTTCGAAAGGGAGGGGTTAAGTACACTTTTTCTGGTAGTCAGCTCTCATTTTGCCATCTTTTCCTACCTTTGATGTTCTTTTTTTTAGGAATACTGGACCAAAAAGGGGGGGGTTATAACCCCCACCAACCCCCCCTTGGGCACGCCACTGTCCATGCGCGTATGTGTGTGTGGAGCTCGAATTTTGTACCCCCCAAATGAAAAACGTTCCTGCGCCACTGCAAACTCTTACAAATGTAGAAGTCAAAATATGATGAAATTATTGACCGTCGAAACATTTTCACTTCAACAGGTCAAGAGAAATTCATGCACCACACGCTGCTACTCAAAACGAAATAAAAATTGACGAGGCCACTGGCTCATGACGTCATTCAGAATAATTAGGCTACACGTCGCTAGTCTGCGAATTGCCAAACTTACCGTAAAGCGAGGGAGTTCTCCGACAACGATATCGTCCACACCAGAAATCAACGGGGGTTAACGGTATAACTGCACCTGCACTCGTGGTCCTGCATAATGAAGTTTCCGGAACGACAACCTCTCAAGCCAGGTAACTGGCAAGAAAAACAGAAGTACGCTGGCAACGTTGCTCGGAGAGCTATGTTACCCCTACAGCTTTTACTTCGCAACTGAGTTTGTGGACACCCATCGAGCCACATATACACCCCGAAGACGATTGTGGGACAGAAATAGCCATGAAGGCCAGCCGGAAATTCGACCAATATATATTCGCAGAAAATTACTTCTAAACGCTATGCTTTGAAATTAGATTTATTGTGTTGTATTACGAAAAAGAGATAGTGGTATATATTAGGCAGTAGCGTACGCAGGATTTCATCAAGGGGGGGGGGTGTTAATTTCTAATTTTTTTTTCCAAATTCACATTACCATTGTTTTATTATACTTTAATTAAATAATAATAATCACAATTAATTAATAATTCTTATAATTAATTAATTAGCTGATTTAATACTAATAATACTACTAATACCACTACTACTACTATTAAGTAGTAGAGATCTACATAAATATAGTATTTATGAAAACAATAGAACGAAATTACTTTCTGGTTATTCGATTTTTATCAAATCCTGGGAGCATTTTTTTGTTTCTTTGTTACGAAATAATTGTCTGGTCCACGAGGTGAGCCATTTCAAGGGTGAAGAAGATCCATAAATACAAGAAAATATATTAAAATAAATTGAAATAATCAAAGTATGGGACTCATCCAAGGAGCTGCTGTGATCTGGTCGGTAGAGCGTCTGACAAGTGACAATCACGCGGGAGATCCAGATTCGATTCCCGAAATTGGTTGGAATTTTTCCGGTATTTCCCCGCATAAATGTCCCCGATAATTCACATCTGGATTATCTCTCTGTTCTTACCAACAAAACATTTTACAATAGTTAAGCTTATTGTCGTTTGAATAATTGTCTAGTCAACAAGGTGAGACATTTTAAAGAGACATATTCAAACGAGCTGTGGTAAACAATATAATAGGAAGGCAAATTCGTGACTGTGTTCTTGTCCGCCTAGCCTTTGTCTATACATTAGCCCTTACAACGTACCAATAACTTTATTTAGTTAATTCTCATTGTTCACACAAAACAAAATACATGTTCGTTGAACACTGGCGTACGTAGAGGGGTGGCCGATGGTGTTCCAGCCCCTACCTAAATTTTGAGAAAATCAGAATTTTCAAATAAAAGTCCGTTAAGAAATTTAAAAAATCAAAATGTGTAAATGCGAAACCTCTTTTAAAGTGAATCCCGATTACCATTTTTGTCTTTGAATACAATTTTAATAGACTGAAAAGCTCCAAAAATACGAAATATTTTATTATGCATCCTGCCCTCCAAAACGAAGCCATGTGCTATCCATATTTACTATTCCAGCCCCTCCCGAAAAAAAAATCCTGCGTACGCCAGTGTATTGAACATTGTTGCAACTGAGATACAAAACAACTTTTTTCTCTTTTAAATCATAGTTACCCTAACCTAACCTCATAAACTAGTGTTTATTTTCAAGGCATCACTCTGAAAGACGCGTGTGTTTGGAATGCTGTGCTTTTCTCCATTCTGCATGGAAATAATAATTCAAATTATTATTATTGTTATTAGTAGTAGTAGTAGTAGAAGTAGTAATATAGTGCAGAAGGCCTTAGAAAGATCGCTTCGCGGGCTTACAGCAGACAACAATATGGGGGTGTGTCTGCGAGAACCAATCAGGTCCGCGAATGAGCGAGCCTGGTTGCCACAGCTAACTCGCTGCACCCTTCTGGAAGGGTGAATGACCTCTGCCTCTTGCTACCTCCGCCTGGTTGTTCAGCTGAGGAGCAGACGACACGAGAGTATCGGCAATAGTGTGCGAGCGACGTCTGCTGTTAGCCCGCGAAACGCTCTTTCTAAGGCCTTCTGCACTATAGTAATATTATTGTCCCAGATCTTTGACTAAAAAATTGGCCATTTTTTTCCACAGCATTTTTCATAATATTTCACAAGTTCAAGGGGGGGGGGGGTTTAAACCCCGTAACCCCCCCTTGCGTACGCCACTGATATTAGGGATGGCCAAACGGATCCAGATCCGAAAGTTCCAGATCTGGATCCAAAAGTTCCGGATCCGGATCCGAGGGTTTCGTATCTCAATCCCAGAGGCGTATATTCGGGGCTATCTGCGAAGCCAAGACTCAGGGAATAAAATACAGAAAAAAATATCTATCAGAAAATTGTGCATAAAATTGTTCATTTCAATAAGTAGATGAACCTGACTTCTTAGTGGAGTGGAAACATTGCCCGCTTTCTTTGAATTCGCGAGACGACTGGCCCAGCTCGCGGGCAACTCCACGGGGGTGACGGGTAAGCTTGACAAGGCTCTGATCAATGTTGCAAACCAATTTTTCCCACCATGTAATTTCCCCAGGATCGGGGAATTGTGGAGTCAAACTGTTACAGGAGACAGAACAGGGTTGCATATGGCGGGGAAAAACCCTCTGAACTTCCTCAACAGTCTGAGTCAATGTTTCAAACCAATATTTCCCAGCTCATAATTCTCCCAGGAATGGGGAATTTTGAAGCCAAATTATCGCGGGCAAGGGGAAAGTGTCATGTGGCAGGGACAGGAACATCATTGAACGCTTGCAGAGGAGTTGAAAAAGAGGTCGTTGACCTTCAAACAATTAGAGATACAGGAGGGAGTAGAAAATTGTTGGCTGAGCGGGAATGGTTTACCGAAATGACAAGGACCAGTTCTAGTGTAGATCGCGTCGAGTGGTCTTGGTGCGTGGAATTTATTTAGAGGCAACGTGTGAATACAGTAGTTAGTAGATTGTATTTTTGTGAATTATATGTGCTGTGTTGGGTAGTGAACTGAAATGAGGGATATAATTAACAAGCTGTCTTTCCGGCTTACGAATGACGATAAGCTCCAAATCATTGTGGATTTTTCTTGTATGTCCACTTTATGAACAGATAAGCTAATGGGGATCGGACCTACAGTTAAAGTGGTATCTAAACCACCATGCATCGAACCTGGGACCCCTTAGTTTCAAGGCAACGACGTTATTACTGCACCAACAAGGAGTACCCGAACTTAAAATCGTGAAAATAGGTAGCTTGAAATTTTATTTTTATTCTCGTATATAGGCCTACATAATATTTCACAATATGGGCCTCTCATTTATGCAAATAAGAATGAAATTCTTGAAATCCTTTCCTTACTGACAGTGTATATTTCCATGTTTTATTTATGAGTTATATATTTTAATCACAGAGTCACGTCACTTCAACCTGCCACCCCAAATGAGTTAAAGAAACAAAAACACCCCCACCAGCAAATTTTTGTCCATTCAAACACTATGATATGGTGCGATAGCCCAGGTTCTTAATCCAGTATACGCCACTGCTCAATCCATTATAATATCACCACACCTTAAAAGGTATTATGATCTTCGATTATAAAGACATTTTTCATTAGTTAGTTTTCAAGTATTGTTCCTAAAATACTTTGCTACGCATCGGCTAACACACTCGTCCACAAAAATAATCTTACTTGTTTAAAATAAAATGTCAGAGGTAATTTTGTAATTGCCATTGAAACGAATATGCATTCATTCGAATATATTGGAAATGGAAACACACATATATGTGAGACTTTATATTCCAGGATGAAACCTTTAACACATTTAACCATGGTCGTCCGGAAGGGGGGAGCAAGGGTAGGCCGTGCCCCCCCCACTGGAAAATCAAAGTCAATCAAAAATTATGTATTTCACACATATAATTTCATTTCAGCCACAATAATATGTGTTCATTACTGCATGAACATCATACATTCAAATTTAAGAAATGTTTTTTTAGGGAACAACACTAATTTTGGAGAAAATGTGCCTTGTTTGCCCCCCTAGAAAAAAATATCTTCCTTGCCCCTTCCTGGAAAAAATCCTGCGGACGTCCATGCATTAACAAGATAGAAATGTTATACAAAAATTATAGAATTGTTCTACAATTATATATATATATATATATATATATATATATATATATATATATGTGTGTGTGTGTGTGTGTGTGTGGGGGGGCGTTACCCCCACACCCCCTAAACGCCTTCATGGCGTGGTGCTATGCACAGAGGAGCACTTTACTTTATATATATATATATATATATATATTATCAGGTAACAATATGTTATACGAGGGCCACTATTTATATTTTGAGCCTTGGCAACACTGATTGAAGTTAGGCGCGATTTGACGTTTGCACGGAATCGTCTGGCATAATTGACCATAACGTACTTCAAATGTTTTGTCAATAGCTTCATTTGTGTTGTTTATGTTGCCTTGGAGATTGCGCGACAACAATAAAATGGAATTAACTCGTGAACATTTTCGTGCGATGATTTTTTACGATTTTCGACGTGGATTATCAAGACAAGAGTGCATCGATCAACTTACTTCCACATTTGGCGATGAAGCCCCATCCTTTGCCACTGTGAAACGCTGGTATAACGAATTTAATCGTGGCCGCCATTCGCTCACCGACGAGATTCGCGAAGGTCGTCCAAAATCAGTTGTTGTTCAAGAAAACATTGATGCTGTGCAAAACCTAATACTGCAAGATCGTCATGTGACATGCTGTGAGATTGAGGCAACCATAGGCATTAGTTCCACCAGCATATATAAAATATTACATGATCATTTAGCTGTGAGAAAGGTATGTTCTCGTTGGATCCCACACAATTTGACAAGAACTCAAAAAGACGCTCGCGTCAATTGGTGCAAACAAATGCTCAATAAATACAATCGTGGTGCTTCAAAAGACGTATATAAGATTGTAACAGGTGACGAATCATGGATATATGCATATGAGCCGAAACGTAAACAGCAGTCGACTGTATGGGTGTTTCAAGATGAACCCAATCCAACAAAAGTTGTTCGCGCTCGAAGCACATCGAAACAAATGGTCGTCTGTTTTTTCGGGAAAACTGGTCATGTGGCAACTGTGCCTTTAGAGGAACGTAGAACGGTCAACTCTGAATGGTACACAACAATTTGTTTGCCAGAGGTCTTCTGTCAAATACGGAAAACAAACAAACGCCGTCGGATCATTCTTCATCAAGACAATGCCAGCTGTCACACATCTCGTCTAACAACCGACTTTATGAACAGTCAAAAAATCGAATTGATGGGTCATCCGCCGTACATTCCTGATTTGGCACCCAATGACTTCTTCTTGTTCCCGAATGTCAAGAATAAATTGCGTGGACAACGATTTTCGTCGGCGGAAGACGCCGTTGATGCGTTCAAAAACCATATTATGGAGATGTCTCAAGAAGATTGGAAAAACTGCTTTGACAAATGGTTCGAACGAATGCAAAAGTGTATTGACCATAAAGGAGAATACTTCGAAAAACAATAAAGCAGTTTTCATTGCCAAATTCCTGTTTTTTCATTGTTAGGCTCAAAATATAAATAGTGACTCTCGTATACACATTCTTACTTTCCAAAGAAGCGCACATGTGGGATGGTCAAACGGATCCGGATCCGAAAATTCTCCGAAAAATTTTAGGATCCGGAACCAACCGCGGATCCGGATCTGGCCATCCCTAACATATATAAGTAATTTACGTACTTATTCAAAGGTCGCGTAAACGACAAGATTTTGTATGAAGAGGAATTACAATATAGATTTACCAAATTAACATGCAACAATTCATTTTGACATAATTCTTGTTTACGGAGGGCTCACACCAAAACATTCGACAAACTCCAGTAATGCGTTGATTTTAATTAATTTTATTTATGATAAATTTCAGCTTATTGAGTTCCGGAACTTTTCAAAATATCAACTGTAAGTTTGTTATTTTTTTTTCCTTCGGCAGATTAAGGATCGGTAAATGAAGAATGTTTCACATACGAATCAGGAAACAACATGCGTAATGTGATCAGTAAACAGCTGGCTTGCTTTACAGTATTTGACTTTCCAGAAGTATTTATTCGCGTATAAATACAGGTAATTTTACAGAAGTGTGTACACATGTTTCCAAAGTAAGGGGGGATGCCAGGGGCCCTGGGTTCGAATCCCAGCTTGGACATGATTTGTGATTGTTCCAACAATCTCTGTAAATCGATGCTTTCCATACTCTTTCAGCAAGGGTCTACAGAATAAAGACAAATAATATAATAAATCACTGAACCTCGTCGCGATTAGCCAAAAGTGGCAGAAAGCAAATTAAAATAAACCAAATCATGCAGAGTAAGGAGGAGCAAGTAAGGTATTTCCCCAAAACACTGCCTCACGTTTGAAGTTCTCGCTTTCCGGATGCCCGAAACCAGGGCAATGAAGAACGGTGCAAGTAGCCGAAGGATTTGACGTGCGCATTAATTGATGCCATAATGATAACACTAAATAAATATTCCTTATTTCATGTTGGAACAGTGGAGCGCCCATAGCATATGTAAACAAAAAAAAGAGTGTGTGTAGTCTTTGTGTGCACGAGAATAGGCCGCCAGTTTGGTAGTAGCACCAAAAAATTGTGTTTCTGTTCTACAGTCACAGTGTTCTTGTTCTTTTGCAAGGCAACAAGAGGCCGCGAATATTTGGAAAATGGTTCTTAAGTTTTCAGCAATGAAGGCGTATGTTGTACACGGTGCTATTAGAAAAACGTCCGTGTATCCTTGCAGTAAGGCTCAAAGTCGCACGGCACACTGATCTCTCGTGTACTGTCGAAGTGGGGCTTCTTCCACTGAGCTTCACTTGGTTCAGGTTTCACCCGGTTGTTGACGCTGTAGATACGGTTGGGGCCGTTCCAAGCGTTATCCGACATTTGTGTGAAATCATTAATGTCGCATTATTCGCAATGCATGCTTGAAAAAAATCTTATTAAAATAAAAATCACATGTTTTGTGAAAGAGGGAACCGTTCGAAACACAAGTAGGCAGAAATATCATGAAAGTTCACTTTATGCACAGGGGCTAATCGGGTCCTGAACTACGTCGTCTGTTGGACTGAATAGCTGACATGCATCTCCATTACGATAAGATACCCCGGAATTAAAACGTAAGCGCAAGAAACCTAATATATACACAGCTTAAACAGTTGTAAGTATTATACTATATTATATTATATACGCGACTTCATACATGGATGAATAAAAATCAAGAAACCATGAGTAAAAATTATATGTGACGTAGATTTGATTCTGGTTTATCGAACATTTGGCTCGTGAAGGCTGGCGCAGTATACAGTGTGTGCAGGAAAAGTGAGACCCATTTTTTAACGAAAATCTATCTTATCATATATCTATTTTTGTGTCTATCGGGTGTCGAAATTGTTTTGTTTACAATTTATATAACAAGCGAGACAGTCGAATGATAGGTTGATTTCATCTTAAAGATGTATGCACGAAAATTAAAGTTATAAGGTGTATATTAAAGAATGTGATGTAGTCAGCAGCAAACTCCCTATGCTCAAAATGTTAATCACTGAAAAATCAATGTACCCAATTTCTTATGTTTATCCGCCACTGGCCATTTTAGATTGTTACAAACTACATCATTAGGTGGAAAAACAAAGAATACAAGTCGCAGAGGGTGTCATTAGGTTAACTAGTAAAACAGGATAGTTCCAAAAATTCTTGAGTTAGGTACAGTATGTTACCAGACCACTTATTTTTCCTCGTATGCGCGCGCATATATGTACCTGATAATGAATTTATTTAACCTATATACTAAATAAAATCATGAGGAAAATGAGAATAATAATATTTTTTCTATTTATACCCTAAAATTTCACAGGAAACGGATATTATCATTTTGAAAAAGGTTTGACGTGCATTGGAATGGTCCCTTGAAGAAATCCGTGGAAATTTGGGTTCTACCCTCTTCACGAGGTGCTCGCATTATGGTGACGTCAGTTAATAGCTTGCGCGCTGTTTTTATTATGGTGTACTAGGCCTTCTGATTGGTCGGAAAATCCAATGACCTCTGTTCTGTACGCTGCAGCACTGAGGCTACAGATCCTGTGTTGAGAAATTGGGGAGCCCTGCTATAGAGGCTACGCATAACATTTTCCGTAGGTTCGAAATCGAAGGCAAGAAATGTTCCTGTCGTACAGAGTAGTGAAAAAAGTCGCAGAACATGAATGTAATTACGAATTAGTGATTACCGGCATTTTGAAATTTGCAGAAAGTATACGTGTTAAGTGAGAATGTTTTGCGGTATTTCTGAGGTTGCCGTCGCTTTTGATTCTCATCTGTTTTCGCACTGTGAAGTCTGCCTAAGCCTAACGCGAGAGTAAAATATAATGGCGTTGCCTACGGTTGCCGCCTTATCAACTAGCGCAAACACTACCACTCCAAATACAGGTATGAAGATTATTTTCATAAAAATATCATGTTTCTTAGCCAGTGGAGGTTTGATGAAAAATATGAAAAATTATGTTATTTCGTAACTGAATAATTGGAATTCTACGTAGCAAACAATGTCGGGGATCGGTTGGTAGCACTTTTCGCCTTTGCTCCAAGCATTTGTTTCCCACTCGTATAGTTGTTGGCCAGCGTGGCTCTGCAATAGTAATCAATGAATGTAGTATGCGTATAGTAGGTTAATTTCAGACCTGCTCACAATTATGTTTTCGATGACAAGTGAATATGTTCGGGCACAACGGTAACTATTGTTGAAGCATTGAAAGACAGCCGGATGCGTTTTCTATTTGGTTGAGGGAGATAACCTCTGGCGCAAAATAAAAATCTTCCGAAACAAGAAGCATGTATAAATAACCTTGTTTACCTTTACCCGATATAGTTATTATTGTTACTTCATTAATCGCTGGAAAGAGTCTTGGGGTCCTCGCGAATTATTAGTTCAATCAAATTAATTCTGCAATGATAAAATCACTTTGTTTATGCCAATCTAATAAAAATATCGGAGTTTATCCAAATTTCTAATTCCCATGAACGAAAAATAATTATTCTCCCCAACTTTCAAACCATACTTTAGTGTTCTTCCTATTTTTGCCCAAAATACATTTTTCAACATTTCAAAATTGTCGTATTTTTTAATATCGTTGTATCAATAATGATCAACCTACAATTGACTACTTAAACAAGTTGATAGTGGCAATTCGAGTGATTATTATTTAAAGACACAAGTGTGATTTAACCCAATTTAATTTTTGAGCAAGGGGTATCAATCCATGCAAATTTTTTTGGTTGCAATCAGTGAGGCCTACAACAATTTTCTGCTGATGTGTTGCAATTAGTTAAGAATGCTCCTATTTAATATCTTTATCATTAGAAGCACAATCATTGAAATATTAGCAGTGCTAATTTGTTCTATTCATTCTTAGTTAATTGCTCATAATGGGAATGCACAACATTCACTACAACCCATATACACAGTTATGGAAATGTACATTTTAAAATTGTACCTATCTTTTCGGTAGTTTCCTTGTTTAATGCTTTATAATTATTTGGTTTTTCATGTGGGTATTACAAATACATGTGCATCATCATACAGCTGTGTAATTGGAAGAGTTGACCTCAGTTTGAAACAGGCAAATACTATCTGTAAAATAAAACTTTGATTTCTCTGTTGTCATTGAACCTGAGCTACCTATGTACAAGTTGGATGCCTTACCATGTAGATCTTATTATTTTTTTTTTTTTACATCTGTAGCAAATGTTTTTTTCCTTTCATAGAGAAAAACTTGGGACTGCGTTCAATATAAGAGAACACTTTTTGCAATGCTAATAATTTATGCTGAGCAGATGTTTTTACTGATAAAACAGTGTAGAATAGTATAGAGTGATGGCCCAAGTTCCTTTTGTTTTTTATATTGGGATTTCATCATGCTACAAATGCAATTTCAAGATGGTTCGATTTTATTCAATATATGATTTTGTAGTTAGGTTAGGCAGCCCAGGCTTGGTTCTCTTAGCATTAAAATAAAGTCCGTAAATGAATTATAAGGTTCTGATTTACTTCTACATTAATTCCCACTAGTCTACAATACTTAGTCGCTTTTCAACGGAATATACATTGTCCGTGGGAAGCATGCACGCTTGCATAAGGTAACTTTTTAGTTGTTTTTGTTTTTTTTCAACATAAATAACTTTTTTTCGAAATCCAATCAGTGCTCATTACTTTAAGGAAGATTCAAATTTTGTGTGCAATGATTACCAAAATTCTATGATAATTAGTTTTCCTGCTAGGAGAATTTGAAAGAAATCATAAAGCAATCGGAACTGTTACCAGAGTGAGTGCGCCAGTAAATGACGGATGAAGAACATTTTACCACAACTTTATTTCTAGCTCAACTAAGAAACCAACTGAATCCAAGCAAATTGCATAAATGAATTCTTCATAATGTTGGATTTAATTGGATACTATTTTAATGTAAAATACCTATCGGTATGAAAGATGTAGTTAAAGATTGGTGAATTCAACTCAAAACACTAGTGAATGACCAGCAAAATTCAGTGAATGACCAAAAACATTTTTAATAATAATAATGTTTCCTGAACAAATAAATTTGAAAAACTTTTTTTTTTTTTTTTTGTATATATTAGCATTTCAGGCACTGTATAGTAAACCCCATAAAGACCTTCAGACAGGATATTTGTGGAGCTTGAATACGCTCCTTGATGTCACAATGACTGTACCAAATTTGATTAGCTTTGTTAGGCCATGTCCATTTGTCAGCTAACACAGTTATGCATAACTTTTATTTCAGATTCATCCTCGAATTTACAAATCACTGCTCCTGGAAAATATTCACTATCATAACACACTATAATGTAATCATCAACATTCTGCATAATGCAATTTTCACTGCTTGCACTCTTGTTTTGCACAGCAGATAATGACAACTCTTGTAAATCCCCTTCAGATTCTGATGCAAAGGACATCTGATCTGAATCCGTATTGGTCTCACTATCTTCTTTCCACGGATAGATTTTGATTTCAACTTCCATTTTCTCCCTTGTTGTTTTAGTTCATGATATTATTTCCATTTCTTTACTGTTATCTTCTTTTCTTCTGTTGCCTAATCCAAGTGAGTAGCCCACTTCCTCTGGAGTTTATGGTCATTGGCACTCATCCTCTTACTCTCAGTGACCCAAGAACTGGCCTGCATTGGATGTACTGGGAGATACATCAAGGTATCTTTGGAGACAGCAGTATTGATGTTCATATCAGAGTTAGAAATTTCAGCTTTACTTCTTTGAACTTCACTTCCTTCATGTAGCAATGAGCAGGGCAGATCAGTATTTCCCATAATCAAAATGAAAATCACGGTACTCATTTCCAGAAGCTTTCTCTTTGATTTTTTTCCAAAGATCAAAAAGAGGTAGTTGGTCTGTCAGCATTGCAGATTATTGGAAGGCCTTAACAATGTCAGCTGGAACTTATTTTCTTTTCTTACTGCAGTGGTCATTTACTAGAGATGATGTCAAATTAGTATCTAGTATCTCAACCCCTGCTCCCTTGCAGTGTCGTGCACAACAGAGAATATGTGATTTTTAAATAGCGTATTCTGATTTGATGATATAACCAATACATATGCACAAATTACACACAACTTGAATGTTTCTTCTACACGTGATTACAATGTATTAATCCTTACCTTATTAGTAATACCAGGTTCTTTATCTCGTCTGCTGAACTCACACAAGTGTGCTCATATCCACAATCCTGAACTCCCTTACCTTGTGACCTGGACAAACCAATCACAATCTATGCCAGAGAATATAGATTGTAGATGAATGCAAGGCCATTTCCTATTGGCTCAGTTTCTTCCAAGCCTTATTTTGCTTTGTAGTATTTGGGAATGGTCATTTACTGGTGCAATCACCCTACTATATTTGATATTAAATACGAATGTGTAACCAACCACCTTAGATTTGAGCCTCATAACTTCATGCATTGTGTGCAAATGTCTATTTTAACTATTCCACTTAGTCTGCTCCACAAACAAAACTTACACAGATGTTACAAATAACATTATGTAATTATTTATAATGTTGAATGGTAATTTTACTCTAGCTCATCATGAGGGGGGGGGGGGGGATAACAATATCACACATACAAAGAATAATCATGTGCTATTTTATATGTTTAACATTCCCATATTCATTATTTGGTCTTGCATGTACGTATTGCTTGCATTGTAGAATAATTTCTCTTGTAGCCTACAGTTGTTACAACAAAAAAAAAACTGTTTTTATGGTTGTAGCAACCATAGACTGCAAGAGAAATTTGGGAATTGTTTGTTATAAAAACCTTTAAAAAGTGCTGATCAAACATCTGATCATCTTGAGCAGAAGTTTCAGGCCTTGGTACTGAAGATGATTTTTATTTATATATATATATATATATATATATATATATATATATATATATATATATATGCTGTGGTTACTATCGGCACACATTTTTCTTTCAGCTGTGCTTACTATCAGCACACACCGACACATTACAGTTCTATCCCATAGAAAGTGGTCCTACTCCATGTAAATAAAATGAATTAATCTGAAATTTAGTAGTTTAAGGTTCAGATGTGAATGCATCATATAATTTGCATATTTCACTGACAAAATATATTAGCATTTGTAGCCTATATGCTTCACATACAAGTGAAGTCAAATTTTGCTGCATTTTTAAACCAAAACACATTTAATTTAATGCTTGTCATGCATTCAGGCTATGCTTTTACACCAAGCTTTTTTTCCCCATTTGTTAACATACACCACAAAGTACTTCATGAATCTATGGCTTCAAGGTAATGTCGTGGCCAAGGACCAAACCTGATAGTGATAACTCACCCCCTTAAATAACACAACCAATGGAAATTGTGAGAAGGAAAAAATAACTTAATTGATTTAGTTCATTTTACTTTGTCTTTCTACTAATTTTGGTTAATCACAAAGATGAATAAATGGTGATAAGATGAAAGAGATGAGGGTACAATCACAAACATACGTTAACAATATACAACAAAGTCCCATAGAGGATTATACTGGCCATGGATCCAGATGCCAGAGCCTCATTAGTCTGCAAAATGCAGTCCATGGTAAACAGTAGTGTGCCCATTAGTGGGTTGAGGAGATGGGGACAAAACATGCTGCGTGTCAATTTTCTTGGAAGGGAGCAGATTCACAGGTATACAATAGATATCAAGTGTTTTGATTAATTGGTAATTTTACAAATACAATATATGTTTAAATAGTCTGTAATTTTGTGCAAAATTCTGCCATTTTATTTTATTTTGATTGCTGTAATTTGTATGACGTGGCTTTATAAACTCAATACTCGCCCTAAGGTAATAAATACAATTTGGAGTTATTTGACCCTTGTAGTGTAATTATACATCAGTTCGAATTTTGGGGAGTCAAAATCCCTGTAGCAACGTAATCAAACAAAAACATATCGAGAAATTTAAATGCATAATGTATTCATCATTACTTTCCTTTCGAACCTTTCAAAGCACATTTTTTTTTGTTATTGTGTTGTTTTTATTTCTGTACACCAAAAGGCATAAAAAGATTTACATCGGTGTATGTTTCATTTGTTGCTTAACCTGTTGTTTTTATTACTGTGGTCAATCAGTGTTACAATAGTCATGTATTTGTCACGTTCTGCTAAATGTACACTCGTAGCACTACTATTGAACACACTTCTTTGGATACTTGTCTTTCCTACTGAATATCAGGGTGATCAAAGTTGTAATCCTCATGCTCTGAGTAGTCGGTTCATTAATATTTTCATCATGTTTGTTTACACAACCGTCCCACACTATGCTGTCTAAAGTATCATGCTTTGGGTTCTGGCTACAGAACGTGCACAGGTTTGAGTCTCCTGCGAAAAATATAACAACTTTTCTCCTGAGATTTTGGCTGGTGTATGGGACCGGTGGCCACTCACCATCGTGAGAAAATTGAGGAGCTACAAATGTGTAGCGTAACTCAATCACGGAGTAGCAAGTGGTAGTGAGTCTGGCAGTCAGTAGGTAGGCCCTGGCCTTCACAGGCTGTTGCACCACAGGTTATTATATTATTATGTTTACACAACTGTAAAAAATATAAGCCAACGTCCAGTTACCCCATCGTAACTCTGTGAAACTAACAATAAAGAAATGGGCTAAGTGATTGTCATTGCAGGCCCAAAGATAAGAATGCTCACAATAAAATGTGCTATAATCATGGTGCAGTTGAAAGTGAACTTAACATGACATCCAGGGCATGCTTTTTGTGCATCAAATTCTAAATGTTTGGCATACATTATGCACAAACGAACACTAGTGTGAGCTCTGTAAATTCAAGACCAAATATGCAGTTTCTTTTTCAAAGGTAAACCCCATTGCAGTGACCTATACGGCATACGTTTTTAGAAGCGATATCGGGTGGGGCCACGCATGTTCTTGGCAACCAGCCTATGGCAGGAGTTCAACGATGTACAGTTAGGAGACTGCGGCATGCAAGTTATACGCCGTGTTCTGTATTTTTCGTGCACGCAAGAAGTTTTCATAAAACTTGCCACTGTGTTCATCATAAAATGGGGCAAGACATTTTGAACCTGACTGTCCCAAGTCCCATAAATTTCTTTTGCCTACAGCCAGAGTTATTGTTTCTTGAAGAAACATGGGAAACAGCACGTCTCAACATACACACACCTTCATTTGCCTTCTGTCAGTTTTTTTCATTGCCACCTTGTTGATGCCGCTGAGTTGTGTCTTTGGAAAGCTGTGGGTGTTGAATTCGGCTGAATATACACAATGACCCTACATTGTTGTGGGCGTTCACAAACATTGCATGTCTGAGTCAGTTCGAGTTCAACGTTTTCGTAGGAAGGCCGGTGTAAATTATTTTACTTGTACCCCATGAAGAACAGTTGTGAGAGGATTCAATACAGCCCTTATTGATTTGATTTAATTTATTTTACTTCGCTTTTTTGCCACTTTTGGCTAAACGCAAAGATGAGGATGAGTTGAAATTGATGAAGGTACACTTACAAACATCCATGGCCGGGCTGGTTTTTGAACCCGGGAACCTGGCATCATAGCACGATGTGCAATACAGCCATGATGTTTCATTGTTATGCAAGAGTGTGTGTTCTGTGAGTGTTATTTAATATATCTCTCGAAATCTAGCACCAGTAGTACAGGCACCAAGAGTAAAATAAAATGTTCACAAGACAGAAATCTTATTTTAAAGGGGTATTCTTACTTCAATGAATTGGCATCTGAAGAAGTGCATGCTGAAACATTTTTTTTCTCAATAGTCTAGAATTTAAGACTAAAGCATGTGGGGTAGGTGTGCTTATGGAGTTGTGTATTATAAAGCAGGGTAAAATATCGACCACAGAAATCTGAGAACCCCTTATTCAAATCTCCTGGGAAACATGCTAGAAAACAGAAACAAGAGCGATGATGATGACCTTGCAGTTCCTCTACAATAAATACCTTCAAACTTCTTTCTATTATATGCTGCAGTGATACGATATTATAATCCTGTGTAGAAATATTCACTATATATTTCACTGTACTCAAATATACTCAAATATAATGTGCATGCATTATATATAAAAAAGCTGAATATTGGACACAGTGAATGAATTCTCTGTTTCCCTTCTGCTAGCAGTTAGTTTGGCAACAGCGCAATAGCACTGGCTGCATATTGGCTGAACTCATGTTTCTTCTAAAAGCGTACACTGTATAGTTGCAAACATCAATGAAGAAAGTTGAACTTCAATTTCTTTAAGGAACATTTGCAATTCCATATTAGATCTTTATTACTGTTGGCAACAATTTAATATCAGTTGATCCATAATTTATAATATTGTGATGATCATCTTGTTCCCCATCCCATAGTTGTCACTGCTGAGGGTTGATTTGGGGGAGCGTAATAACCGCCTAAGGATTTCCTGAAAGAATAATGTCAAAATGCAGGTAAGATGGCAAAGTATTGGCCCAACTAATAAAAGAAGGAACCTTAACTCCGTTGTTACAAAATAGCTGCCCATGCCACTGGTTGAAAAACCTTGCAAGTATGACCCATGTGTGAAGATTTTATATACATTGCTATTCACAGTAAATACACGTGTTATGCAAGAGAAAATATAGAACAGTGTCATTAATTTTTATGCTCTTCATTTTGTTTATGCTATTTGTGATTCTTTGTGTACTTTCAGATTTCAAAAATGTACGAGTCAAACAGGAACGTGCAGATGAAGCGGAAATTAGGGAACTGGCAGCTAAGATGGTGGAAGCAAATAAAGCAAAAATGGCTGCTGTTGCAAAAACTGGCCAGGCTCAACCGCAACAGCAGCACATGGTTCAGCCTGGACAGTTGGGTATTCAAGGTTTCCTCACAAGGAATCAAGTGACATCATCCAGCACAGCTAAAACAGATGAGAAGAAATCTGACGAGAAACCTGCTATGGACGAAGCAAGTGTCCGGGGGAGATTCGGTTGGGTGACTCTAGGGAAAAGTCACATTCCATTCATTTATAGATTGGGAGACAAGTATTGTGTGGTGCGAATGGTGGAGATGAAAGTGTTGAATAAATACCTTAATTATTTGAGTCCGGATATTTATAATTGCACTTGTATTCGAAGTTATTATATTACAGAAGCGGAAGTGAGGCTGCTCAATGAAATCAATATTAGACATTGTGATTCCCAGTTTGGGAGGGAACCTTTCACTCCAAAGGATTGTGTTGTAAAGTTACAAGATGTTGAAGAGTTTTACAGTTTTTTGGATGTATGTTACAATAAACTTCTTTTGAATGCCAGCGGACCAAAGGAAAAGTGTGGTTTTATCAGGATAAATGGTGAATCAGTTGTTCCGTACACGGTGAAAGATGGTGTAAAGTATGTGCCATTGTTTTATTTTGAAGGCGAAACCGATAATTTGAAGTTAAAGGCTGAAAATCTTGATGGTTGGGATTTGTGTTATTTAAAGTTTTGCTGTAAAGTGCAAGGAATTAGAAATGAGTTGTTTGCAAGTGAAAAGTGTGCTGTGATTAGTGTGATGGATATCAAAAGCTACTTTCCTCCAGGCACCGTTTTCGAAGATTACTGGCCGAACAAAATGGTAGACTCACATTTGCTCCTCAACTCGAAGGGGATGAATGCATCTCAGCAAAGTTGTGCAGGGTCGTGGACCAAACAGCCAGGAATTTCTCCAGTTTCGAGTGTTCACTCGCAAGCAGCAGCTAGTAACAAACCAACTACATTGCCCACATCAACACCATCAATGACCCCTGTGGTTGCACGGACTGGATTATCTGGCTCTGTTAATATAAATTCAGTTCCAGTGAGTAACGTAGTGTACAATGGATGGTCGGGTTTGGTAGGGGGTCAGCCATTTTCACCGTCTGTAGTTCCACAACCAAATCAAGTTATTAGAATGGCACAACCACCAACTGCTACTATGCATGGGGTACCGGTAAGTGGCTAACTTAAGTTGATAACTCATGTTGCATGAAGGTAGAGCTTCTAATTGTGGTCATGGTTTTGTGAGGAAATATGTTTAGTCACCTGTGGGTTATGAAGTGTGATTGCATGCAGTTTTGTGAATCAGATATCATTTTAAGGAATTCCAAACAATTACAGTAGGCTATATGCCAAATCATGAACTGAGGTTCCCAACCTGATTTCCTTTTCCAAGATCTATGGTGCAGGCAGTGCTCTGTCACAAGGGCAGTATATTTGGAAGTGACTTAACTAACATCCATGGTTTAGTTTTTTTTTTTTGCATCGAAAGTGTTAGAAAATCTTTAGCAATGTTGTTTTCTATTATCTTTCTATCTCACTGTATTGACAGGATAACTGGATGTGTAATTTTCTTCCTACTGAAGTTCCCAGTCAGAGTAACTAACCAGTGTCAAAGATGCACAGTATGTGCATCAAAAGCTCAACTTTGAACCTTAAGGTGAGGAGTTAAATTGTGCATCTATTTCATTCAGTATTGCCCAGATGGGCACTACTACTTAAAGAAAAAGTGGGTCTGTGCAAGAGTGTGAAAAATCTTGAAACACTAGGGGTGCTGTGAAACGAAAAAGCTTGGGAACCTCTGCCTTTTGGGGAATCAACTTCAACATCAAGTTACGGCTAATCAAATGAAAGTTTCGACTTTTCCGCTTGGAAATCACTTCTTCAAACTGCCCTCTTCCTGTTGATATATTTTTCCATCCCATTGGAAGTTTGATAGTCCCAAGAGAACAAATGAGATTATACTCCCTCCCATAAGCGCAATGTATTTCTCCTTGCCTCCTACGACCATCCTGGCAGTGTTGCCAAACCTGATGCACATAAAAAGAGCTAAATTTGACCTTAAATGGAGTTAAAACTGACACTTTCAAGGAACTAGAATTACAAAGTCTGGATAAAGTGCCTCCCAGGGTAATGTTAGTTGTCAAAGGGGTAGGGGTACTGCTATTACCGTTAACTCTAAATTGATGACAATTTATTCTTAGTTTTCACCATCTAGATATGGCAGCATCACCCATCTCAATAATACAACGATCTTCACTGAAATCAAAAATAAATTGTCCGCTGATAACAATATTATGTCAATTTCACGTTAAATACAGCACTATAAAGAAAGTAGCTGGGGAGATGTGCAAAATGTATAATAATGCCAAAATTTGGTCTATGTGGGCTGGAACCAGTGATGGCATTATAGTGGGTGCCCCAGTTCACAGCCAAACTAGGGCACAAAAGAGCCAGATCTGGCTCCAAGAGAGCTAAGTTTGCAACACTGCCACGGTGAGAAGAGCCCCGTGGAAACTATTCTGCATGCCCTTAAGTACACAAATACACACTATACCATAAGCACTGAAAGAGCTTAACAACATTTTTCAGCTGCAAGTTTGGGAGTTTCAAACTGCAGCCATTTCCACTCGGTCATAAATAAACTTTACCATGTCAACATCCACCATTTCCTTGCAGTGCAGGGACAGCAAAGAAGGGGAAAATCATTCCCATTGCCAACGGGCACCAACAACTCAGCTCCACCATGCCTTGGGCCCCACTTACCACCCACCTATTTGAAAAAGATTTCTTGTGGCGAAAGATTCACCATGGCAACTCGACCAACCTGATTGGTTCCACCTTCTTGTGGGGAAAAAAAAATAGATTCCAACTTAGAACACTGATTGTGTGACTCTGTTGCAGGAGTTAACTCAAGGCCAAGCTTTTAGCCCCCACTTTGTACCAACTCTCTTTCATATTTTCCCCTCTCCTGTGTAATATAGAATGTTCATTAATTTTTTTTAAAACATACCTTTACTCATCCCCTACAATTTTTATGGTTTTTCTCAAGGCAGTCCCCATTGAATTAAACTTGTCCCAGTTTCTGCCAGTCTTCAGACATGCCTGGAAGCCTTTTTCGTTAAGTCCTTCAGAATCTCCTTTGCAGCCTTCACTATTGCTTCTGATGAAAAATGTTTCCTGCGAAGGCTTTGTTGTTTGCTCTCCAGATCAAAAATGATGTAGGCAAGTGTATCTGCAGTGAGATCACCTTTGAAAGAAACTCCTCGTCTTATAACGTCATCTTCAGCTGAGTAAACTGTCACTTGAATGTCCTGTTGTTCAGGTATGAGTGGTCTTGGAAACCACCACCACCACACACACACATATCTCAAGTGTAATTTTTCTGTTACCCAACGTGTGAGCAGCACCCAATGAAATTTTCAGTATTTCTGAAATTTTAACGAAATTCAATGATGTCTCTCAATGACGGCAGCTATTTGATGTTTGTTCAGTAAAAGCAATGATCGGAGCTCCAGGTCCACCATCCTTTGATGTCAAAACCACATTTTTCTCTACTCCAGTGGATTGCAGTTTTTAGTGTCCTTGGGAAGACATCAATCTTGGATGTTTTTCATGTGAGAAAATCAAAGGAATGACACAGGTTTGAACTGACAGTAATCAATCCTGTTGGGAGACCTGGGTTAGTTTCTCAGTGTGGAGATCTCATGTGAGATTTTTCATCAATGTACATGCATAAACACACTGGGGCTCACTTGAGAAGGGAGGGGGGAGTCAACGTTTGATTCAGATCATATCACCACTACTATTACTGAGATCGAGAATGTCTGGGGTCCTACCTTCGGTCTTCCTAGTCTTCCCTGCAAAGATGTCAACAGTACCAATGATGGACATGTATGACTTTATTATCCTGTTTCATTTCAAATGATTTTAACTAGGATGACAACATTATTGCCAGCCTGGTGGGCAAGTGCATTAAGTGGTATGCTTTTGATCTCACCACCAAAGTTCCCAGGTTCAGTTTCTGGTCTAGGCATGGATATTCTTTGCATTGTTCCATCATAATTTTTATCTAATCATCACAGATCCTCATCTTTGTGATTAGATAAAGGTAGCAGAAAAACACATTAATCGGATACAATTCAACATTATCAGATTTAGTTTTTTTTCTGTAGTACAAAGTAGAGATAAGATTAATCACTATTCTGTTGGTATTCTCCTGTATAGGCATGTTAGTTTGTGACTAAAGTTACCTAAATTTTTATTGATTACATATGCCTGCCAAGCAGCATTTTCTGTAGAGTAATACATGTCACCACATTGGATTCATTGCTCGCTACTGTTTTCTTGTTTTCGACACCAGAGCCTTTGTATTTTTTTTTTTTTTTCAAGTAGCTCCCCAGTTATCCTCACAATCCTGGGATAACATGAAAATTTTGGATACTTTAGTATAATACGGACTACCTCATTTCAGACCGTCTGTTTTCTGGGAAAGCAAAATAAACTTAGGGACATAATAGGAACCTAACATAACCTAATGAGGTAGTCTGTATAATACCGTGCGTTCATTTCGATCTTCAGCCGAAAGATCGGGAGAAGCGTGGCGCGCGGCGCTGACGGAGATGCTGACATTTGCAGCCTGTAATGCCCGCTTATTTTTATGAACGTATGCAGACATTTATATAAATATTGCAAAACGAGCACTAACCTGTGTTATAAGAGTACGGTTTTAATTTTAGTAGCTTAGTGGCTGTATATGCTGATGATTTTGACACGCCCATCTCCTGTGAAACACAGCGTAGAGGTTTGTTTGGATAACGTTCTAACGCTGCACCAATTGCATCGAGTTTTGCTTCGGTTAGAATCCGTCGTTTTAAAATTTAATGATCCAGTTTCTCGTAATTTAAGAACAAGATGTCTAACCGTATCTCTATGTGGAGGTGAAACGCCTGGGAATTTCTGTACAAATTGCCTACACACGTCTCGACACGAGTCTATTTTCATGTAAGTGTCATACATAAAAGTTCTTTGTTCTAACGTGAACCTTGCGGCTGGCATTCCAATCGTCTCGCGGACACAACAAACATACACAATGCAATAACACAAAAAAGTAACGGCAAGTAACCAAGGGTAACACTCTTGTGCACAGTACGAAATTAGCACGCTCTTGGTTTACATCTGCTCGCCACTATATTCACAGCTCTGTCTTCATCTAGTCGCGAAGGAACAAAAAACTCGAGCTCGGAGATTTCGGATTACATGGAAGCTCACAAAAACCATTTACTTTTAACGGTTTCGTCTGCAGTGTAATCTTGATACAGCGTTGCACATTCAAAACCTCCAAACGATCCCCATCGCCACAAAACTCTTTCAAGGATATAAACTTAAGCAGGACGTTACTGGTCATAACTATGATTAAAATGTTTTATTATATGTGGCTCTTAACATCGTTTCTATAGCGTATTTATTTGTGTATATAAGGGCAGAACTAGGATGAATTACAGAAGAACTTTTGCGTGTTATAACACAGGTTAGTGCTCGTTTTGCAATGTTTATATAAGTGTCTGCATATGTCCATAAAAATAAGCAGGCATTACAGGCTGCAAATGTCGGCATCTCCGTCAGTGCCGCCTGCCACGCTTCTCCCGATCTCTCGGCTGAAGATCGAAATGAACGCACAGTACTAAAGTACCAAATTTTGTGTGGACTTCCACTGTGACTCAAACCCAGGGCCACTTGAACCAACGGTCAGCTCTAAATATTTCTCTACTGTGTACATGTTTCACTGGTAATATTGTTTCTGAACCAAAGATATTGTTGTGACTGGGATCAACATTTTGTCAGTGTCTGAATGCATACCTAGGTATGCAGTAATAATCTGTTCCATTATAATTGCCAACCAAAATACCTGTGGTATTATTTTCGTCCCATTATTGATATTTTTGTTGTGGCACATGAAGAGAACACACTATGCCAAACACTTCCAGATGATCTACATATGGTTAATCTGTTTTTATACAAAAATTCACATGGTGTCTTTATCCCAAGTTTTTGATCCAATTCTCTTTAGTCAGCAATTTCACTGAGAGGTCCTCTGAATGCAACATTGAGTGACCACATTCAAACAAATTTCTGTTTTCACATTTTGTTGAGGTGTGTAGAACTAATGAATTTGGTTCTCACTTCTGCAGTATCTAATTCTTTTTCACTATCTGTTAGTAACTCTTTCCTTACAAGATGTGTAACACTGATTTTATCCCACAAGAAAACTGCTCCTTCTCCAGCACCTTCATGCATCTCTGATGGCATAGTAATAACGTTGTAACCTTGTAATCAAGGGTTCCTGGGTTTGATACCTGGTGGAAGCATGTAGTGGTTCAGATTTCGTTTTAAATCGTAGACCCAGTTCCAATTATCAGATCTGTGCATAAAGCAACTTTAAAACAAAACTTATATTCATAGCACCTTCAGATTTTTGTTTCCAGAAAAAGACATATCCGAATGTAGTAAAATTGTCCTTGGAACAAACAAAATACAATATACTATCTAGGGATTTTGTTTTGAATGGTCCACAGATATCAGCATTACTTCTTTATCATAGATTTTGTGCACAAGTAACACATCATCTGAAACTTTGTTGCTGTTTACCAATAGCGGTTTTTGCTTTAATTCCTTATTCAAGAAACTTCTAAATGTCATGTTTTCCTTGATACACAAATCCATTCATGCTACAGTTGCAAACTGTTAAAATAATATGTAGTAAGCAATTATGTACCTCTGCACAGAGGAAAGAACCTCCTTTAGATATGATTTTACAAAGAACATATTCTTACTGATTTCTGGTATGTACCAGTACCATGCATCACAGAGATGATCTTCGCCCACCTACCATTGGTCAACATTTCCACATCCACTGTGCTAGAATTATAGCTTTAGGTAAATATGAGATATTGCCTGAACGGATTTCTTCAAATTTACAGGAGAAACTACTTACTGAAATCAGTTTCTGTAGTATTGTCGTAGTTCTTTGAGGTATTTTCTTTCGTGGAAACTGAAAACCACCATAGAATGCTGCAGAACAAGAAATGATCACTTTTTATGTAAGGAACTTGCATTTTCTGTAAAGCGACAACATGCCGTTGTTTCCATTATGTACCTGCAGATGGCGCGAGCGTCGAAAGTCACGCGGTCTTGCCAGTGTTTCCAAACGTGCCCTTTTTTTACGATTTTTTTTAACTATGCTTACCTAACCTAACCTTGCCGGAAATGGTCGTTGGGCTATCGTGAATGGTTTTTGGGGCTATCCGTCAAAGGTTTTTGGGGCTATCCATCAAAGGTTTTTGGGGCTATCCGTCAATGGTTTTTGGGGCTATCCGTCAATGGTTCATGGGGCTATCCATCAATGGTTTGGGTGGCTATCGTGAATGGGTTTTGGGGCTATTTGTCAATGGTTCGTGGGGCTAGCTTGAATAAATTTTGGGGCTATCAGTCAATGGTTTGTGGGGCTATCATGAATGTTTTTTTGGGGCTATCCATCAATGGTTTGTGATGACATAATGAACACGAAAGTAGGTATTTTTCGGTTAAGAAGGTTGAAACACTGCATACCCACTCCAAATCGACAAAACACAAGCACGACGCGCGATGATCCGTGACGAGTGCACGCCATATTGTCTGTTACCCAAGCAGAACAAGGAAGACAAATAATGACTCGTAATATGAAAAGTTGACACTATTTTATGGAAAAAGGCATAACTTCACCTTAAAGAATCTTCCAGAATGCAGAATAGTTAAGTATCAATGCTAAAATTAACGAAATAAACGAGTGAGAGGTGTTTGGGTGATATCGCATAATTATCTAGCTTTATTCTAATTGCAGGGACTTTGATACTTGAGAAGGCAGTCTTTCGAATTTGTCATATCTGCTGTGCAGCCAGTGTGGCTAATCAAAACTTCTGAAGCAAGACAAAAGTTTGATTCAAAGCTCTTAACTCTCCTTCTGGAGCATATCTTCTGTCACTGCTGATGATTCACTTAACATTGACTCACAGCTCTTTACAAAAGGACGTAAAGCACTTTTCAATTTATCCATTTGTTTATTGTTTCTTTGAATCAGCACTTTTTACCACAAAATCTGTTGTCATCAATTTTACTAGGAAACCTTATTTGAAACAATCAAAATTGTCACTGACACTGATTCCCACACAATTTCAAATTCTAGGCAAAGTCAACACTTTTGTGCTCATTAGGAAACTGTCAGATCAAAGTGACAAGTGTTGACTTTGCCTAGAATTTGAAATTGTGTGGGACACTTGTCACTTGGAAAAAAAATCGGCAGAAGTAAATGTAACATTTTGTACTTGTGTGTCACTCGGACCATACTGTTTTCTCAATAGCATGTATAATCTCACCTGAATTTTCTGATCACACATACTCAGTGAATGTTCTTTTATAAAATGGAAGGGGGCCTCCTTGTCACTTTGATGTAACCTTTACTCTGCCAAGGGGGTCGTCAGAAAGTAACCCCAGTTTTACAAAGTCCTTTGGCTCGAATTTTAAACTCATACAGTTATTTGACAAAATATGTTATAACTCTTAGACTATTTGACCAATCTACTTCGAGTAACTTTTGTTTTGCAGCTTGAACATCAGGGCATGCAACCGTGCAGAAATCAAAATGCCAAAGTCAATAAGAGGGGTTGGGTGGGCCGCTGCACCCAACTTTCAATGAAAAAATCATAAAAATGGGGAGTTTTTTTTCACATATTTGGTAATGTAATGCACCCAGGAATATGAAATGACTTTCATTTGTTTGAGAAAGGACCATTTTTTGAAAATAAGGCCAAAGTTTGCCTCCCCTTCCAAAAATAGCAGGGGAAGAGGGGGCAAACTCCCCATTTTTATGATTTTTCATTGAAACCCAACCCCTCTTATTGGCTTCGGTGTTTTGATTTCTGAACGGTTGTATGCCCTGATGTTTTAGCGGCAAATCAAAAGTTACTCGAAGTAGATTGGTCAAATAGTCTACGAGTTATAACATTTTTTCCGTTTCGCCGAGGCCTTTTGGTGCAAATTTTAAATTCGTAGACTATTTGACCAATCTACTTCGGGTAACTTTTGTTTTGCAGCTAGAACATCAGGGCATGCAACCATGCAGAAATCAAAATGCCAAAGACAATAAGAGGGGTTGGGTGGGCCACGGCCCCCAACTTTTAATGAAAAAAATCATTAAAATGGGGAGTTTTTTCACATATTCTATAATGTAATGCACCCAGGAATGTGAAATGACTCATTTGGTTGAGAAAGGACCATTCTTTCAAAATAAGGCTAAAGTTTGCCTCCCCTTCCCAAAATAGGGGGGAAGAGGAGGCAAACTCCCCATTTTTATGATTTTTTCATTGAGAGTTGGGGCTACGGCCCACCCAACCCCTTTTATTGCCTTTGGTATTTTGATTTCTGCACGGTTGCATGCCCTGATGTTTTAGCTGCAAAACAAAAGTTACCCAAAGTAGATTGGTCAAATAGTCTATGAGTTATAACATTTTTTGTGAAATAAGTACGAATTTACAATTTGCACCAGCTTCCATACGTAACTTTGGGAGTTGGCGGAGGGGAGGGTTGCATCCACATTATGTGCCAAAGCTTCGTCTAACCCACTGTAAGTGTTTCCGACCTAAAAGAAAAGTATCACGATAATAAAAAACAGGAACTTTTGTAATCAGCTGCATGGTCGATATATCCACCAAAATACGAGTAGCACCTTATATTCGATGGTCGATATATCAACCAAAATACGAGTAAAGGTTAAAAACAGATTAAAAAAAGGTTAGTAACATCTACTTCATAACATGTCCATATTTTCATTCATCTGCTGGAAATTCTGTGAAGCCTGGACAAGCATGTTGCGGCATTTTCCCCTCGCACTTTCAACTTGTTGACGTATTCCAACTGCAGATGGAATTGTGATCATAAACTAACATTAATTTCCCCTATGTTACATTATGTGTCACAAATACTGTTTAGACTTAAATTTACATCATTCCAAATTTGCATCATTCATGCACAAGTATCATTACTATAATAATTCCTGCCTTTTAGAATGTTTTAATGTTTACCTTGTATTTACATTGATCTGTTACCCTACACTCAACATATCCATTTCATGACTTTCAGTACATCATAGTGTCAAAGAGTAGTAATTCTACATGCTTTTACCACCTTGGCTAGTTCTGCACATCTCCAGACATGTTAATGGTAGTTTTGATCTCCCATCTTTAACAGCAGAATCTTCCAAAAGCTGCAAAACTCTTACATATCAAGTTACAAAGACAGTACTTTTACATGAATCTAAAAAATTAACTGGATTCAATTAATATAATGCACCGGACACCAGTGGCGTGCGGTGACATTTAAACTAGGGTACGCAACATGGGCCAACCGAAATGAATTATGGGGGCCAGAACTCCCCCCCCCCTCCCTGGCCATCATGTTATTCAGAAAATAACTTTCTTCTACAATTTTATAATGGGAAATTTCTAATCCTTGTATCAATATCCAAATGTAACGAGGTAAAATATATGTATGATATTTTATATTTGCAAATATATTCTGATAGTGGCTACGTAGAGTCCAACAATTCACCTTTGTTTATTTCCTTCATGCAGTGCGATGAACATTGAACGGGAAGGAAATGGCACAATCATTTTCCATCCTTTCAAATTTCATGTAATAAATTTGATAAATCTCAGTATCCTCTACTATTTCACCCCTTTCGCAGAGGAAACCAACGAATAAGGCCAACAATAAAGTTTCACTGTTTTTCTACTCAGTCAATCACTCTGTAGAGATATTTTTTCTTCTTCTCAAAAATCAAAATGCCTAATATACTGCTTACCATCCTTCACAACTCCTACCTGAAACAATTTTTCCAAATCAGGAACAGACCTTCCATTTCGGATTGTTTACACTTTTTTCGTAAATTCCGAAAATCCCTTCTCCAGTATGTCTTCAATAACTCCCGGTTCCCCTATTTTATCACTTCACAGCACCGACAAACAATAGAGATCCTGTAATGTAAATAATATGAACGAAACACTCACTGCAAATTTCGCACGACAGAAGAAAACAAAAGACAACCTCATGCGGTATGTTGTGTCCGGTCCCGCTATGCCCGAAAACCACGCGTTCTTGTGGACGAATGAATCGGAGTTGCCAGTTGACAAAGTATTTTGTAGAAGGGAGATAATTAAGGACAAGTAGAAAATACGTCAGCATACATCCCAGAACACTTCAAAAGCTAAACTACCGTACATCACTTTGCAATGTCTGGTGGGAGGGATCCCATTGTAAGCATTGTGTTTTATTATGTTTTTCTTTTATCATTCATTCATATCGTCGGGTCAACAATCAACACCCATGCTATGGAACTCAAAGGAAATGTTGATCCCGAAAGGAGATAAACAGATACTTTCATACTCTGAGAATTGTGCGAAACTTGCAAATTGTTCACATATTTTCCCCTCGACACAGTGACAGTCCATTCTGGTCCTCACCTCCCTATACGAAAAAAAAAACTTGCTAGTGTAACTTTAACCTCACATAAATATTTTATATGTGATAGTTTACGCGTATATTAAATATGATCTTCCACCACTACATATTCTTGCCCTCCTGTCTGATTCCTGTATCACTTTTATAATGTATTTTTATTGCAACCCAACAGTGATCTATCTACATGTGGCTGCTAAATGCTAGTAAGCTAAGCATTCCAGAAAAAAAATATGTTGACTACTGTCAACACTGCATACGCTGTCAAAATCTTGGGTACCCTCGATGCTTAGAACCGGGAAAGAAGTGGGAGAGAGGGTAGGCGCGGGCAGACCCAAACACGTGGTCGAGGCTGATATGAGCCAATGGGGTTACCTTCCGAATTTCTAGGGTACCAAGCAGAAGAAACAGCGTCTTTCTGCGGAAATCGGGAACGCGGATCGGGTGGGTGCCGAAGTCACAATCGGGATAATTCGGGACTGCCTTCAGGAAGGCAGCAGCGTGTTCGTGCGGAAATCGGAATTTCTTGCAGTGGAACTGCTTTCGGAGCGATAATTGTTGAATTTTCATGTTCGGGGAAGACGAAAAAATGTTTATTTTTTCTTACTGTGTTGTGGGTACGCAGTGCGTACCTTGCGTATCCTGAATGCACGCCGCTGCCGGACAAAAACACATGGACCCATAAGCTGTTGAACATTTAGCAGTTTGTTAGGTGAAAATAGAAGTAACAGTTTTGGCTGTCATACATTTAATAAGGAAAGAAAAAGTTTCTGCTATGATTAGATTTGCAAAAAAGTTGGCTTTTTTGAATGGACGGTCTTTTTCCGATAAAAAGCTGCCTTTTTTGTGGGGAAAGTGGAAATTTTGGCCTTTTTGACTTCTTACTAATTACAGCTAACCTATTTCACTTGAAGTTACTGTTATGAGTTTACAAGTTTGGGGTGACATATTTTACAACTAGCTAAAATAAATTGACATGATGTAGCAGCCAAGAGACAGATATTGGCCAATCCCAGTGGACACATAATACATAATGGTTCTTGTACAATTTTCAGCTTACTGAGGGGTGGGGGAAGGGGGGCTTGCAGGCCCACCACCTCTATTTTTTAGATTTTTCAACAGTTTGAAAATAAAATTACATAGTTTCCTAGGGTATTACCAATTTCCTAGGGTGTTACCAATATTTCTTTATTACTTGTGTTCATAAAAACAAATGTAATATAATTAGGAGGCAAAATGCACTTGGTGCTCATATCAGGCGACATCTTTGAATGTGTCTCATTCAAGTCAGTTATGCCAGTGACAGTGTACAATTGGTTGGTAATGATGGTAATTATTGTAAAGATTATATTTCATAAACAACCGCACTTCTACGAACTAAAAAGTATTTATAAACAAATATTTTGGATTTTGTGAGTTTTAATGAATGATAAAATATATGCATGAGACAATCATGCAATAATTGGTTATTATTTTTTTATTTGTGATAGTAATTTTAGTAATTATTATAATTAATAAATAACTGCACATATAAAATCAGCAAAGGAAGCAGTGATTCAATAATAAAATGTTTCCTTGAATTTTAGTGATAAAAAAAAGTGTGGGCATATGAGCAGCCCCCCGGTATGTTTCTCGTACGGCACTGGTAAGCTAGGGTTAAAACTAAACGTGTAGTCCTGATGAGCACATCTGACCATGAAATTGACTTTAAACATGTTTACATGTTTTGTGTCTCAATTGAAAGTTTGATGTCATAAAATATGAAACAAATATTCGATGTTTCGGTACAATTAAAATTTTTACTGTTCACAACACCTATGCAGAAGCATACGTATTATGTTAATTTGTGTATATATCCTGTTGAACAGAGCTTTGAGATGGAAGCAACACGTGGCTCTTGGCCTTAGAAGTAAATTCAACCTTTCGAACCGAAGCAACATAAGCTGCAAGTGTCGCTTGTCACTTGACCTTTAACGTTTTCTCAGGGAACTTTGACTGAAGCAACAAGTGACATGTGTCACTTGGAAGCAGACCCTAAGTAATTAATTCAACCTTTTGAACTGAAGCACGACAACGAGCTAAACATGCCACTTGCATGTTGCTGGAACTATACTGTTTTCTCAGTGGCGTGCATCGTGGCGCTTCGGTCTCTTGTTCTTGCATGCAGGATGAACATTTTGCTTTATACTGAAGAGGTCTGTGTCGCTTGTCATCTGTGACTTCAGTCTGAAAGCTCCTTCATTGGTGTGCACCATGTAGCCTCGGTCTCGTTTGTGGATGCTGGCTTACAGACTGAAGGGGCTCATGTCACTTGAAACTTCAATGTAAGATCCACTAATGTCATGTGTTGCTTCAGTCTGAATGTTCTCTCTACTTGACAAGATTGTTAGCAACTTCATAAGAGATTAAGATTTAATTTAGCCTATATATCACAAGGGAACAAATTGCAAGTAATGTTCATGGAAAAAGGCCGGCTTTTTGATAGAAGGTTCCTTTTATAATCATGAATGACCCTCTGGAGTGGAATAAAGTAATGCTGTTGCCTTGTAATAAGAAGAGGTCTGAGGTTCAATCCTCAGTGGAGAGGCAGAGTGCTTCTGATCTCGTTTCAAACTGTAGGTCCAGTCCAGATTTCTTTAACAGATTTTTTTCCACCATTTGCACCCAGTCTTATTTGCTTCTACTTCAGTTTTGGTGCCAGTGTTTTTCAACCTCCAGGCTGCAAAAGGTCCGTTGCACCCAGGGGTTGACGACTATTTTTTTAAATTTAATTTTACGTTTGACAGCAAGTCTATATGTAATTGAAGTATTATTATGCCATACTTGATATATTAATATTAATTAAGGATGCATATTAATTTCCATATAAACTTTATACCAATGGCATAAAGATCAGAAATGTATTTATGAGTGAAATTGTTGGATCAGGACATCAACTTGTAAGAAATAAATTTACTGAGCTGTGGTCTCACAAAGGTTGAGAATCACTGCAACAAGCAGCCAAAATATGTCGCGAGTTGCTCCGTGACCAGGTCTAGCGGCCATTTATCCAAATTATACACGATGTACTGCAAAGCCAGAATACAAATATATATTTTACTGAACGCAAAATTTAATGTAAATAGATTTGGTACTAGATTTTCAAAAGGTAGAGCAGAATTTTGTTTTTGGCTTGATGTATGTGTTCCTATAACAAATTCAAAAAAATTGTAAATCATATCATACTATTACGTTCTATTAAAAACACATACAAAACTACTCTAGTTATGTGAATATGTTTGTACTTTCTAGATATATTTAATAAGCCTACCGAAATATGAAGATAACACACGGATAAAAGCCAGCTTTCTTGAAAACACTGTTTATGTCTAGCTACGAATTTCATATTGTAAATTGTATTTTATATTTAGAAACAGAGTTGGAAGTGGTTGGAAGGAAACCGGCTTTTTTGGAAAGAAATCTGAGTTTTTTCCGCGGCTTTTTTGGTTGGGCTTTTTTCGGCTTTTTTCACAAAAGTGTCTCAAGTCCTTGAAAATACAGGAGTCGGCAAAATTTTTCCTCTTCCATGGTTTTTGTTTATCTCCCTACTGTAAAATAGACCTGATTTCTAAATATAAAATACAATTTACAATATGAAAATTCGTAGTTAGACATAAACAATGTTTCCAAGAAAGCTGGCTTTTTTGAATGGGTGATTCTTTCAGAGTATTATCTTCATATTTCGGTAGGCTTATTAAATATATCTATGTAGTATGAACATATTCACATAACTAGAGTATTTTTGTATGTGTTTTTAATAGAATCTAATGTTACGATATGATTTTCAATGTTTGAATTTGTTATATTAACATGTACATGAAGCAAAAAGAAAATACTGCTCTAACTTTTGAAAATCTAGTATCAGATCTCTTTACATTAAATGTTGTGTTCAGTAAAATATATTTGTATTCTGGCTTTCCAGTACATCATGTATAATTTGGTTAAATGGCTGCTAAACCTGGTGTTGGAGCAACTAGCGATGTATTTTGGCTCCTTGGTGCAGTGGTTCTCAACCTATGTGAGACCACAGCTGAGTACCAGGTGTTGGCCGGTTAAAAATTCTTAATTTCGTCGCTGGATGGCTCTGAAAGTAAGGGTTGGTGCACAGTCTGAACTGTTATGTCAGTGTGTTGCCAGGACAGTACCTGTCAAAATGTCATGGATGTGCAACTGAGTGCAAGTGAACGTGATATTGGGTTTGTGTGGGAAACAGTTGACCTTCAAACCAAATAAGGAGCATGTGCGCCACGTCCTGCTTTTCTTCTTATTCAGTCAAATGAAAAACGCGAGTGAAAGCCATGGTATCCTTGTGGAACCGTATGGTGACAATGTCATAATGCAAGATGTGTGTGTTGGTTTCGGCAATTCAAAAGTGGTGATTTTGATTTGAAAGACAAAGATCACCTGGGCAAGCTGAAAAAATTCCAAGACGTTGAATTGCAAACACTGTTGGATGAAGACGATACGCAAATGCAACAAGAACTGGCAGAGAAGTTAAATGTTGGTCGCCAAACCATATCTGATCATCTTCATGCCATGGGAAAGATCCAGAAGGCAGGAAAATGGGTCCATCATCATCTGAACGACAGACAAATGGAAAAGCGAAAAACTGTGTGTGAAGTGTTGCTTTCTCGGCATGAAAGAAAGTCTTTCTTGCATCGGATAGTGACTGAGGATGAAAAATTGATCTACTTCGAGAACCCAAAATGCAAAAGGTCATGGGTTGACTCAGGACAATCTTAACATCGACCACAAAACCGAATCGCTTGGGAAGGAAACAGTGCTGTGAATTTGGTGTGATCACAAGGGTGTGGTGTACCATGAGCTTCTGAAACCAGGTGAAACAGTGAATGCCGTTCGCTTCCATCAACAACTCATCAATTTGAACCATGCATTGATCGAAAAGCACCCAGATTTGGTGACAAGACACGGAAAAGTGATTTTGCAGCACGACAATGCCTCATCACACACAGTGAAGGGCATCAGACACACCATTTCTGCACTTGGTTGGGAATTCTTGCCCCACCTGCCATACTCACCAGACTTAGCCCCTTCGGACTACCACTTGTTTTCATCGATGTCTCACTCACTTTCCCAGCAACACTTCAACAATTACGAAGATGTCGAACAATGACAGGCTGACTGGATCACCTCAAAATGTGAACGATTTTTCTGGAAGTGCATCCACAATTTGATGGACAGATGCGCACAATGTATTGCTAGCGATGGCGCATACTTTGAATAACGCATTTGTTACCTTTCTCCCCAGATACACTTGTTTTCTTTCGGATCAATTAAGAATTATTAACCGGCACACCTGGTATAGATCGACCACAAGGAAAAAAACCTTGGGCCGACAAGTCCCCGCTCAGCTTTCCCTTCTTCCCTCTACCTCGGCCCATAAGGAAGCATGGTCAACTCTCCCCCTCCCCTACTTGGGGGGTACGGTGCACAGGACTCGCGGGTCTGCGCAGGTTGTTTTGCTCGTGGTTCCACTATACATTTATTTCTTACAAGTCAATAAATACATAAATGCCCATAAATACATTTCTGATTTTTAAACTTTATATGGAAATTAATATTAATATATCAAGTATGGCGTAATCATAGTTCAATTATGTATAGACTTGCTGTCAAATATAAAATTAGATTTAAAAAAATAGTCTTCAACCCCTGTGTGCAACGGACTTTTTGCACCACGGTGATTGAAAAACACTGGACTAAAGCAGAAGTATAGAAGCAAATAAGACTGACCATAATCTGGACTGGACCTACAGTTTGAGATGAGATCCGAAGCAGTATGCCTCCACTGAGGATTGAACCTCAGACCTCTTCTTATTACAAGGCAACAGCATTACTTTATACCACTCCAGTAAGTCATTCATGATTATAAAAGGAACTTTCTTTTAAAATACTGGCCTTCTTCCATCAACATTACTTGCAATTTATTCTCTGTGATTAAGAGGCTAAATGAAATCTTAATCTCTCATGAAGTTGCTAACAATCTTGTCAAGTATAGAGAACATTCAGACCGAAGCAACACATTACAGATGGAAGGCAGTCACATTGAAGTGACAGGTGACATGGACCCCTTCAGTCTGTAAGCCAGCATCCAACAAGCATGCACCAAGAGCGAGGCTACATGATCCACGCCAATGAAGGAGCTTTCAGACTGAAGTCGCAGATGACAAGGTACGCAGTCTCCTTCAGTGTAAAGCAAAACGTTCACCGTGTATACAAGAACAACAGACCGAAGCAGCACGATGCACGCCATGGAGAAAACAGCGTAGTCTGAGCAACATGCAAGTGACATGTTTAGCTCGTTGTCTTATCTCGGTTCAAAAGGTTGAATGTATTACTGAGGGTCTGCTTACAAGTGACACTTGCAGCTTAGGAGCGAATTGACAATATAGAGAAAGTCTCCAATTTTGTTAAGTTTCGGTATACTAACTAATTTTGGCCTCCTAATCACGAATCTGTTGTAAAAAACCAGAGGTCACGTCTGGAAATTTGAAAAAACCGATTGATTTTATATATATATATCTATAACTATGCTTGCCTAACCTAACTGAATGTAACCTTACCTTCTGTGAATGGTTTGTGGGCCAATGATCACTTTCAATAAGGAATTCCTAGTTTTGTAGCATGTACCAATGAACAATGTTTCACGGAACGCACCATTTTTCCTGATATCAGCGGTGGAGTTAAGAAGTGAGTATAAGAAGTAGGAAGTGAATTACAGACTTTCTCTATATTGTCAATTCTTACCGCAGGTTATGTTGCTTCTGTTCGAAAGGTTGGATTTACTTCTAATGGTTGGTTTCCAAGAGCCATGTGTTGCTCCCATCTCAAAGCTCGATTAAACAGGATATATACAAAAATTCACATAATACCTATACTTCTGCATATGTGTTGTGAACAGTAAAGATTTTTGATTGTCCCGAAACATCGAATATTTTGATATTAAATTAAATTAAAATTTGTTTCATATTTTATGACATCAACACTTAACTTGAGACACAAACATGTAAACGCTTGTTTTAAGTTCATTTAATGGTCAGTTGTGCTCATCAGGACTACATGTTTAGTTTTAACCCTAGCATAGCCATGCCATACGAGAAATTTACATACCAGGAGGCAGCTCACAAGCCCTAACTTTTTTTTATCACTAAAATTCAAGAAAACATTTTATTTTTGAATCACTGCTTCCTTTGCTGATTATGTGCAGTTATTTATTAATTATAATATTTACTATAATTACTATCATTAATAAAAATAATAACCAATTATTGCATGAGTGTCTCATATATATTTTATCATTCACTAAAAATCACAAAAGTAATATTTTTTTTATTTAATGCTTTTTAGTTTGTAGAAGTGCAGTTGTTTATTAAATATAATAATTAAAATAATTACCATAATTACCAACAACCAATTGTACACTGTCAGTGGCATGAGTGTCTTGAATAAGACACATTCAAAGATGGCACCTGGTATGTGCACCAAGTGCATTTTGCCTCCTAATTACATTACATTTGTTTTTATGAACAAAGTAATGAATGAATATTGTTAACATCCTGGGAAACAATGTAATTTATTTTCAAACAGTTGAAAATTCTAAAAAATAGAGTGCTGGTCTACAAGCCCCCCCCCCTCCCCCTCGGTAAGCTAGGGTTAAAATTGTATCTGAACCATTATGCAATATGTGTCCACTGGGATTGGTCAATACCTTGTCCCTTGGCTGCTACATCATGTAAATTTGTTTTAGCTAGTTGTAAAATATGTCACTACAAACCTGTAAACTCATAACAGTAACTTCATGTGAAATAGGTTAGCTGTAATTGGCAAAAAGCAAAAAATTCCGTTTTTTTATTCGAAGAAAGCGAGCTTTTTATCGAAAAAAAAAAAAACCAGTCCATTCAAAAAAGCCGGCTTTTTTGCAACTCTATTTAGAAATGAGTGCATTTTACAGTAAGGAGATAAACAAAAACCATGGAACAGGAAAAATACTGCCAACTCTTGTATTTTCATTGATTTGACACACTTTTGTGAAAAAAGCCCAACCAAAAAAGCCGTTGGAAAAAACTCCGGTTTTTTTTTCCGACCACTTCCAACTCTAGCTATGATATAGTGCATAACCCTGACAACTTATTGCTTATATGATCCATAGTACAGTTACAGGCAATAATAGATCAACCCCAAAGTCAGACACAGATTGGTATAGATGATGTGATGATTTAACCATGACTGGAACTTCATGGGAGTATTCAGTATAACAGTTCGAAACAAGAGGAGTTCTCAAAAATTACCTTGATGGCACAGGCCAAAGGTCAGCACAGCCTTAGTGTACTTGAATTTGGGATATTGAATGTTCAAACATTTGTAACAATGACCCTTTATGAGCTCAAGAAGCTTTCATTGCTTTTTCTTGTTTTTCCCGTATTTAGCCATCATAATACTATAATACTTGGCAAATTTTGGATATTTGTATTCAGTTCAAAACCCATCAAAATATAATATCATTTTGCTAATGTACTTCTGATTTGGGAGGGGGAAAAAAGGTGTAGCTACGGTATAGTTGCATCAAGAAAGACATTTTTTTTTTTAGCTATGATATAGCTAATGTGTTACATTAAAGCCTGTGCAGGGTGACAACCTAGAGTTGTGGAATACCCAAGTAAGAAATATTGTAGTATTGCTGACCAAATCCCTATTTTGGACTTTGAGGTAGATGTAAAAGCAAACCTCCTCAGTAGGATATTTCCAAAACTGTTTTCGAAATTTTCCTTATGTATATAAAGTACATTGTTTTCCCCATTGGGTGCATCTTGACACATGATACGTGATCAAGGATTTACATAACTCAATTTAAGGTAAAATTCATATTTTTCCAATCTCTCTCACTTTTACATGAACTTTATTAGAACATGCTGAATCAAACTGTACAGAACACTTCTAGCCATTGAATGTTCTTTGTTGCAGTATTTGCACTGTGCTTTGTGTTTATTACCACTATCCTTCAACAACAGGGGAAAATCATGTCCAATCATGACTTGCAAAATACATAAAGATGTTTTGTCTTCATTGGTTCATAAGATTCTATGTTAACCACTCATCTTTGAAATACATTGTAGCAGTTACGCATAGACAGGAAGCAGAACGGGAATTAACATTGTCCCACACTGCACTGCCACCAGAGAAAGAAAAGTAGATGATTTAACCATTCAGAGACATGAATATACCGTAGGTGGGAAAATTTATAATTTTGAAATATATGACAATTGACATCCTGAAAAGAATTGACACGGGACATCTTAAATAGAAAAGGATGCTAGGCAACCTTGTGTATTATTTTTACAGTCAGCAATTGGGTACATGTTGCCTCACATGCATCTGCTGTGCTACTAGTTTGTTGCCAACCAAATTGCATGCCATTAAATTACCAGTTTTTAGCTTTGTCAATGACCATTATTCCCAAACCGATTAATTGCTGTCTGTCACTTCCATTAGTTGCAAATTATGAATTGTTGCCCTGTGATAATTTCTTATCTCCATTTCTCCCTTAAAATTAACATTCTGAAAATAATCACCAAATTGAGGCAATAATTAATTCCTATATCAAACCAGGCAATCAAAAATAATCTCCATAGATATGAAGCTTTTTAATATAGAAAATCTATGAATATGAAAGCTAGGATCTATGACTTTTTGCAAACATTTATTTTACATAAGTATGCTGGTATTATGCAAGTCGAAGTCTTTTAATTCCAATCATAAAGCTCCGTTAAATTGCTACTGTTTTTTTTATGTGTTATTGATTATAACATATGCCTTGATCTTTAACATTGCTTTTCTTTTCTAATTCAGGTATCGAGACCATCCTCAATGCAAACATCTATAGTGTCTTCACTGAATAATTCAATGCCACATACTGTATCGTATGCCACATCTCAGAACAATCACACTGGGCCAGCAGCACCTCAACCACCACCTCTAGTCAGGGTTACTGGCCCACAGACAACAATGGGGTAAGTTTCATGAACTGGAACTAAGTATTTGTGTAACAATTGCACTTTAATGAGTAAGGTTATAGTGCAACAAAGATAGGAAACAAAAAAGAGAAAACAAGATTTCAGTACTTGGTTGATTGGTTGAATTTGAAATTTTGGGTGTGTCAGTACTTAGGCGGTTTTGCACCAGCCACATTATATGGGGTCCATCCCCTTACCATAACTAAAATACAACTAATACAACATAACTGTAATGTCGATGGACCAAAATATTCCTACTTGTGTTTAAAAGCTGAGGCTGTAAAGGGGCACTCAGCACACATAAGGACAAAACACATTACAACACACACACAGCCCTACGAGGATTATACTGGCCATAGATCCAGACACCAGAGCCTCGTGAGTCTGCAAAATGCAGTCGAGTGTACCAAGTGGAAGTGAGGTTGACATTTGGGTGTACTATGTGGAAGCGTCACCCATTACACCCCTGATTTCAATTAAATTAGAATTTTGATTGAACTGTTGATTAGCATTGATTGACCAGTTGATTACAGTGTTAAAGTTTTATGGGTTTGTTGCACTTTCAGTGTAACACTTTTAAATTAGATGTAATAGTAAATAACTGAACTGTAGGCATTGAGAACTATGAAGGCACCACACACAAGAAAGCTTTCAGCATATTACAGTGTGGTCAGTATAAATCTTTTCTTCTACGCACGTTTCGAAACTAAACTTGGATATTTAGTTGCCATTTGGTGACTATTGCATAACATTTAGACATTAAAACTCAAAACTTGTACCCAAAGCCAGATATACCAAAATTATTGGGCAAAAGGTATAACTCTACCAGATTCCTGCAAGAAGAGGACACGACACAGTAAGGAACTGTGTCAGCGAAAACAAACTAGCCACCACCATAGATAAAACTCATTGCCCTTGTTGATAGGCTCAATGACCTCCCCTTGCTGGTGCTGTGTGGCTCAAAATAGAATACATATGCAACATGGAAGAGCTTTATGTTTGGATGCAAGGGAGATGGTGATTAATGTTCAAAAGCAAATAGGTAAAGAAATTTGCAAGGAATTCTTGCAATGTAGAAAGCACTTCTGTGGTGATGCAAGTGACGAGTGTTACAGCAACGGTGTTCACATGACACAGCAGGGAGTGCCAGGAAACTGGTAGAGTTATGCCTTTTGCCCTATGATGTGTGTGGGAAATCTACCTTTTCTGATTTTAAGGACCACACAGCAAGAAAAGAAATTTGCTCATATATATTACTTTTCAACACACATGGTGAAACCTTTTAGTTAGCACAATGCTTTGAAAACAATGCTGACACATCTAGTTCAATTTTTGACAGTGCAAGAAACATGCAAATTCATTGGTGCTGCAAAACTGTGAGGCCCTAGGTTCAAATCTGGGTGAAGAGATTTGTTATGGTTATTCTCTCATGAATTTCGTCAAGTATTTAGTATTTTTTTTTATGCTTTCTGTGCCTTCATGGCACAGTGAAATGCACAGGGGATAGCTTTATTTTTCTAATGTTCATATATGAATTAAATTCCCATGTCAGTAATCTGAAAATATAAAATACTACATGCTTCTATTTGACCCTGTATTAGGTGTGTTACTTTCTGTAATATACTCAGGCATGCAGGGTACACCTGTCACCCAACCTTTAATTATTTTAAGATATGAAATGCACCATGAATTATACTGCGCATGCATGCTGAACGATCTTTCTTTGTCTTCTATGATCAGCTGTAATTTTCTGTTGCACTTTCTAAGTGACATAATACCTTCCTCACAAAAAATTTGGAATATTCTTACATTAGGCACAAGAAGTTTGGAATATTAGTATATTAGGCAATAAGTGATAGGCACGGTGGCATATGTTGGCGAAAAGACTAGAAGGTCCACCCTACAGATACCATGTGGTGTTGCTTTCCAAGGCCGTGTCTATCACTTATTCTCTAAGATAACAATGTTCCAATCTTTTCGGGAGAAGTGTATTAGATAATTAATGTCAGTCATATACTTAGGGGACAGTTGTTGTCCCATGTGCCTAAATACATAACAACGAAGCAGTGTCACGTTCACTTTCAACCACGTGGTCACTTTCATGTTTACTCTTGCCACTAACACTTACCTACATGTCCTCTCCTTCGTCACTAACCCACTTCCCTATATCAGGCCTCCCCGGTGGTGAAATGGTAGATCCAGTCCCGATTAGCCTTACTGTGCATAAAGTGGAATTAACCAACCAACCCTATAACATCAGAATCTGCTATGTGTGTGTGTGTGTTCTGTCTTTCTATAGTTTCATTTTTTTTACATATTGAGGCACAAGGGGGACAACTCTACTCCAAGCATGCAAGAGACTTTAATATTATAATATTACGTGGCTTTAAAGTGCAACAGAACAACACAGCTGAGCTTAGAACAAAGAAGAAGAATGTTCAGCTACACAAAAGCACCCATATGCAGTAGTATAGTTCACATTGTTGCAATCTCACAATGAATATCGATGGAGGACACTGGTACCCCACATGCCAACGGAGGGTTAAAAGATCCAAGGCAACAGAGAAAAAATTTATTTGTGAGTGCTAAGTTGAGACATCGCCTCTGTGTATCATTGAATGGGATGTCACTTGATTAATGTTGCTGATGGGCTCCTTGCATATTAACATGCACAAGCACAGCTGGAAAAAGCACAAATCATACTAAAATCTGAGAATTTTGTTCAAAATTTCATTTCCTAGAAAATGAAAACTGTTGAAAATTGAAGATGGTTCAAGGTCAAGTTAGAACAAAGTACCACATAGTAATGGTTCAGATGCCTGAGACTTGTTAGCCTGCAGTGACTTCAGCATATTGGATATTCATATTTTGCTGAACACACGATACTCCCAATCTTTCAAGATGATAAAGTAGGTACACTGTAACAACTGTAATAACAGTTTCTAATATCCTTGCTGCTTCTTGCTTGGTATCTACAAATTTCGAAGCCTCATTGCCTTCATTGTGTAAGGATACTAGAAATCTTTGATATTCCCATTTTCCACACATCAAGAAGTGTACTGTATTCTTGTGTAAGCTTTAAATGTCTAAGTACCAGAAAACTCTTTATGTAGTTCTTATCATTAATTGTTAAGTGAAACATTTCCATGTTCTCTAATCCTAAATTATTTAAATATATTTAATCACTGTTTTAAAAAGACCAATGATTCAATTGAAACCTTCCCTCCATGGAGCAACTGATTATAGCCATACCCCTAGGTGGCAGCTTGTAAGGTGTATTATTATCTAGGTTAGTCTTAATTCAAGGGGAGGGAGGGGATTCTCCTTTCCTCCCACAGAAGGCATTGTATCTTAGGTATCCATGTCAGATTGACAATATCATGTATTCATCATTAGGACAATGTTAATTTTAAAATCCTTCATAAAGCAAGTAAGCTTTCGTTAGACTAATTTCAGCAGTGCACTCAATTATTGCCAGCACTTATGGCTATGAGAAAAGTAAGAATATGTATTATTTTATTGTTGGGCAGTGACCTGCGGCAGCTCAATTGGTAGAGCACCTGGCTACCATGTGGAAGACCCAGGTTCGTATCCTGGTGCAGGTGGTCGGGCGTGATGCTGATCACATCATCCCAACTATGGCCAAAATCAAGAATATGTGGAGCAGTATACATGGCTCTACATCACCCTTTATGCCTTCATAGAATGTGCGCACACGCAAAGGGGTACCTTTACCTTCACCTTATTGTTAGTGCCGAGAGAAATGTGCCAGTCAAACACATTTGAGACACTTCTGCCCTCTGTTATTTGTCCGGTTAAAAGAAAGATGAAATAACATATTCTTTGTTTTAAGACGAGTATTGTCGCTTCTATAAAGATAATGTATACTAACTCAGAATACTTCGAAATATCAGTGTTTAGAAGTAACTCAGTTACAAGTAACAGTTACTTTTTTGAAGAAATGTTACTGTAACTAGTTACTTTTATAATCAAGTAGCTGTAACTGTAACAGAGTTACTTTTTCAGCAGAAGTAACGTTTCAGCAGTTACTTTATAAAACTTAAATTGTTATTGTGTCATAAATTATTGAAGGTTTGGCTATTTTTGTCCTCTTCGCCATTCATTTGCAATTTGCCATGCTTTCCTGTTAGACAGTTGGAAGCTGTATTTGGCAAACACAGTATTAGCCTTAATCGATACCCTAATCCTGAAATTGCCCAAGTGGCGAGCATGAAGACATCACCCGGGAACCCACTGAAGTGATTGATGATCAAGGACAACTTCCCCTTCTCTTTTCTCTGTCCATGGAATGTGTCTCAAAATAACATCACAACGAATGTGAAAGTTGCCACGTGACTCGGATGTACTCATCACTGCAGAACTTCTGTATTTGAATGAATGAGTGGAACAATAATAGTGCGCGGAAGATAAACTTTATGGAATTCTTGTCGTGAGAGCAATAGTCCTTTACCCAATCATTCTCTAAGAACAGTGTGACAATTGCAACACTCATGTGGCGAACCAACAAAGAGGAGGAACCTAGCCATCACACACACTTGTTTACATGTAATCGTCTCTGGGAGGACTGGAGGAATAAGTTTTCAATGTCAATCTCGGCTTCATTAATAACGTATAATTACATACTACTTAGTTCTCAAGCACTTGAAATTTATTTCTCTGTAACACTCTTTATATGCACCCCCCCCCCTCCTTTCCGTGGAAATATAATTGCATAGCGTCCAAGTTCTTGAACATTTCAAACACAGCGCTACACACCAGAGGTCCTGGGTTCGAATCCTGCCTGGTCATGGGTGTTGTTTGTGAGAGTTCCTTTATCAATTTTATCATATCATCACTTATCCTCGTCGTCGTGGTTGGCCAAAAATGGTAGAAAAGCTATGTAAAATAACCCAATTCAGTTAATCAATCATATATATGTGTGCGTGAGAGAGTGAGAAACCGGCATGTTAGGTGGTATAAAATCACTAGCTCACACTGTTTCCATACAGTTAATAGAAGTCCCCTCCTCTCAATAGAAATTTCTTAAGCACAACACTGATAATATCAATATATGAAGACTTATATTATGTACTAGAAACATAAATAAAACAAATGTAAGTCTTCACATATTATTTTATTGCAATTAGTGATTATTGATTGTGTATTAATTATTTGCAAGAAAATTTCCAGCAGAAAGTAACTGTAACTGGAGTTACTTTTTAAAATGAGTAATTGTAACTATAACTCTGTTACTTTTTGGAGCAAGTAACTGTAACTAGTTACCTTTTAAAAAGTAACTTTCGAACACTGCGAAATACAAATGCTGAAGCAATTTTCTTTGTTAAAAAAAAGCAGCAGGAACATTTTCCCCCTGATAATGTTTGTAACATTATGTTCATTGCCTACTCTTGTTGCTTACTCGCATAAAGGTTGAATACACAAGTGTTGTTTTTTATAGATATCCACCCTATGGGAAGGATATGTGGTAAGTATAAGAAATAGTACTGTCTTCCTTGTAGAAAATAGCATAATATGTAACTTTTCAGCTTGTATTCTATGATTCGAAAGTTAGTCTTTAAATGTTTATAGTCCTAGTTAATATAAATTTATGTATGTCATGGAATTATCTTGAAGAAAGAACACACAAGGAATATGCTGCATTTATGTAGCATGTGAATTAAATGCATGGTATTTTTTCATTTAATCTGAATAATTTGTATGCTTGATGTACTTTCTTTGTGATTTATGGTGTTTTTTGCATGACATATTATTTGTAACAACTTATGGAAATTTATTTGAGGTATCCCAAAAGCTCTGAAAGGATCCAGGTGCCTGTAGTTATACATACAATATTTGGGAATATTTCAGTTATGTATTACCTATTCATACTTCATGTAATGGAAATATAATTTGAAAGTATTTGTGTGAGGTGTGCTCCTGAATAGTGGTTAGAAATATACACTCCTGTCTAAGAATTAATATTCCTTGTTCCCTTTGTTTATTACAAGAAAGAAATTAAATGTTTTCTGCAGTGAACTGTATCAAGATTTAATAATTTTTAATGTGATTGTGTGGTCAGTGTGTGGGCACATGTTGCCTGCATCTGCTGTGTTGCAAAACCAAGGTTATAAGTAGAGCCCGGAAGTTCAGGCATTTATTTTCGTTAAAATAGGCAGGCAAAAAGGCATTTATAATGTGGAAAATAGGCACTAAAAATGAAAAAAGGCAAAATAAACCGAAAAAAGGCACATTTGGAAGTCACTTACTTTTATCTATAATTTCTGGCAACATGTTAAAATCTACATTGGGAAGAGCATTTCAATTTTCTCCATCTTGATTGCACATAACTACAAGGTGTTTTTTTTTAATTACTCAACATTCTGTCAGAGAGAATGTTTTTCATAATAGAAAATGATATTTCTACTTCGACAGAAGTTATTGGAGCATACATAAAACAAGCTAATGTAGCTGGACGCATTTCGGTAACAGCATTTTCACCTTTTAGAATATCACAAATTGTTTTCAATTGTTTCAAGTCCTCATTTGCACTCACTACCTGCTTGCTTTTTTCCGCAACAGCTGACCCCTTTTCTCCTGGCACTTCCATCATCTGCTACATAGATTCCTCGTACATTTTCATGGATGCTACAAGGTGTTTTTTTTTAAGTTCTGTAATTGTAATTGTCTCTGGGAATGCACCATAATGTGCAAAAATAAACTTGAATAGCACAGGAGTTTTTTCACTTCACGAATTGAAGCCGCTTCATTTTCTGGAAGAGCATCTATCACCTCACTGATTTTTCCAAGGTTGTTAGCATAATATATAGCTGCTGATATCCAGGTTCCCCATTTGGTCAAGACTGGTTGCGGAGGTAAACTAAGCTCAGATGCAACTTCCTTAAATTTTCGGGTTCGAGAGGGAGATTTCAGAAATATCTTCTTTGTGTTCGAAATCAACCTGTCCACTTCAGCAGTCAATCATGCACAAGGAAATGTTAACCGAAAGGCAATATCCTAACTGAGCATGAAATACATTTTTCTCACACTTTTCTCCTTCAGCAATGTTGAAACATGCATGAGTTCAATATTACTTAAATAAGGCAAAAATTATTCACATAATAAACGAAAGAAAAATAAATGCCAACAACGTTTTTTGGGAGAATAATAATTTATATACACACATTTTTTTTTAAAAAATGGTCAAATTTCATTGAAAAAGGCAAAAAAAGGCATTATAATTAAAAATAGGCAGTGGGGTCCCAAATAGGCAAAATAGGCAAAATGAAAAGGCTTCTAAAACATTCGAAACAACATGAGAAACGTATATCTGGAAAAATTTTATCAATATATGCAGTAGATAAAAAGAGGCATTTTGCCAAATTTCCGGGCTCTAGTTATAAGCCACTAAACTTCCCTTGTAAGGAGCTATAGAGTGTAAATAACTATTGTGGTTATCATGTTATAAACTATTGAAAGTTGCAGTTGTGTGACTTTTGAAACATGCTGTACTTCCGTAGCACCACACAAGGGATCCTAAGCAGATTTTATTTTTCAGAATTTGGTTGTTATATATTTTCAAAAATTAATTGCATTTCTTGTCAAGTTTCTATGTTAATAAAATAGAATAAAAGATGTACAGATGGCAGCCTTCCACCCTCATCTCCTTTTAAAATCATCCTTTTTTTAACTTTCTGTGATGCATTATAGGTATGTCTTTTATTGTGTTTTACTAAGTAATTGCCTAGTTTTATAGAATCATAGTCCAAATTGCTCATGTTTCCTATTTTCCTCATTACTTAAGTCTTACCTTATTCATTCTTGCTCCAACAATATGGATTTTCAGCTTCTTTAAAAATATTAACATGATTTTTGAAGAATGGTGCGAGTTCTGTTGGATATTCTAAGGTTCATGGTTTTATTCGTTCCTTTTCTTCCTCCTTCTAGGTCTCCTTCAACTTATACTACACCAGGTATGCCAATGCCAAATGTTTCATCAAATTCCCTGTTGATGGGACTCGAGTCTTCCCAGATGTTGCCACCACACACACTTAGTGGGCCAACATTAATTCATGGACCACCAGTCATTCCATCGTCTCCAATACCTGCAAGCAACGTACCATCAAGGCCTACTGCACCCAACGCTGTGAAATACCCACCTCCTCTCATTCCTGTTAACGGGACGCACGTTCCCACAACTCGATACAGCTATGCAAACTCAAACTCTGAAGAAGTGATTGATTTGTCTTCGCCGCCAAGGTCCCCGCAACGATCTCCTCATGTTGGAAATGGACGTGGCCCTACACCTGTCGGATCGACCAATTGTGCATCTCCTCCCGGTCGGAGACTTGTTTCAATTGACGACTATCCCATCACAGGACAACATATGCCGTACAAGGTTCAAAAGGCATTAGTGGAAGGCAAAATGGTTCCTTGTATAAATGCCAAACCCTATGTGTATTCAGAACTTTTAATGACATTACCAGACTTAGTGGCCCATTTTTTCCCTGCGGTTCCACAGAGTAGCTGTCAGCAAGTATTGCAGGATGTGCTGGGAGTCGACCTTTACAGTGGGAACAGGTATTTCCCCTTTTCTTCTTCTAGGTTAAAGATGGTAGAAGAAACAGAATCACAGACTATATCTTAACAAATATGCAGTTCATTGTTACCATTTTATTCAGACATTGGTATCTTTTGTCATTATTTAGGGGCATGAATTTTTTTTTTTTGTACAGCATTGATATTGACAAATAACAGCTTATGAGTTTTATTTGTTAAAGCAGCTGATATTGAAAAGAAGCAATGTTGCTAATTTTACTGGTTTATTTTTATGCTCTGTAAGCACAGTTGTACAATATTGAATCACTACCAATACTAACAGGCAAATATGTCGTGAGTTAAAACTTTATCCTTGATATTTTTTTTTCCAAATATAATACATTTGCGATAATAATTTTCATGCCACAGCTGCACAGCTTCACTTGTAGATTTTGCAAAATTCCGTACGTTAGGCAGTTGCTTTCCTCTGTTGAATTTTCCCACATCTTAAGGGATACACATTTGACAGCAGTGTGAAGATCAGAATCACGAAAGTGGTGGATCTGTAACTGTCAATAAATTTGTTCACATTGAACAATGAAACTTCAAATTCAGGATTTACATTATATTTTCTTGCACTTTCAATGACATTTAATTACACTTCACCCATTTGACTAAATTTTAAACAATCCCTTTACACTAAAAGTAAGTGTAAATGAATTTCATGTCTGTCATTGAATAATTGTTTATACTGTACTATGTAATCTCCATTGATTTGAAATCCAGGTACATGTTTAGACTTGTAGTTATAATTTTCAAGATATTCTTTGTAATTTTATTTGAAAAGCTTTCACTGCAGTAAGGATAGCTTCAGCAGGAATGGAAAATGGCCAGTCAAGTCAGTTTTTTCAACTTGATCTGTAATTTGAGTTTTTTGTTTGTTTGTTTGTTTTTGGTCTTGCATTTATGGGAGATACGTGATGAAATCCAAACATATTACAAATGCTACTGAGGAAAATTCATTGTCCTAAAGCAAAACTGCACAAGCAAAGAAGCATTAACAAAAAGGGGTCCCAGGCTTTCGATTCTGTCATCATCTGTAATTGCAGCTAATATCTTACATTATGGGAGTCAGCATGGTACAACTCGTGCTAGGAGAAGTTAAAATAGCAAGGACGAGAATACAAAAAATTCTTGCAGTAGAAGTTTGAGAAATTGATGGTTAATTGAGTTATTTTAATAAAGTGAATATTTTTACATTAAATGTTTATGTACAGTAATGAAAACATTAGGAATTAAATGTTTATGTACAGTAATGAAAACAGGACTGAACTGGGCCTCCCCGATAGCACAGTGGTAGTGTCGTCGCCTTTTAATCAAGGAGTCCTAGGTTTGATACCTGGTGGAGGCACATAGTGGTTCGGATCCCACTTTAAACTGTAAGTCCAGTTCCAAATAACCTTACTGTGCATAAAGTGAACTTAAAACACCAACTCAAGCACTCAAATTAGGACTGAACCAATAATGATACATATGTATTGATATTGGAAAGTATTGGTTGTAACAATCATTGATTCTGGCTGATAAATATCTTGGAAATGATGCGTAATTTTCATTATTTTTACAACATTGTGGGAAGATGGGTTTTATGGTTAAATGATTAACTCATGTACAGTCATGAATAGTTGAAATCAGATCTCAACTCTAATATACCTAGTCTGGCCATAAATAGTGTTACAAACTTTCGGCTTGGACTGTACATGCGGTAGTCAGGCTCATGAACCATGCTTGTGCTGAAGTTCACTCCTGACCATTGTGTGTTCAGCTATGAAAGAGCAAGCGCGTATCTTTTTGTGCTTAGCATGGAGCAGGACGAATATGAAAACAGAGTAGCCATAATTGCTCTGCATATGGTTGGGATGTCACCCACTGAGATTTTCCAGCCCCTAAAAACCCTGAAGATCAGCAAAAGGTTTGTGTGTCAGACAATCCAGAGATTCACTGATATTGGTAGCATGAAAGATCGCCCAAGAGTTGGTCGACTTTACACCGTATGAACAGCGGCGGCTGTTAAAGCAGTGATGGCTCGCATCTGCCGAAATGTCATCCGGAAGCAAGTGATAATGGCACAGGTAAAGGTAAAAAAGGTAAAGTGCTCCCCTGTGCTTAGCACCACGCCATGAAGGCGTATAGGGGGTGTGGGGGAGTTGAAGATTTCACAACGATCAATGTTTAGGGTACTTAATGAAGACCTGGAAATTGGAGTTTACTGGTGGAGTATGGGAAATTTCCTGATGCTACAAGTGAAGAAGCAGAGGGAACTGAAATTGAGAGACTGCTCCTGCAGCTGTACGTTGGCAATGGGCATTGCAGGATTCTCTTCACTGATAAGAAATTGTTCACCACTGTTAAGTTTTAACCCCCAAAATGAAAGGGTGTATGCTTTAAAACTCTCAAGAAGTTTGTGAGAGAGTTCCCAAAAATCAGAGATGTCACCAGCCCCCCTCAGTCATGATTTGGTGGGGGGTGAGCTATGAGAGTTCCACCAGGCCTAATTTTTGAGAAAAGGGCTTAAAAGCTGTGCGAAAGTGTATGTGGAAAGTGTCCTGGACCATCTCGTGACACTGTTGAACCAAACAATGTTTCACAATGAATTCTGGATGTTCAAGAAATATTCTGCCCCAGCTCATAAGGCAAGGATGACGCGACGGTGACTGGAGACCAGTGTACTCGATTTCATGTCCACTTTTGATTGGCCATCTGATAGACGTGATCTCAGTACCTTGGACTACAAACTGTGCCCAGAGCTAGAGGGGACTGTTTGTAAGAAGAGGCACCCTATAATTGAAAGTTAAAAGCGCTGCTTCATAGCAGCAGGGGTGGATTTTCCCATCGAGACCATCCGTGCTGCAATAGATGCCTGGCCAGGGAGAGTTCGAGCCTGTGTGAGGGCGTAAAGTGTACATTTTGAAAACTGATTGGTGCTATTTTTGTGCAATATATGTAAGTGTAACATACTAAAAGAACATTTAAAAATCTGAAACCATATTAAAGTTATTCACAAAATAGTGTGTAACAGTATTTATGGCCAGATTAGGTAGTTCCAATGGAAAATTTATATATCAGAATGTATAAATATTCTGAACTACTTTGAATTGTTTCAGTTTTGATGGATTTGTATCCGTGGAAATTTATAGCAGTATCAGTTTTGGTTCAAAGTGATATCAGCTCAGCCCTAGAAAATATAATTTTCATAAAAACATTAGTTTTGTGTTCAATGAAAGTATGTATGGTAGCTTGTTGGGAATATACTGGGAGTTATTTCCAATCTCTGGTAACAAATCACAGGTGTGATTGTGATGTTGCTAATTGTGTACTGTCAGTGCTGTTGGGATATATACAAGCCAATGAATGCTATTGGGAAGGCTACATTACTGCCACTTCCAGTATAAACTATAGCTATCATAGATGTGCGCAGGAAGCAAAAGTTTTCTATATCAAAGAAATGGATTAGCAGTGTGCTGAATAAAAAGGGAAAGACCCATTAGGATTAATTCCAAAATAAACAGGCAAATCCATAACCTGCTACTAGCCCTACTCTAGACTTGGTGAGAAAAGCCCTTATCTCGGACCGTAACCCTGACACGCAACGAACCATTACACGTAAGTTGGGAATATCATTAAAAACTGAACACCAGCATGAACCAGAATTTGAGGTTGGGAAGGAATCGCAAAATAGAGCTCACAAATTGTATCCTCGTCAGATTGCAGAATGTTGCTCAAAACAGTAGGAAGCTGTGCAACAACTACCTGTTAGGAGAAAGATGAAAATTTGGATGAAGCATATGTCTGAGTGATGGCAACAAAACCAGTACAATTTACTACCAAAAGATGAAAACATTCTCAGTCATGGTACTTGGAATGCAAGGAAACTTTTCCCAAAGGATTCATGATTATTGCTGGATACAGTTGTAATGGGAAGTTAACTATTCTCCATGTTTCCAACAAGGCCAAAATCCACTCCACATACCATCAAACAAGTTGTGAATCCAATTTACTGCACTGAAATCCTGGCTCTGAATTATAGACACAAATCAGATCTGGGTGTATCAGGATAAGGCCTCCAGTCATACCTCTTATTCAACTCTTGCATTTGAAGAGAGAGTGGGGCAGGAAACAGGTACACAATGCTATTTCTTTCAATAACATTCCAGTGAAATCAACTGATATATCTCTCATGGCACTTTGTGCTTTTGGACTGCTAAAGGGATCATTGGGAAACATGCATCCTCATACCATAGATGGCATGTTGAAAGCCTGTAAGGAAGAGTGGGAACTAAAGGACATGGCTATTCGTCGCAAAAACTTTCTGTGATGGAAATGAAGGTACAGAGTTATAGCTATCATGAAGGGACACCAAATTCAGCATATTTTCTGTTGGAGCATTTCTTAAGAATAAATCCAATTAAATGTTGTTACCAGAAATTGGAAACAATCCCTCATAGAGGTCAGATAATACATATTGAAATCTAAGTTTTTCTTTTAAAATGCAAACTTATTATATTGTGTACTGAAATTGATCAGTAGTCAGTATGTGGTCAGTTTTTACCTTTCCTTTCTCTTTTTTGATTAGTTCAAGTCAGTTATTGACACTTGAGCAGTTTCTACTCCTTCACAGAAATCAGAAAGATCGATCAGTGCAACCTGTCAGTGTTATAGGTCAATAAATGTGTTTATGTATAATGTGAACTACTTTTTTGCCGAATTGTAATTATATTTATTATATTTGTAGGTTGCAAATGCATATACTTCAAAAAGCAGGGAAGTGTCAGTCTACAAATGATATTTTACCACTGGTGCAAGTTCGAGATATAATGCAGTACATGCCTCAGTTGGATTATATCGTTAGGGGAATGAGTTCGGTAGACAATCCTGCCAAGAGACAGCGAACTAGCTAGAATGAACTGTGTTTGTCTTCAGCATACTGCCCACAATATTACTGTTTACTGTGACAACGTGAGTGAAAGACACAACGAGGGTTGAAGTGCTCAGTGTTACATATGAAGTTTATGCATTTCCAGTGTGTGTTTGATAAGTCACTACATCAATATTGCACATATATAAAGAAAGTATAATGCAATATGGTAAGGAACGTCCACTGCTGAAGAAAACATGGAAGAAGACTGAATTTTAAAAATGCAGTGGAATTTTCGTACAATGAAGTCAGTATTGTCATGGAAATAATGTTAAAAAAGAGAGAGAAACATAATTTTGTTTGCATTTTACCAAAAGAAGCATTTTTTTTTGTTCACTCCTCAAAAACAGATTGTGATACATAACAGTGTGAATGATATATTGGTAATCAACAACCTGTGTGAAAGAAGTAAAAGCAGTGTAGTACTTTTATTTTATGTGAGTTTATTTATTATGAGAATGAATGATGTATAGACGGATATAATAGGAAATGTGTGTTTGTAAATTGGTTTTGTACATACAGTTTTGGGATTCTGAACAGTATGTAAGCACCACCCTTCCCTCCTATGGAGAGTGTTGATAACATGCAAAAGAATTGCACCTCTCTGTATGTTTTAAAATTATTATTAAGGATCTGGAGTTCTGGAGTCTGCTATTTCTTTGTTATTAAAATACCGAAGCTTCTCATAGCAGTCATTTCCTTACTTCTAGTCCCTATTGGTCTCTTTTTTATTTTTTATTTTTTTTTGCTTGTGCTACAGCATATACATGACAGTTGTGTGGCATGTTATTATGATGGGAAAATTACTTAGTTATGTATACCATTGGAGTATACTTGTATAAATGGAAATGCAATCTGTCTAATCAGATTCTGTATAAAATGTGTAATATACATTAACAAGTACCCTTTTTTTATCCCTTTTTTTTTTTTCATTTACCACTTGAAAATGTGTTCATTGCAAGTATAATTCAGTATCTAATGTCTTGGTACATTTTTGTCATTGTTTGAGTTCTTTGTTAATTTTTTTTTTTTTAGTTTTAAAAAGTGAAATACAACCTGAAGTGCAAAAGAAAGTTTAAAAATGCAAGACTTCTTGACCAACATGATATTGATTTCTGAAATAGATTGTTGTTAATCGATTTAAATAAATATGTTCATGGCATAAACAAAGTTAAAATTAATTTACAGATAAAAAATAATAATAATAATTGTGTACCACTTTGAAGAAAAAATGTCAATTGCCTACCATAATCAACTCTCCATGATCGGCAATTAAAGTACTCTTTTTTAACAAGTGGCAGCAGTGGTGGTGATTAGGTAGTCAAGAGGGGCAGTTGCCCTCTTACTTTTTTTTGTGTTTTCCCCCTACACTACAGCACGTTAATACTAAGAGAATTTGAACTGTTTGTGATCCCCACCCCCATTTTGCCATCTAATCACCGCTACTGAGTATCAGAATTATTATTATTTTTTACTTGTAAGTGAAATTTCTTATACCCACCCCCTCTATTTTACTTCTTTATACCACACATTAAGTTAATTGCCAAATAAAAGATATCTGTTGTGATGAACCAAAATTGTGAAAGTATTACTTATTATACATGGTGGGCCAAAAGTAGGTATACATTATCCCATCACAAATATACTATATACTGTATACCTACTTTTGGATCACACTGTATATTTTGTAACGGAAAGAAAGGGGGAGAGAAATTCAATGATGGTGTTATTCTATTATTGTTGAAGGTACGTTCAATTTACAATAAGACTGGGTTTCAGTTTTTAGGTATTTCCTCCAATAATCAAGTTTTGAAAACTTATATTCCTGTCACTAGTAAACCCAACGACACTGATCCATGGAATTGCATTCCAAGAACACTTCTGAAAATGAAGGAACAATTTTTGCTACATAATCATCTTACACTAATGTAGAATAAATATGTTTTGTTCAGTGATTAAGATTTGTTCATGGCAGATAAGTATTGTCAAGCATTTGTTAATTGCGCACAGTGCTCTAATATACTACATCCAATTATTAAAATTTAATGCTTACTGGAGAACATTTCCTTGTAATCATCTGTGAGTAGTTATTTTAATGTTACTGTTACTGTTCACATGGTGGGTGCTATATTTTTTTGTTTAATTTTCTTCCTTAATTTTTGTATAATGTAGATAAAAATAGGCACAAGGAAGTTAATTGAAAATTATTGAACCCATTGTAATGGTATAATTAAGTGTAAATGATTCAAGTTGCAGCTAGCTGAAAAATTATATTTTTTAATCCACCTCTAGTGGGGGGAAAAAATGGAACAGTAAAGTGTTGTTTCTGAGCAAGGAAATAACACTGAATGATTTTAGCTTGTAGGTCTTGCAAATTCTGAGTTTAAAAGTAGGACATGGTAATTTTATGTAATGGGAATTTTCTGTCATGATAATAATGGCAAGTGCACAATAAAACCTAAGCTGTAAGAAATTTTTTTGACATTGTGTTGAAATTCTGAGAGGTTGTATTCATTGTTGATTACCAATAAATATTCACAAGAGGACTTAATTCCATATTTTACATGGTGAAAAGACCGAGAGAATAATTGAGTTAAAGGTGTAAGGTAAATTAATATTTTTTTAAAATATAATTGACATTAAACAGATTTGAAAATCATAGTCAGTCAGGGAAGGGGAAAACTTACCAGTATATATAGACAAGTATGTTCTAAGTTAACAAAGCTTGAATATATCCTTGACTGGGTAGCATAGTTGACACAGTGGGGGTTTATTGCCAAAGGAAACCCAGAGCACGGATACTCTCCTCAACTTCGTATTTATATTGTAAAAGTATTCTGTCAATGTTGTAGCATTAATATTAAAAAAATCTCGTTTTTCGTATTTGTGTTTGTTATTTACCCCAATGCTTATAGGTGAAACTGTAACGTAACTTGCATTTTCACCATCTTATTTAGTCTTTAAAACTTTAAGGATATGATGCTTATAACAGATAAAAAAACTATGTGAATAACATCGCTTCGCTCTAGGGCTGAGCTGGATACCACTTTGAACCAATACTGATGCTCTTACTGATTCCCGCCAATATCGATACTTGAAAATTGCAATAATTAAAATTTGGTCAAAATGTTAATCAATATTGTTGTGTAACTATTCTTCTCCAATTATATGCATCAATCTACCAAGAAATTTTCTTCAGAATATTCAAGAATTGCATCAGAATTTTAAAATATATACAGGGTGCCCACAGGCAGGAAATGTCAGGAATTTCAAGATTTCTCAGGAAAATAGTGAAATATGTGCTCAAAAGTCTGGAAAAAGTACAAAATCTATCATTGGGTCAGGGAAATTTATGAAAAAGTCAAAAATTGTGAACTCAAAGCCTTACAAAGTTGTTGCAGAGCAGGTTAGTAATAAATTTATCAAATGTAAGTTGTCTTTTTTCAAGACACTTTGTTCTGAATGTCAGTCTTTTTTGACATTTTCAATCTGCAAGTCCCTTGGCTCCATATTTATTCTCTTAAATTCCATAATCTCATGAGATCACTTATGAAGCCAAGTAAGTTGAAATCAGCTCCCACTGTAAGTACACTCATGTCACTTGACCTTAATGATGCTGAAAACTTGCTTCCAGTAAATAAAGTTGATGTCTGCTTCCAGACCCAGATGTTCCTAAAGGAAGTACAGGGAACTGAACTTGAATTGTTGCAATTCCGAAAGGAATGCCAGACATTTTTGAGAACTACGGTTGAGAAGTTAAAAGAAAGAAGCCCCTCGAGATATAAGGTATTCAGAGGATAGTCTTCCCTGGATCCTTCTGTAATGTTAAACCAATCACAGGTTGGTTGAACTAGGTTCAAATGCCTCCTTCACTGTTTGTTCAAAGCTAACACAGTACCAGAGGACCGCAGAAAATGCAAAAAAAGAGTACTCACTACTGTGTGAAGATGACAGAACATCCTCTTCACAAAGCTTTGAAACATTTCTACAAGACGAGCAAGGAATTGCCAGACTCGATGATTTCTATGCTTCCCTTCTTTCAAACAACCAAAAATACTCATCATTGTGGAAAGTGAAAAAGTCTGATATTTTCCCACGGAAATGCTACAATTGAGGGTGGTTTCTCAATCAACAAGTCTGCCCTTATTGATAACTAATACCAACATACAATCCTAGCACTGAGGAGAGTGCATGATGCTGTTATCAATTGCAAAGGTATCCATGGTATTGTCATCACACAGAAAATGCTTATATATGCCAGATCTGTTCGGAGGAGATATGAAGATTATTTGGAAACGCAGCTTAACAGTAAGAAAACAGATGAGAATAATTCTGCCAAAAAAGGAAGGTCATGAATGAAATAAAGAAACTGGAAGATATCGAAGAAGTTGAGACAAAAATCTGAAATGAAGCAAGAACTTTCTCAGAAAATCAAACTTTTGCGGAAGTTGCAAAATTAACATCTGTGGGCATGGTTAAAACTTTTGTTTTCATTCTGGTGATATTGTTCAATTTTTGTAATAGTCTAATATTCATTGCATATACAGGGTGGGCCAAAAGTCAGGTGACAGCATTGTCATAGGAAAGGCTGGTGTGTTGGAGGTCCACTTTGGCCACGTGTGATGTTTGAGGGGTGGGGCAAACCCAAGGACACATGTGACAACCCCGGTCGCCATCTTGGAATGCACTATTTTGAACACAACTTAGGTTTCTTAAATGGAACCATAGGCACGTGACATAATCTCCAATTGATTTTTCGTCAGGAGTTCAATGCTGCAAACCATTTTGTCCTATCGTGAACTTTTTCCTAGTTATGGCCTGTGTTTCCCCCTTTGTCTCCTCACAACACATGCTCGAAATGACCACCCTCGTGCACAATGGTTTGTGCCAGCACGCCTCTTCGAGTCCTCATGCACAGCCAGCAATGTCTCCGGACGCACAGGAGCACAGGCATTCACATTCACCAGATGCTGTAAATTCTGGATTTTCACGGCATAAACCATGTCCTTGAGGTGGCCCCACAGGTAGAAGTCGAGAGGTGTGAGATCCGGTGACCGTGGTGGCCATTCTACCGGTCCCCGATGCCCGATCCACTTTCAAGGGAACTGCTGGTCCAGGTAGTCCCATCCACAATGTCCGTAGTGGGGAGGGGCTCCATCCTGTTGGAAGAACGTTGGGTATGAACTGTCCTCCAACAAAACCGACGGAAAAATCTCCTCATCCAGAAGTCGTTGGTAGTTGTCGGCATTCAGCGTGCTGAAGATGAAAAATGGGCCAATGATCCTCGTGCCAAAAATACCACACCATACCATAACCTTCTTGGAACCAACGATCCGCGATGCATCAATCCAGTGTGGGTTGTTGTCACTCCAGTAACGGTGATTTTGTTTGTTCACTTCTCCGTTTACGTAAAAAAGTGCCTCATCGGAGAGCAACACCTGCAAGGGGAGATCCGGGTTGGTCTCAAGGTCCTCCGTCGCACATTCGGCAAACTGTACCCGATGGTCAGGATCGTCCTGTGTCAGATGCTGGTGCATCTGAATTTTGTATGGGTGACACTTGGTAACGGCAAGTGCGAGGACAGCGATAGTGGTTGCCTCATCTGTTGACGTTTTCGGGCGACCAATGTGTGCTTTATCGGCCACAGATCCCGTATTTCGGAATCTGCTGATGAGTTTGGCCACACCATTGTGGTAAATGGGCTCCCTATCAGGGTAATGCATTAAACACTGCAGCCACCACATGCGAGCTCCGATTTCCACACATGAGGATGATCTCCACACGTTCTTCGGTCGTCAGCACCATTATTCACACGGTGATACCTGCAAAGATAAAACAGGCCATAATTAGGAAAAGGTTCACGATAGGACAAAACGGTTTGCGGCATTGAACTCCTGACGAAAAAACAATTGGAAATCATATATCACATGCCTATGGTTCCATTTAAGAAACCTAAGTTGCCTTCAAGATGGCGGCTGGGGTTGTCACATGTATCCTTGGGTTTGCCCCTCCCCCCAAACATCATATGTGGCCAAAGTGGACCTCCAACACACCAGCCTCCCATATATATATATATATATATTGCATGCATGCATGTATGTATGTATATGTCCAATCTGTTGCAATAATAATAACTAGGATAATTATATTTAATTAAATTAATATATTAATTAATCAAATATGTACATTAATTAATATTGTATTGTTATTATGACATGAATAGGTAAAAGATAGTAAAAGAATAGAAATATAACAGCAAGTATTCATTATCTAGCGTATGTGTAGTTAAGATCGCCAAAATTTGCATAAAAACAACTGCCCTGGCAAGGAATTTAATGTCAGATAGAAAAAGAATTGAATATTTTTTGAATAACAAAAAATGAATTAGACCCAATTAACGAAAAGTAAAGTTCCTGATTAATATTTTATGGATATCATCATTAGTAGTGTGCATAAATCTTTCGAATCCTTCAAAGCCGTATGAGCCAAATTCCTTGCCTTCCAATAAGTTCAGCGGAGAAAACCATCGAGTATACAGGGTGCAGCAGAAATAACTCCCGAATTTCATTCGTGAATAACAAAGCAACGATAGATGTTATGCAAAATTTTATTTCACAGTTGGAAAGAACAAGGATTACCATTTTGTTTCCCATATGTACCGAGACAACTCCATGAACGCCCCTACTTTTTTGAGGAAGACGGCACGCAGCTAATGTAACATCCGACCGTTATGTATGGATGTTACGCAACTTCCTGCAGCCGCAATCGAACGAACGTGGCAAATTGGCTGTGTGGTTCCAACATGAACGTGCTACGTGAAATGTTTCCAGGGCGTCTGATCTCACTTCGAAGTCACCTTCCATGGCTAACTCGTTCCCCACGAGCTCGCACCCTGCGACTTCTTTCTGTGGGAGTACCTGAAGGCTAAAGTTTACCAAGGAAGGCAGAGGACAGCCAATGATCTGAAAGATGGTATCAGACAGGAAAGAGCGGCAATACCGACCAGGCATGACTAGAAGGGTAATGCAGAACTTCAGGGCGAGACTTCAGAAATGCGTACACTGTGCAGATCGGCATTTGGACGATATCATTTTAAAACAAAGTCAACTATGTCACAAAAAATGGTGACTTGTGGCAATTTTGACAAAAAATAATTGGAACATTTTGTTCTTTGCAAATGTGCAATAAAATAATAAACCTTGTTCTTTCCAATTGTGCAATAAAGTTTTGCATAACATCTATCGTTGCTTTGTTATTCACAAATGAAATCCGGGAGATATTTCTGCCGCACCCTAACTTTTAATTGTTACGCTGTTTAAGCATGGTATTGGCATTGATGGAAATTGAGTATAACAAATGCTAAACAATTGTATTTTGATAAATTACTTTTACTACTTGGTAAGTCTTTTGGGGGGAAGGGGTCCAGACCCCCACAAAAACGTCCTTGATACCTAGGTATAATGTGAAGCCATCAGAAATATTCTCTTTTAGAACAGCACACACGAATGTCCTGTTATTTAATGCAAAATATGCATAAATATTTTTTCGTTGTTTTTGTTATAATTTAAGTTAAAAAAAAAAAAAAAAATTTAAAATCAGATAACAATTCTGAAACATATAAGGCTAAGCTCTGGACTTCATTCTGGGCTTATTTGGATTTCACAGAACGGAAACCCCAACCAGGAATAATCATCTCCCACCCACTGGATATAGAAACTACATTATATAGAGTTCCACTTCAGTTCCGTTCATTCTAATTTTAAAAGTCCCATAGCTACGCATAAAAATATCTTTAAACAATTTGTAGCAGATGTGTACCACATCCAATGCCTTTTAAAAGCCATGTATTTGGTATTTTCTCAGACATCTATAGGGTGTTGTATTTAAAAAGAAAAAACTGAGTTCAGACATGGACGTCCGCAGGATTTTTTCCAGGGAGGGGCAAGGAAGGTACTTTTTTCCAGGGGGGGGGCAAACGAAGGCAAATTTACCCCCAAAATAGTGTTGTTCCCTAAAAAACATTGCTTAAATTTGAATTTATGGTGTTCATGCAATAATTAACACATATTATTGTGGCTAAAATGAAATTATATGTGTGAAATACATATTTTTTGGTTGACTTTCATTTTCCAGGGGGGGTGCACGGCCCCCCCTTGCCCCCCCTTCCGGACGCCCATGAGTTCAGATGGTTCCCGATCAACTCGTAAGAAGTCTAACTTTGATATATTTGTGAAAAATTGACAAATCATTTATTTGTAATATAATTAGCTGTACCTAATGACGATCTTCAAGTACTGAAAGTACTATCATTCGGTACATTTACAAAACCGAAATCCTTCAGATCTCAGAAGTAGCAAGGAAAGCCATACGCTCAAAAGTTTATTCTTTCTTTTCAATTTTTGGTGGACAATGTGACGAGCCGGCCAAGATTTATTTTCGTATGTAGTGGTATTAAATGCAGATACATGCGTGTGTTTTAGGATGACTGTCAATTTCTCGTTTATGTGAAAAGGTAAACTTTAATGTAAGCAGGAGCATGTGCGCGTCACAGTTAAAGATTTTCGCATCTACAAAGAAAATCCAAAACACATTCCCACCTCGCCGGACTCCGTGGCGGAGGGGTTAGCATAGCGCGCTATGACGCCTGAGGTCCCAGGTTCGAATCCTGGCCTGCCCATGGGTGTTATTTTTGAGTGTCCATCAATTTCATCATATCATCATCACTAATCCTTATCTTCGTGATTAGCCACAAGTGACAGAAATGCGAAGTTAAATAAACCAAATCAATCAATCAAATATTCCCATCTTACTCCCAGAGACCTTGTAAATCCAATCCAAAATCTACCAATAGAACCTGCAGTGAGTCTCATTTATATCGTGCATTCACCTGACTAATGTAATTTTCTTACAATTTGATTTTAGAGTTTAACATACGAGGGCCACTATTTATATTTTGAGCGTTGGCAACACTGATTGAAGTTAGGCGCGATTTGACGTTTGCACGGAATCGTCTGGCATTATTGACCATAACGTACTTCAAATGTTTTGTCAATAGCTTGATTTGTGTTGTTTATGTTGCCTTGGAGATTGCGCGACAACAATAAAATGGAATTAACTCGTGAACATTTTCGTGCGATGATTTTTTACGATTTTCGACGTGGATTATCAAGACAAGAGTGCATCGATCAACTTACTTCCACATTTGGCGATGAAGCCCCATCCTTTGCAACTGTGAAACGCTGGTATAACGAATTTAATCGTGGCCGCCATTCGCTCATCGACGAGATTCGCGAAGGTCGCCCAAAATCAGTTGTTGTTCAAGAAAACATTGATGCTGTGCAAAACCTAATACAGCAAGATCGTCATGTGACATACTGTGAGATTGAGTCAACCATAGGCATTAGTTCCACCAGCATATATAAAATATTACATGATCATTTAGCTGTGAGAAAGGTATGTTCTCGTTGGATCCCACACAATTTGACAAAAACTCAAAAAGACGCTCGCGTCAATTGGTGCAAACAAATGCTCAATAAATACAATCGTGGTGCTTCAAAAGACTTATATAAGATTGTAACAGGTGACGAATCATGGATATATGCATGTGAGCCGGAACGTAAACAGCAGTCGACTGTATGGGTGTTTCAGGATGAACCCAATCCAACAAAAGTTGTTCGCGCTCGAAGCACATCGAAACAAATGGTCGCCTGTTTTTTCGGGAAAACTGGTCATGTGGCAACTGCGCCTTTAGAGGAACGTAGAACTGTCAACTCTGAATGGTACACAACAATTTGTTTGCCAGAGGTCTTCGGTCAAATACAGAAAACAAACAAACGCCGTCGGATCATTCTTCATCAAGACAATGCTAGCTGTCACACATCTCGTCTAACAACCGACTTTATGAACAGTCAAAAAATCGAAATGATGGGTCATCCGCCGTACAGTCCTGATTTGGCACCCAATGACTTCTTGTTCCCGAATGTCAAGAATAAATTGCGTGGACAACGATTTTCGTCGGCGGAAGACGCCGTTGATGCGTTCAAAAACCATATTATGGAGGTGTCTCAAGAAGATTGGAAAAACTGCTTTGACGAATGGTTCGAACGAATGCAAAAGTGTATTGACCATAAAGGAGAATACTTCGAAAAACAATAAAGCAGTTTTAAATTCCAAATTCCTGTTTTTTCATTGTTAGGCTAAAAATATAAATAGTGACCCTCGTAAAATGGCGTTGTGTTTGTGTTGCATTCGATATCACAATTAGATTTTAAGCAATTAATGTCCAATTATAAGTATACCTAATACATAGGTAAAAAATAGTCCTCCTTCTGATAAAATCGCAAATTGCACCCTGTTTAAATGTCTAGGAAAGATTTCATTTCACCTAGGAATGATATCGCGATGCGATGAGTCGGAATTGTCACAGTCTCATCTCGTCTCCTGTGTGGTGAGGTCCTTCTCGTTCTTGTTTGTGCTTATTTTTCTTTCGGTTTCCACTCTGAAGTTATGAAAACTTATTCCAAATTCACCTCATTCTCAGATAGGCTAATCGGCACTATTTTTAAAAATATATATATATCTTAATATATAGGTTTAAGTATAGTTTTACCAACACCCTCTTACACATTTATGAAAAATATGGGTGAGGTACAGGAGTGCATTTTAACCACCCCCCCCCCCCCCCCAAGTTGGTCTGTCGTGTCTCGTCTGGTTCGTGTAAGTGTTCCGTTTCGGAAAATTCCATTATAAATATTCAAAAGAAAATGGGGTCAGTCATAGACGCTTCTGATGAAGATTTGTATCTTATCTTCGAATCGACGCGACCACTGCTTTAGAAATGTGTACCCTCCCTTACGCAAAGCAGGAATCGTCTGCAGCATAATTGTCTGAGAGTCAATCTGATTCCATCGTTCCACACACATTTTAAAGAATTTTCATCTCCTTAAAGAGGTTTCCAAGAACTTAGGTCAATGAACTAACTAGTAACTAGTAGCAAGCACAATGTAGTATAATAAGTTTAAAATTAAATGTTTTGAATTTCTGTGGTAAGGACTATAATGCTTAAAATTTATAAACAATAATACATTTTTTCATTGGGCGAATTGATAATAGGTAATTTTAACAGTAGCACCTTCCGTCTGCTGTCAAATTACCAAAGGGGGGTACAGGGGGTACAATTCGATTTACGGATTTAGGGGGTACAGTACCTCCCTTCAAAAATTTGCGGGGGTACAATGTACCCCTGTACCACCCCGTTCCTGCGCCACTGGCCTTTCCTATGACAATGATGTCACCTGACTTTTGGCGCACCCTGTATACATAGAATTTATTCATATAAGTGTGTTGTAGTTGTTAGCATAACATGTTCATGATGGAAAATTGTAAATTTGGGTTATTTTAATCAGTACCTTTGCAAATTATTTTAGTAAAAACTTTTTTCATGTAATTTTATTGTATTTTGAATTGTAATGAAGTAATAAAAAAATTGCTACTCAGGTGAGAGTTGGCCAGCTATGGATATGGTGGAGGCTGCATGTAAAAGAAAACAAAATATTTTGCAAAAGTAAGAAATTTGATAGTGTGTGTCACGAATTGCTCAGGAAAAATCAGGAAATTTAACTTCACAAATGTTGTGGGCACATATCATATAATTGCAAAATATAGTTTTTTTTTGTGCAAAATAAGAAGCAAGTTTGAATTTTGCATCATTTCCAGGATAATTACATTCCGCAAACGTGTCGCGCCAGCATTTTTGCGTATCCTGTGATAGTCCAATGTACTGGAAAACAGTGGCATGCGGTGCTAAATCAGGCAGGAGAACAGGTGACCTGCACTTACCCCCTCCCCTCCCATACTTGTCGTAATATAATACAGTAGACCAAGTAAAATTCAACCCTTGTTGAAATGAACCAAATAAACATACAATACATATGTTACAAATTGTCAGAAATGACATACATAAAGCACGTTAAAATTATGACAATACCAATGTTAAAGCAAATATGATATAATTTAAAGAAAACATTAAAAACAAAATTGTTGATGAGCAACAAAGAAAAAATTAATAAAAGCAATTTATGAGTGATCAGAGAAAAGAATTGTTTTTGTCGAAACCTGTTTCATATCTCTATTTGTAGATGAAGTTGATGCAATAATGACAATCAGATGACAGAGATTTTTCATGACTTCCGCTAGATTTGTAGAAATTGATACAAAACCAAAACTGTTCAAAACTCCTTTCTCGGGAACAAACAAGAACACAATAATTTGCCACTGGAAGAGTATCCAGTTAATCATTTTACAGAATTGTAGTAACTTGTTTGAAATGTCTTGTGTACGATTTCGTTTTAGTTTTTAATTTAGTTAAGCCCCTATCACACGGAACTGGATTTCTAGTTGCAATGCCCTAGTTGGCGATGAACTGACTTTCTGGGTAGTAATCATGGCCGCCTGGCTGACTGCTTGACTGGTTTTGAGGAATAGGACATGTTCTAATCGCTACTAACTTTTTCGACTAGATTCTGTGGAACAGCCAATCAGAGCAAAGTTAGGCCATGTGAAGATAATCTGTGAGTTTGTAAAGTAGCCTTTTTTTGTCTGTGGCTTCCGAGTGCATACAACACGAAAGGCATGTGTAGAATTGAAAAAGCTAAAATATTCTTCCATACGTGTATAGTAAACGTTGTAAAGTACGTATTTTATCAGCGCCGTTCTTCTCTACCTAAAACCATTTAATGCGATGAGATATTCCTCTCGTTTGGATAGTTATCGTATTTTAAAAGTGTGAAGTGATACGTTGTTTACATCTCGCGCAGCCGCCATTATGGGAACGAAAGACTATCGACAAGTACGGTATAACAAGTACCGTGTGAGGCGAAAACCAGCAAATGGGTAGCCAGTCCAGCGTCAACTAGAGCATTCCTACTAGAAATCCAGTTCCGTGTGATAGGGGCTTAGGATAGGTGTTTGTTTGCTGTCTTTTCTGTAAAGTTCAATGAACTAAAACTTTCTGTCTTCAGCCGGTCAATCATACAACATTCGCAACCCTACGCTCGCAACATTCACTTTCTTGTCCTGCGCGTCCCGCTGCGTGCGGCTTGGGGCTGTTGGAACAGGTGGACACGAGCTGTTCCCTCGGAAGCTATTTCGAAGCATTTAGCCAAGGCTTTTAGCAGACGCTAAAGCCCCTATCACACGGAACTAGATTTCTAGTAGGAATGCTCTAGTTGATGCTGGACTGACTACCCATTTGCTAGTTTTCGCCTCACACGGTACTTGTTATACCGTACTTGTCGATAGTCTTTCGTTTCCATAATGGCGGCCGCGCGAGATGTAAACAACGTATCACTTCACACTTTTAAAATACGATAACTATCCAAACGAGAGGAATATCTCATCGCATTAAATGGTTTTAGGTAGAGAAGAACGGCGCTGATAAAATACGTACTTTACAACGTTTACTATACACGTATGGAAGAATATTTTAGCTTTTTCAATTGTAAACTTGCCTTTCGTGTTGTATGCACTCGGAAGCCACAGACAAAAAAAAGGCTACTTTACAAACTCACAGAATATCTTCACATGGCCAAACTTTGCTCTGATTGGCTGTTCCACAGAATCTAGTCGAAGAAGTTAGTAGCAATTAGAACATGTCCTATTCCTCAAAACCAGTCAAGCAGTCAGCCAGGCGGCCATGATTACTACCCAGAAAGTTAGTTCATCGCCAACTAACTAGAAATCCAGTTCCGTGTGATAGGGGCTTTAGACTAGAAGATTTTTCCAGTTCGTTATGACTGGCAGACGCAATTTTGCAATGAGATTAGCAAACTATAGACTTACTACACTCTCACTACGACGCAATTAAACTTTAGCACATAGCATAAACTCGAAGGAAAACAAATTCCCTATGCAGGCACGTATCCAGAGGGGGGGCTTAGGGGGCTCGAGCCCCCCCGAAAGTTTTAGGTTTACACTAGATAAAATAAGGTTTTTGGTTTCTTGTGGTGTGAAATAAAATAATGTGACAAAAATTTAAGGAGAGAAATAATTATCGAGGCAAGACGGAGAATGTTCCGTAACCCTGTTATTGATAATAGCACGTATCCAAGATGGGGCACAGGGGGCTCGACCCTCTCCCCAGGAAATTTTTCAGTTTAAGTTAGATAAAATTAGGTTTTTGGCTTCTTGAATAATGTGAAAATAATTTAAGGAGAGAAATAATTATCGAGGCAAGACGGAGTATATTTTATACCCCTATTATTGTTAATAGCACGTATCGAAGGTGGGCATGAGGTGGCTCGAGCCCCCCTCAGGAAATTTTTCAATTTACACTAGATAAAATTAGATTTTTGGCGTCTTGAATAATGTGATTTATAAATCTGAGAGAAATAATTATCGAGACAAGACGGAGACTGTTCTATAACCCTATTATTGTTAATAGCACGCATCCAAGGTGGGAATCAGGAGGCTCGAGCCCCCCTTCAGGAAATTTTTCTGTTTACACTAGATAAAATTAGGATTTTGGTTTCTTGAATAATGTGATGATAATTTGGGAGAAATAATTATCGAGACAAGACGGAGAATGTTATATAACCCTGTTATTGTTAATAGCACGTATCCAAGGTGGGGTTGAGGTGGCTCGAGCCACTCCCAGAATATTTTTTATTTTTTACTAGATAAAATTAGGCTTTTGGCTTTTTGAATAATGTGACGATGATTTAAGGAGATAGCCAATTATCGAGGCAAGACGGAGAATGTTCTATAACCATGTTGTTCATAATATTGCACGTAAACTTTTCTTGCGCTTTCGGTGTTGTCGCAGCGCACTTGAGTACTATGTAGAGACTTGTCAGCATTTGGAAGCTGCACAACAAAGGTAGCTCCACACGTAGGGCGATTCGTTGTAATTTCAAATCTCTGGAAGGCGGGAGATGGTACGTTCTTGAATGAGAGAAGGAGTCACCTACTGGCAATATTAAGGAATCGTTTTATCTGAGGAACGTTCTAGAATATAATGAGGATATAAATACGCGGATTCAATTTTTTGATTAGTGATCAGTCAGCGTCCTCTGGTTGCTTTATAAGATATAGTGATTCGGAAAATGAAGACATTGACGACTGCAGAACTTCCGGGACCTCAGTGTAACCGGATATTGGAGTGGTTTATAAAAACACAAATAAGCTGCATAGATCAACTGAAAATCAAAGTTTTCAGTAATGATTAAGTTTTGCCAGAACTAAATTTCGTATATGCAGTCCGAGAATTTCATGGTATAAAAAAATACTTTTGTTTAAGCCTACTGGGTTCGAAACACATTCAAACACTTAACTACCATAAAGAGACAGCCGAAAATTTTATGAATGTCAAGAAGAGAAAGCAAGAAGATGTTGCATATGTAGACATTTTAGGCGGAAATTGCAGGCTCTACCAGGACCCACATCAGGGTTCTACCAACTGAGCCACCTAGCCATCCTTGATTTCAACCGATTTTTCGTTAAAATGTCTACATAGTACATGTCCTGTGTACTATATCAAATCGTAAGGTGTTGCCTGTATAGTGAACAAGCACAGAAAATATAGGAGAGAGAATAAAACTGAGGAGCATTCCCACCGGTTGAGGATATTTTTTTTCTTCTGTGGTCAACAAGAGCTACTATTTCGAGGTGACAATGACAGTGGCTTAATACGGGAGATTTCACACCGTGTCGCCTGAGGATTTTAATTCGAAATTAGGATTGTGAGGCCTTTTGTGTCGCTACGGTGTGAAACGTTGCTGTTGATTGGCCCATTCCAATGGACATGTATCGCCTTTTCCTTCGGTCTGAAACCTTCCTAAGTCTTCAAAATCCAAGTCACAAGGATGGAAAATTAGGGCCTTGTTAAGGTTAGGTGTGAAGGCAGGCAGACAGCACCGCAAAGGATCATATCCAAAACTGCAGGAAGAACGCATCTTACTTCAATCTCCAATACGGAATGATAAAACTTCTGGTGAGTTGATTTTTAAAAATGTGTCCGAGATAAAGAGTGGCGTGCCCAGGATTTTCGGAAGGGAGAGGGGTTACGCATACTATTTTTGGTGGTCAGTCCTGATTTTGCCAATTTTTTCCTGTCTTTGACGTTCTTCTTTTTTTAAAGAAAAGGAATACTGGATCAAATGGGGTTATGACTTCACCAACCCTCCCTTGGGCACGTCACTGGAGATAAATGAATAAGCATTTGATCATACTGGGAGACGAAACATGAGATGTGTTGTGAACGAAAGGTTTCATTGTGCATTGATTGTTTCGTGATCCAGCTGTATTCGAGAAGACTTCCTTTGTTTCGTGCCGATATATGACAAGACAGCGGAAGCTGTGACAGTCATTTTTGAACACTTGTGAATGCTAAGGCCTGAATCTGAACAATTTCGTAGGTTTCGGCTTTTATAAGAGCTGCAAACATTGGAGGACAAGACACATTAGTGGTGTTCAGGCTCGAATCAGAGAAATATTCGAGAGCTGTCTGCGTCAGTTGGCAGCCCACAATTTGAATCTCGCGTTGTCGAGTGGATTACCCATCCCATGCATGTGTAACAGCTTCGTAAAAAACACTCAAAGACACCATAGATGTTTTTTTGCTTGATGAGAAGAAATGGACAAACACACATACTGAGATGGTTCCGGTACACAATGTTAATGCATAGAAACAGAGGAGTCGAGTGGTAAAAAATGTTCCGATTTCACGTTCTGATTAAAATGACAGCCTTACAGTGGCGACGATTTAAGGGATAGTTGCTCCCCATTTTTTTGCCTCAATATTATGCCCTGTTAATGTTAAGCCTTGTCTACCAAGAGAAAATAAACTTTCCTTGCACCACCCTCCCCCCCCCCCGTTTTTGAACCCAATTGCCACCACTGGTCTTAAACATACAATTGTGAGGTTCTTACTATACCCCTTAAAAAAATTGGTGTTGAGCCCCCCCCCCCCCGAAAGGAATTCCTGGATACGTGCCTGTCCCTATGCAGTGACGTGCACTGAGGAGTAGCTAGTCTAGCAGAGATAGATCAATCAATCTCATCTCGAATTATATTCAAATCACAATATTTATTGTCTTAAAGCCACCACAGCTCATACGCAACACTTTCTTTTCCACGCGCTTCTCGTCCATCGGGTTCTCCGCGGGCAAAGCCGGCTGGATACCCTAGCTCGCTCTTCTTCCGCCAGACCAGTTTCCAGGTAGAAACGGCCGACCCAAGGAAAACTAAGATTTCTACCTCTACCTCCCTTGACCCTCGCCCCGTGCTGCAATGGTTGAAAGCCCAGGCTTTCAGGTCCCCCAGTCTATCTCCTATAGGACAGATAGGGGATTGGTTTCTCATAATTTTTTTGTAAACCCTCTAAAGGACACAGGGTAAAATTTTCTGCAGTACTTATGTTCTCTGTATTTACACAACCTTTTACACGTTGTACAATATGTGCGTATGTATAATATGGGATGTAGTTTTATTATTTATGAAATGGGAACGTGTTATGTGCTGACAATAATGTTATGCTTTCTTTCTTTTTTTCTTTTTCAAATATGGAATATATAATAATTAAATTACAAATATGTGCTCAGGCTCTCTCTGACTCTCGTTTTTGTAGTGTTTTATTTAAATATACTACTCTTGGTCTCTAACAGTCATAAATACGGATGTATTTATTTGGGCAAAAGAACGCGTGTTCATATTGTTGTTGGTTTGGTTTATTTTACTTCGCTTTTCTGCCACATTTGGTTATCGCGAAAATGAGGATTGAGTGATAATATGATGAAATTGGTTAAGGGACCTCATATGAACAATCCAGTCCAGGATTCGAACCCGTGATGAGTTCGCATTCTTGTCCTATGTGTTGCAGTGAATAGTAATGAAATAATTTGGAATGAAAAATGTATCTCAGAACTCAAAAAGTCAAATGAATATCATTGAAGAAACTACAAAAAAGTGTGCTGTGTTTTGTTACCTATCACCAAATCAACCAAGCGTGGGGGAGTGGTTATCACAGCGCGCTACGACACCAGGAGTTCCGGCTTCGAACCCCGACCTGGGCATGGGCGTTCCCTGTGCTCGTCCCTTAATCAATTTCATCGTATCATCTTCGCAATTAACCAAATGTGACAAAAAAGCGACGCTAAGTAACAAAAATGAAATCAAATCATTGATTGATTGCTCAATTTGGTTTATTTTACTTCGCTTTTCCGCCACTTTTGGTACGACAAAATTGATGAAGGGACACACACAAAGAACACAAATGGCCAATCCGAGATTCGAACCCAGGATCTCTGGCTTAGAGTCAAATCAAATAGTTTTTTAAATTGTGAATGTGGGTGGGGGTTACGTGTACTTTTTTCTAGTACTCATTCTAATTTTGCAATCTTTTCCTGTTATTGAAATTCTTGTTTTTTGTAGGAATACTGGCCCTAAAGGGAGGAGGGGTGTGACCCACACCAACACCCCCCCTTGAGCACGCCACTGGCTGCTACCCCAAGTGTCGACGTCACCGCACGTCACTGTCCCTATGTCTCTCGTAGGAAACAGCTAGAGAGTTCAGCTTCCGTGGTGGTGGGAGGTGGCACCATGAGGATCGTTTACCTTTTCGCATGGTCGGAAATACTCTGTGTTAAGCCCCTATCACACGAAACTGGATTTCTAGTTGGAATGCTCTAGTTGGCGAAGATGAACTGACTTTCTGGGTAGTAATCATGGCCGCCTGGCTGACTGCTTGACTGGTTTTGAGGAATAGGACATGTTCTAATTGCTACTAACTTCTTCGACTAGATTTTGTGGAACAGCCAATCAGAGCAAAGTTTGGTCATGTGAAGATATTCTGTGAGTTTGTAAAGTAGCCTTTTTTGTCTGTGGCTTCCGAGTGCATACAACACGAAAGGCATGTTTACAATTGAAAAAGCTAAAATATTCTTCCATACGTGTATAGTAAACGTTGTAAAGTACGTATTTTATCAGCGCCGTTCTTCTCTACCTAAAACCATTTAATGCGATGCGATATTCCTCTCGGTTGGATAGTTATCGTATTTTAAAAGTGTGAAGTGATACGTTGTTTACATCTCGCGCGGCCGCCATTATGGGAACGAAAGACTATCGACAAGTACGGTATAACAAGTACCGTGTGAGGCGAAAACTAGCAAATGGGTAGCCAGTCCAGGGTCAACTAGAGCATTCCAAATAGAAATCCAGTTCCGTGTGATAGGGGCTTTTGACAGCAGAGGGTGGGACGATGAGGGTAGGTGAAGTATGTGTCGCCCCTGTGAACACATGCTTTTTCAAGCAAAAAAAACTATTCAATCTGTATTGTATTAATCTATGTTGGAATCTTTTCTTTAAAAATGTGTTATTGTTAATGTAATGAATTGTTTAACTTAAATCAGGGAAAAATGATGAAACTATGGAAATATTAAACAACTATGTAATCTAAAGCCCGGATTTATATGTAATTACATATTTTTTCCTTTATATGTACAAGCGTGGAATTAAAATATATTGACGAATTACGTCAGTAGAGATGTCACAGTGAAGTTTTATATTACATATTTTTACATATTTTACTAAATGTTACATGTTCCTAAGATATGAAATATTTTTTACATAAAACAGTCCTTAAGAGGAAAATCCAATGAACTTTTGGCTTACTAGTTAAAAAAGTATCTTCTCATTTCCCCTCCCCATTTCCAGGTCTAAAAAAATATAGTAACTTAAAAGTGCGATTTGCCTTCGTTGTACGTACATAGCAGTTCGTTGATTCGCCGCATCGTAACAATTACATCAAGATTCGACAGTGTTTCAGTTTCCAGTTTGTAACATGGAGCGGCAAGCAACACACACCGAACGAAGAGAACCAACAATGGAAGGCGGCAAGTACAACGCTGAGAGGCACTTACCTTTCATCCGTACATTGTTGTGATCGTTTTGATTTTTGCAGCCGGCGGCGACAAATCTTGAATAAAGTATTGTTAACTCAACCGTAGAATTTCGTATATGTATTTCGTCGCCTTTTCATTTTAACCATTGGAGTTTTAAGAAGAGCTTGCCTCAGTATTTAAACAGTGTTTTAGCTGTAGAAAGCTGGAATGGCTCCGCCTACCTCCTCGTTATCTCAAAAGTTGCGATCTTGGATAGCAGTCGATGATGCATTTACTACGGATGGTAAAGTTATTTTTTGTCGAGTGTGCGATAAAAAAAGTTGGGTGCACTATGAAGTCTCAATTAGATCAACATGTTCGCACTTCACTTCATGTGAAAAACAAACAACTACGGAGTGAAAAGAAGCAAGTTTTACTAACCCAGATGCATTCAGTGTGTTTTACAAGGAAATGTGCGAAGCAATGATTGCAGCAAACATCCCTTGGTATAAAATTCAAGTACCGAAGTTCCGGGATTTTCTGGAAAAATATTGTGGCCGTAAACTTCCTGACGAGTCAACCCTTCGAAAGCGATATCTTCCACATTCCTACAAAGAAACTTTAGAATCAATTAGGGCAGAAGTAGGCAGTTCCTATGTGTGGATTTCCATCGACGAAGCAACTGATGCTTTGGGACGGTATGTAAGTAATTTCATTGTTGGAACGCTAATTGCTGATTCTCCATCTACACCACATCTCATTGCATGCAAAGTTGTAGAGCGATACTAATCATTCCACCATAGCACGATTTGTGAATGACAGTCTTAAATTGTTGTATCCGGATGGCGTACAAGAAGAGAGAGTTCTTCTCATGTTCACAGACAGTGCGTCATACATGTTAAAAGCTGCTACGGCACTTAAAGTGTTTTATTCTAACTTGATCCACTTTACTTGCTTGGCACATGCTCTCCAACGCATTGCTGAGGAGGTGAGAGGCAATTTCCCGGAAGTCAACCAACTTATTTCTTCCACGAAAAAGGTGTTTCTGAAGGCACCACAACGTGTGCAAGTTTACAAGGAACAATTGCCAGGTGTACCACTTCCTCCGGAACCTATTCCTACTAGATGGGGCACTTGGATCCGGGCAAGTAAGTTTTACAACGAACATTTTGAAGAAGTTAAATCTGTGCTTGACTCATTTTCGGCGGACTCAGCTGTATCGGTACGCACTGCTCAAAATATCTTCAAGGACACCAAACTTGCTTGCGATATGGCATACATAAACAGCAATTTTGGTTGGATTGATACAAGCATAAAAAAACTTGAAACTGTTGGGCTTCCTCTCCTAGAAGCCATGGATATATATGAGGATGCAAGAAAGAAACTGTCTGCTGTTGGAGGAGATGTGGGAGAAAAAGCTCGAAGAAAATTTGACGCAGTGACTGAAAGAAACCCAGGTTACGTCAGCTTATTTACAGTGAGCCGCATTCTCAATGGTGTAACAGTTAACCCTCCCAATGATATTTCTCCCGACCACATTCACCTCCTGAAGTACGCTCCGGTTACTTCTTGTGACGTGGAAAGAAGTTTCTCTGCGTACAGAACATATTATCTGATCGGCGACAAACATTTACTTCTGAACATTTGGAAATGTACCTGGTAACATATTGTAAGTTAAATAATAAAATACAGTGCCTGCCCCAAGATCAAAGGTAACCTGAATTTTTGTAAGTGCTTTTTGAGTGAAAAATTTGGGCAACGAAAATTTACTACTGAACATTTTGAATGGTAAATGGTGACATTGTATATTAAATATTGAATATATTCAAATTGTGGTTAATATTTTTGCTCTATAAGAACTTAAAAAATACTTAATGTAAGCATTGTAACTTCAATTTTTGTAAGTCTTTTTGAAATAAACATATCGCTTTGTGAGGAAAAAATGTAACAAAAATAGGAAGTAACGTTTGGAATAAATATTTATAGTACATATTTCATTATGAATTTACATATTTGTTACATATTTCAAACATTTTTATTACATATTTATGTACATATTTTAGGGGTTGATATTACATAAAAATCCGGGCTTTAGTAATAACCATGGTAAATTGTAAACAAAATTATGATATAAAAGAGCTAAACTTTTGTAAGTCTACGGGACATTCTCCTGGTTGCCGAAAGGCTGATGGTTCAGGGGACGTTGGGTAATATCTTGCTTCAATCTTCGGATTGGCTGGTGTACTTGTACTCCATTTGGCAGATATTCCACAAACCCAGCTCTGAATAAGGCGTTCTCCTGCATCATCAAAAAGACCAGGGTTATAAACTTCGGTACAACTAATAGGTTTAGGCCTACAAGTTGTATCGGGTGAATTGTCTGTTTGAAAAAGTGTTTGTATAACATCAGAAGTTTAAATAAATCTTCGAGTAAAAAGGTCTTAATGATCTTTCATTTCAAACCTACATAAGTGATAATTAAAAATTATGGTTTGTCGCCTCGGTATGAAATATTTCTCAGGATACTATATATATTCTAATAACATAGAAAAATAAAACTCTAGTACACAATCCAACACCTGACGTCCGGAATCACTTTGCGATGTTTCTTCTTGTGTTACGCATGCTATTTATGTATTAATTTTATTTTACCTTTTTTTTCCAAATTAATGTCATTTCGTGACTGCAAATCACTCCACAAATATAACTGTTTCCATGAATTCACTTACCGCCTTTCTAGACAAACAAATCTACACAATATATTCCAAAAACTAACTAAGCCGCATTACTTTCATAACAAAATTAGCACCTGTTTCGATCGCACTGCCATCTATATTTTCATCGTTTCGGGAACCAGTTTCTTGGGTCGTTTTCCACACTACGTTATTCAAGACGCTGTAGTACGGTCGTATATGCGGGAAGACTAATCTTACGAGTTCAGTACGTATGCTTATAACGTGCTCGTGAGGCCGTCCTCGCGGTGTGACCTACTCAGGGTTGGCAAAATTTGTGTTTTTTTTAAAAAAGAACAAAACAAACTGTTTTTTTTGTTTAAAACATGTTTTTTTTGTTTTAAACATAGTTTTAAACATGAGTTAAAAAAAACATGTTTTAAACATGTTTTAAACAAAACAAATTCAACCTTTTGCCAGTAAATTATACTTAAAGTCGTTAAAGAGAAAAAATACTCATTTTTATGAGTACAATGGCGACAAGGACAGTTTATTTACCTTTGGAGATAAGGTTTACCATACTACAGGGAAGGGGTGTGCGGGACAGAATATTTTGGGTCGAGACGGGAAATTCTTTAAATCCCGACATTCAGGACGGGGAAAATTCTCAATTTCCCGAAAAAGTCGGAAAATTTTCGGGACGGGATGTGTTCGAAATTTCCCAAAGCTCTTGAAATCTCGAATTCTACCCGTAATTTCCATCTTAAGTGCTTGTTTTTGCACTTCCGGTACAAAACCACAATGCAGAGAACGTCTAGAATTGACGACGTTTTAAAATGACCATTCGAAATTTCCAGACTGCTTGGGATCCCAAAAAGTCGGGAAGTCATTTCTGGAAGTCGGGATCGGGACGGAAATTTTCTTTCCCGATCCCGGTCCCGACTTTTCGGGATCCCGCACACCTCTACTGCAGGCATAGTCGCCGACTCCATGGGGCTTGGGAGGGCTCTAGCCCCCCAATATTAACAATGTGGGGGCAGATCCCACCAAATAATTTTGCTTAAGAGGATCTAATGTATTATTTTGCTTCTCTTGTAAAGTTTACTCTGAATTGTGCCATATGAACTTAACTTTTAATACACATTTAAAATTTTCTAGACCATCAACTTTGGGGGCTGAAACCGCTAAACCATCAACTTTGGGGAGGCTATGACCAGAGACAGCAAAACGCATGATTTATTACTAGTATATACTAAGTATGTAATTATGAGTATTGTTAAATTTTTTTACTAAAAAAGAGTTTCAAAAGACGATGTGCATGAACTAGGGTAGTGGATGGGACGTTCGGGCTACAAATGGCTCTCGCATGACATTCAGAACGAGATCATTGATATATTAGGGAGATCTCTTTTACGCTCCGTGGTAGCAGATAATAAAAGTCGGGAATATTTTGCTATTATGGTTGACGAAACTTGTGACATATCCATCCGTGGACAATTAATATTCTGCATTCGAACTGTGAATAAAAAAATGATATTTTTGAGGAATTCATGGGCTTTTATTAAGGGTGTGCGGGACGGGAACGGGACGGGAAAAATTTTCAATTTCCCTACTGAGTCGGGAAATGTTCAAAATTTCCCTAAGCTCTGAAAATCTCGAATTATACACGTCGTTTTCACTTTAAGTGATTTCTGGATTAAAAACTAACCATTTACGGCAAGTTCCAGAAATTGACTATGCAGAAAACGTCGAGAAATAACATTTTCAAATGAGCATTCGGTATTTCCCGACTGCACGGGATCCCGAAAATTCGGGAAATCCGGATCGGAAGTCCGGATCGGAACGGGAAATTTTTTTCCCGATCCCGGTCCTGACTTTTCGGGATCCCGCACACCCCTAGCTTTTATGAGATTCCGAACACTGAGGCTAAAACTTAAAAAAGGGAGAGAGTGAGTCATTCATTAATTTATGTCAGTGATCAGAGCCCCCCCCCCCCAATAATTTTGACAAGTCGGCGCCCGTGTCTGCAGGGACAAAAGTTGTGGGTAATAACCCCCTTTTTCCGCCACTACTGAAGTAGGTTAGGATTTATATTCATCTAAATTTCAAGAAACTAAATATTATAGAATTACTATCCTCGTCCTGAAAAAATCACGGTGAAATATTTCCTGTTGCCTGAACAGTTTATATAGCAGAAAACAACCTGCAGTGTCATAATAGATTCTCCAAATGAATTTATCTTTCAAAGTACAAAATTATGTTACCAAAAGTAAGCATCTGCGCTTCATTCAGTTATACAGACCAATGAATCGTATCGCAAAAGAAAAAAAATCAAGTCATGATCAAAATCACGCATTGTGTATTTAGATAATTAGTTTCCATTTCAAGCTTCCACCAGTCTCGAACTTACAGGACGATAGGAAACAAGGAACTGAGAGGTTTCGATTTCTACAGTAAAGAACGGGTCTTTCTTGCCGCACAACAATTTTGCTACTTTGTGCATACATAGTTAGCCTGCCTACCCTAACAACATAGGCATTTAGCTTAAAATTAAAAAGCTTTCTCCCGTGACGTCAGAACAAAAGGTTGCTCAAGTGTTGTGCGATAAGTGAGACCCGCAAAGCAAGGATTAATTGACACAGATTAAATGAAAAATAGGGTTGCCAAACAAAAAAAATATCACAGACTATAAAATATCTACCACCAAAATGTGTTTTAAACACTTGTAAAAAAAACATGTTTAAAACACATTGTTCTAAACGTTTAAAACATTTGTAAAAAAACAAAGCCGTGTGTTTTAAACGTTTAAAACAAAGTGTTTTAAACACTTTTGTTTTAAACATGCCAACCCTGGACCTACTAGAACGAACAGAATATCAGCAACACTGCATTTCCGCCAGGGTTGGAAATTTGTGGTGTACCAGCAATTTTTATAAACATTAGCCTGTGTTCGTGCAGAGCTATTTCTATTTCATTGTACATTCTCCATATTTTGTACGAAACTTAGATTTTCCTTCCTTTCATCGACAAGTGTAAGTGAAATTGAAAATTACGGAATACTGTAGTTCTGACTTCGTTTTCTGGTCAGAGTGCTGATGGTCTTGTCGGATGGTCTTGTCGATTCACCCAACACCGTAGCGTAAACAGAAAGTCTAAAGAACTTGTATTTGTAAAGTAAGTCTTCATACCAAATTATGTAAATTAAAATGCTAGCTACGCCTTATATTTACAAAGTAGTTTTACTTTCACTGGAAATAGAATAATTTATTTTTATCATGAAGGGGAATTCCCTCCTTACCCTTTGTTCCCTGTCTGTGAAAACTTGCCTCCTGCTCAGGACGCTAGAAGGGAGCGTGGCTCGGAGCGCAAAGTTCGTGTCGGTAGAGCTTTGTTTGTGATTCGTGTCGTGTTCAGCGATCAGATTTATGCAAAAAAGTGCTCGACTGAAATGCAAGAACAATCGAGTTAATTGAGTGAAGATGTAATCATCGGTAAGGTAGGACCTACTTCTGGTCTTTCGTGTTTCCTTCTTATAACAATCATTTCTAAAATGTTTTCAACTATATTTTCCTTTGCAAGTAGCAGTGGCAAGTGACAGCAAAATATTTTTTTAAAAAATAAAAGTTGTTGAAACGTTATTTAACGCGTTAACACTGTCGTCGAATAGATATTACAAGCAGACATTTTTTTATGCAGCCGACACAAGCGAAGAGGTAGAGGCAGTTTCGTTTTCCCTGAAGGGATAACAAGAGAAGAGGGCGGTCAATGAGAGTACAATGCAAAGGAAGACTTTTTTTGGGTTTAGGACAAAGAGTGTTATGGGGTTATTGCGCGGGCCATGCCTGTTTGAGGTCTGGCGGAACAGGCCAGTGTTGTCACATTGGATTGGCAGAAAAGAGCTAAATTGCGCCTAAAAATTGGGATTCTATTCTCTCAAGCAACTACATTTATTATAACCTTTTTATATGTTACATAGTAACCTGTCGTGTTGCCGGGTCCCAAACAAGGATCCTATGTTCTATTATCACGTAAAGGTGTCTACTAACACAAGGGGTAGAACAAACTAGGATGCGAAGTATACACACTGAATGAGAGAGGTCACCTTTACTTATGTTTTTTCTTGAAAGCCCCGTAGTCTTCATCCTAACTCGTTACGAAGCCAGGTGACCTAATTGTGGTCATGTCAATGTTTCCTGATCATCTTTAATTCATTCTCCATACATCCTCATCGTCCCGATTAACATAGAGCAGAACAAATGAGACGAAAATAATCAAAATTTAAATTATGTTTACTTGCACATACAGGTGTCAGAAATTCATTTATCTAGAAAGCCAAGACTGGAATTAACTACAACCATTCCTTTAGTTAAACAACAGATAACAATGGTGTTTTCCTCGGTGCGAGGAAGTCTTGCTAAAAAAACTAAGTTGGCAGCAGTAGAATGTACCTACCAAACTGACAGTCGCTGAAAGTGCGGAATTCTGTCGTCTGCTCACGGCTCAAACGTCAGACTGACCCGAAAATTATGGGGTTCTTCTAGCCCTTTTCACCTCAATTGCAAAATAAATCAATAAATTTAGAAAAAAAAAGGGATGAAGAATTGACAACAGGGCTCGAGCACTATTCGTAGGATTTCCGCGATGTCTCATGATTGGTAGTTCTTTCTGGAGGTGTGTGCATAAATCAGGGGTTGAAAAAATACAAACAAATAAAAAAACAACCGAAATGAACAAAAATCTAGATCGATGACATCTGGTGGGCGGGAGGAGAACGTCTAAGACATAAATATCGTATTGATGGCCGGTAACAACACTTTAGAAAAGGTCACGCCACTGGCAAGTAAATAAGCAGCCTGGAGAGACATTGAACCACTCTCCATGACATAGCCCCCGCTCACTTTCTTTTTACAGATTTAAGCAACTAATGGAAATTATCGCACTTTTGTGCCTAACCTGCTAGGAACTCTACGCTTCGCCACTGCGCATACACAAGGACAAATACTGAGACTACTATCCGTGACAAAAATATTGAGCCCTCGGTTTGCGTGCTTGTAAAATTGTATTCCGTGGGAGGAAAAAAGTCAAATATAACTCAATTGAAAGCTACAAGTGTCTGCTTTTAGACAAAAGAAAGACAAAGTGATTTTAACTCTGTCTGTTTTCTATTCAGAGAAAAATGTTTGTAAAAGTGTAGTTTTTTCGTGTATTTTTTACACAAGTCGATTCAATTGTGTGTAGCTTCGTGTAAAACCGTATTAAAAATATGATTTTTTTTGTGATTGAAGCTTGTTTATATGGAAATATAACAGCGAAATATCAAATTTAAACACCGTGCACTGAACATAGATGGTGTAACTCTACGTGCCTTTCATGCTGTTGCATGTTATAACAGGGACGGCGACAAGGGTGGGCACGGGTGGGCAAGCGCCCACCCAAAAATTCCTGTACCCACCCGATTGCCCACCCAATCAAATTCACTAAGTACATATACTTAGAGATATGTGAATGTTGCAATAAATAAGTGTATTCTGGTGTTCATTACATGTATATTTTACTAATGAATATTATCTATACTAGAAATGTTCACATATCATCCCATAAAAAGCTGATTTAACTTTGTCATTAGAAAGCAAAAGGAATTACTAGAGATCTTCAAACAAGAAAACTGTGGCCAACTGAATATTTCTATGATTACAATCAGCTAGTGGGCTTAGGAGGCGCAAAATTATCCAGGGTATGGTCAAAATGAAGGTGAGGGTGAGATTGAAGGCTGCCGCTCTGGGCCTTCACTGGGGGAAAACCTGCTTTCAAAGTACCACATAAAGAAAAAAAATAGGTACTTCGGATGTGGTGAAAAATGTAGAAATACGTATAACTAACCACCTCATGTAGCTCGGCGAAAAGTTAGAACTGAAACTGTGCAGGGGATTGGGGGTGGGGGGGGGGTCTTGGTATTGTAAGCTCCGGGTCTTCACTTATATAAATCCCGGCCTGCGTATGATTAAAATAATCTCTAAATAAACAAATAAAAACCTCAGCTTTGCTTCCTCCAGCAACACAATAAATTATTTCTACTTTTTAATTAGGTCTACATTGAAATTCCAAAGTGTCTCTTTCTTCATTTCATTACATTCTTTATATTTACATTTTACATACCTGTCATTTTCAAATATGTACATTGTATACAAAATAACAACTTTGTATGCGTTCTACTAATAAATACTAATAAGAAGAAATCACAATAACCACTACAATACCGAGGTATATTAATTTTGATGTAACAGTTATGTGGGTTTGGAAAAAGCAACAGAATTATTGAATTGATAATGGGTGTCTAATTCTATTTAGAAATCCTAGTTCCACGCATAAATTTTGCCTATCAGTTACGTAATCATGCGATTTTTCTTGTGATTGACTTACGTAGAATTAAAAGAAGAAGGTGTTGGAAGGAAAGCTTTGTTTTGAGGGCGTCAGAGAACTAATCAATCACGATGAGAATGGGTTAAACTTTTGAAGCATCCGAGGTTTAGCCGAAAAAGTCAACAGAATCTGTAGATGCAGATGAAGTAAAGAAAGAAGGTGTCACGAAGTATCCATTAGAAAATTTTGTTTGTTTGTTTGTTTTTAAATCCACTTTTATGCTCAGATAGGCTAATCGGGACTCAACCTACAGTTTAAAGTGGAGTCCGAACAATTGTGTATTCATTGTGCTTCCACCAGGGGAGGGGACAGTATAAACCAGAACCTCTTGATTATAAGGCGACAACGTTATGCCATTGGAGAAAAAAGATACAGAAAGAACTCACACGGAACGCGTTATATTATCACCATAAAAGATGCGTTCATTTAAGAGGGTGTATTGCCAGAAACAAATATTTGAGACTTCGGAGAACAACGTTATTGTTCACGGAGTTAGCTGCTTTGATCCAAGAATGAAACAATGTGAAATTGAAACTAACACCTCAACTTTCGAAGGGGTATGAACTAATGAAACTCCACATTTCGAAGAGTAAGTTGTTGCCGATTCGACTGATATGTTCTATGTGAACTTTTCTGCTAATTTTTCTAATGGCGACGATGAGGTTCAATGGTGATTAGGTGTGAAAATACAACCCCCCACAAATTATTATTTTACTGTGGTTCCAGGCGCCAGATACTAGTTCCCATGCAATGTTAAAGTTTCCAGGGTATACTGCATTGGATAGAGGTTGACATTTGAGCGCTTTCGGAAAGATCACGCCATACAAACCAAGTCGTCTGTGAAAAAGAGATGAATTACCGGGTGTGGGGATCAAATTCGATTAATTCCTTGTCCAAAATCACATTCTACAAAATGTAAACTATTTGTTACCTCAGTGCATGTGTTCATCTAACCATGCGTGTGTTACTTCTCCCGCATGAGTAACGAAGACTTACTTCAAAAAACGAATTACGACTTAGCTAACAGATTTTTCAATGTTACTTGATTATTACTTTTGGGCGATATTTTGTCAAAATAGCCTTTCATGAGCCTGGTGATACTTTATGCAGAATGAACAAAGAATTGTTTTTTCCTTGTGTGTGTGTGTGTGTGTGTGTGTGTGTGTGTGTGTGTGTGTGTGTGTGTGTGTGTGTGTGTTTACATTCCCAATAAGACATTAATTTTAATCCAAATATCCAGTGGCGGCGATTTGGAGGAGCGAGGGGGAAGTCCCCCCGCCACATTTTGCCACTTGTTGCACCCGCACTATGGCCTCTTAGTGCTAAGACTTTTCTACCAAAAAAGTAAACTGTCCTTGCCCTCAAGTTTTGGTACCCGATAGCCATTACTGCAAACATTCAGATACATTTGTCAGTTGTAATAACCTTGTAAGCCAAGAAAAGTGATCATTAATCCCCAAGTTTCAGTCAGAAACTCATATGATGAAAATAATATGATCAGGAAGATGAATTTAAATTACAAAAAAGTAATTTAATCCTTCACCTTTGTCTACCATCACAATTTCTATCACTGTCGCCTAATATATAAAGTGGAGTAGGTATGTGCCTTGTATTTTTGCACTTGATGGACAAAATGTGATTGGAATGTATGGCTCCACGCACACACAAACACTTCCTTGAAATAATTGTGTCCATCGGAGACAAAGAAGTAGAACAATATGCAAGAATAGATTGGAAAATAAAGAGGGAAGACACCAAACACGCACATACATACATGTGATGTGTGTTTGTATGGCAGTTAAGAGAAACATTTGAAGAATGGAACTAGAGTAAGTGAAAGGGAAAAGATATAACAAGCTGAGGAAGAAAGATATAAGAAGGCATTATTGAGTAAAACAGAAAAGATGAAAAGGAAAGGGAAAAGAAGTGAAGGGAAATCGGGAGTGTAAGAGAGAAGAGAGAAGGGGATACATAAGCATGTATGTCATACATATATGTGTCTTACATTCATATATATATACTCTATGTGATCAAAAGTATCCGGACACACCGCGAAACGTGTGTTTATCATAGAGGGCGACATAGTACTGCCATCTACCTTGTGGAACACATAGTCAGCGAACTCAGTAGTCTGCAGACAGTGTGAGACGGCAGTATGGGATGGTCTGAGGAACTCACAGACTTTCAACGTGTTGAGTTGGTTGGGTGCCACTTGTGTAGGAAGTCTGTGTGTGAGATTTCCACCCTCCTAAACATCCCTCTGTCCACTCTTTCCAATGTTATAGTGAAGGGATGTGTACAACACAAAAGCGTGCAGGCCCACCTCCCATGTTGGCCTCCAGAGACCATCGAGTGTTGAAGAGGGTCGTACAGCATTATCGTCAATCATCCATCGCCACCATCACACAGGAATTCCGAACTGCATCAGGATATACTCCAAGCACCATTACTGTTTGGCGTAAGGTGCGGCAACTTGGTTTTCATGGCCGAGCAGCTGCCCATAAGTCAAACATCACACAGACAAATGCCAAACGCCGCCTCGTGTCGTGCAAGGAGCGTCGAAACTGGACCATAGAACAGTGGAAAACCTTTGTGTAGAGTGATGCATCACAGTACACAATGCGGCGATCCTTTGGTAGGGTGTGGGTGTGACGAATGCCTGGTGAACGACATCTACCAGCCTATATAGTGCCGACAGTGAAATTCGGAGGTGGCGGGGTTACAATGTGGTCATGTTTCTTCTGGAGGGGGCTTGAACCCCTTGTTGTTTTATATGGCAATGTCACGGCACAAGCTTACGTTGACATTTTAACAGCTTTCATGCTCCTACCGTCGAAGACCACTTCGGGAATGATCATTGTGTCTTTCAACACGACCGAGCACCCGTACATACTGCAGGGCTTGTGGGGGAGTGGTTTGATGACAACAACATCCCACTAATGGACTAGCCTGCGCAGAGTCCTGATTTGAATCCCATAGAACATCTCTGGGATGTTTTGGAATGCCAACTTCGTGCTGGACCACACCGATCCACGTCAATACCTCTTCTCATTTTGGCGCTCTGCGAGGAATGGGCTGCCATTCCTCAGGAAACCTTCCGGTACCTGATTGAAAGTATGACTGTGAGAGTGAACGCTGTCATCAAGGCTAAGGGTGGGTCAACACCGTATTGACTGCCAGTGTTCCGGATGGAGGGTTGCCCAAACTTGTACTTTATTTTCAAGTGGGTGTCCGGATACTTCTGATCACATAGAGTATATATATATATATATATAGCCTTACATTTATACCTGCCCACCCTAATCTATCAATATACAGCTTCTGCCCACCCGGTCGAAATTTTCTGGCGCCGCCCCTGAATTGTTATACATTGTAATCGCAAAAGCTAGCCGATAAGTTACATGAAATGCTTGCGTTGCGTTACAGTGCCTTGAATAACGTAGTGTGGAAAACGACCCAAGAAACTGGTTCCCGAGACAGATGAGAACATAGATGGCAGTGTGATCAGTATCGGTGCAAATTTTCTTATGAAAGTAATGCGGCTTAGTTAGTTTTTGGATATATTGTTTAGATTTATTTGTCTTGAAAGGCGGTACGTGAATTGATGGAAACAGTTATATTTGTGGAGTGATTTGTAGTCACGAAATGGCATTAATTTGGAAAGGAAAGTAAAATAAAATGAATAAATAAATAGCATGCGTAGCACAAGAAGAAACATCGCAATGTGATTCCGGACGTCAGGTGTTGGAATGTGTATTAGAGTTTATTTTTCTATGTTATTAGAATATAAATAGTATCCTGAGAGATATTTCATACCGAGGCGACAAACCACAAGTGTCGCTTGAAAGCGAGCAGTCGGTAATCAACGCTGCCTTTCGAACCGTAGGGACACAAACTCTGACTGCACCGTTTCCTCAATGAGATTTTAGACCAAAGCGACACGCGACAAACGATACGAGGATTTCACACCAAAGCGACACCGGTCCTTTGGTCCAAGGCAACTTTCATACCGAAGCGAGACGCGACACATGTCGCTTGGAAACGAGCCAATCAAGAGCAACATTTCACTTGTAAAGGCATGACGGGCAGCACAGGCCAGCGTTCGGTTGGTGAAATCCTCAAGCGTTAAGTGTCGCGTGCCGCTTTGGTGCGCAATATCCCTAAAGCAAGACACTCATTGCATCGCGCATGCAACAATGGCAACACGTTGCAAGCTATTGAGGAAATGGCCCAGTTTGAGCGACACACAAGCGACAACGCGAGACGTGTAATTGATTGATTGGTTTGGTGTTTTAAGTCCACTTTATGCACAGTAAAGCTAATTTGGACTGGACCTACAGTTTAAAGTGGAATCCGAACCACTATGTGCCTCCGCCGGGTATCGAACCCTGGACCCCTTGATTACAAGGCGACGACGGCGACACATGTAGCTTATAGTGTCGCCTAGATCTGTTGTTCGCACAATTAGCAGCAAACGCTTGCTAATAGACTGAAGTGCCGCTTCAAGGCTGTCGCTTGTCACTTAGTTGGGAACTCCCCCTGTAGCGCGTCGCTTCAGTCTGAGCACCCTTCTTTTAAGGAGTTTTCCGACCGAAGTAACAAGTAGCATGCGAATACGACATATGAAAGTGTCCTTTGCTGTTTCGACCCTCATACGCAATGAATGCTATTTTACAGTCTGGAAGTGTCTGTGTCACTAGTCACATGAGTGTAAACATCCCGTGTCGCTTGTCCCATTGGTCTGAAAGTTCCCTTACGCTCATGTCGATGGCATTAAGGACGTTTTGTGGGTTTCCCCTTGTCGTTTCATGCAATCATCATTATCATCATTGCCGCGATTAGTTTAAAGCGGAAGAAAAGAGACAGTAAATATAAAAATAATATAAATGCTTCAGTGTGTATATCTTTAAAAGAAATGATGATGATGATAATAATTATGAACCTAATTCATACACAAAAATTTAGTTACCATGAGCATTTTACGCGTATATTTTGTCCCGTATTATTAATGAAAGTAACGTTAACAGGACGTGGTCGACTGTCTAGAAAGTTCTTTAATATCTTCGCGACCACTGTACTAAATATCATAGAAATTATCACATTCATTGAAATGCTTCATGTAAAAGAATCAGACGTTGCAACGAAAACTCCATTTACTTCCATTATAAGCAGACGAATACCATGCACAGAGTCCAACACCAGCGCCTCTAGCGGTATCATATTCGAGTGGAACCAGCCAGAGATGCCAGAACAGTGCCGTTTTCCACACTACGTTATTCAAGGCGCTGTAGCCCTACTTAACCACCTTGTGAGACTGGCTTAACACATAGTTCCCAACTCTCAATGTAGTTGGATCAGTGATCGGTTAGTTCGTATTAACTTTCCAGCCTGAGCATTACCAGTGCGTAGTTAGAGATCGGTTAGTTCATTGAACTCTCCAGCCTAATTATTGCCTATTTTTGTGGGAGCAGGAAAAGGTTTATTATCCATTTTGCCTTGACTCATCTCACTCAACAGGTCGCTAGGTGCCGTGGCTTGCCGCGAGTTGATAGCTTCCTGGAGATGAGGCCTTGCTCGAAAAGGTTTATTATCCACGGCTTAACACATACAGCACGAAAGGCACATCGAGTTACACCGTCTATGATGAGTGCACGGTGTTTACAATTGAAAAAGCTAAAATATTTATCCATACGTGTACAGTAAACTTTGGAAAGTATGTATTTTATCGGCGCCATTCTTCTCTACCTAAAACAATTTAATACGAAGCGATATTCCTCTCGGTTGGATAGTTATCGTATTTTAAAAGTGTGAAGTGATACGTTGTTTACATCTCACGCTGCTGCCATTATGGGAACGAAAGACTATCTGTGCGAAAACTAGCAAATGGGTAGCCAGTCCAGCGTCAACCAGATCATTCCATCTGGATATCCAGTTCCGTGTGATTCAGGTTCCCTATCACACGGAACTGGATTTTAGTAAGAGTGCCCTAGTTGGCGCTGAACTGACTTTCTAGGCTTTAATATTAAAAATTAAATCTTGCATGCAGGTTGTTAAAGAAGCTTCAGCTAATGCACAGTTGCCAGCCCCACTCTATCCACGTGGTAGCTGCTCTGATTTTCGAAATAGGACATATGGGGGTTATTCTTGAGTAAACAAAAATGATCGATGAGACAATTCGATTATTGATGGCGGGGAAAGAACTTCCGGTTTGGCGAATTTTTCAATGTAAACAAGTGGAATACAGATAGTCAGCGAGCTCATTTTCTTATAAAAGATCGGCAACAAAATTGATCACCGCAAACCGGCAAACATGCGAAAGTGTCTGTGAATGAGGCAACAATCGAACGTGTGAGAACGGTATTTGCAAGGAGTCCAAGGAAGTCTATCCGAAGAGCTAGTTCCAAACTTCAAATTCCTAGATCGACTATTCACAAGGTCTTACACAAGCGACTCCATTTGACTGCTTACAAGATCGAGCTTCATCACCACATAAAGCCAAATGATCGTCCGCTTAGGGCACATTTTGCAGCTGAAATGCTTCTGCGAATTGAAAATGACAACTCGTATCTGGACAAGATTGTTTTCTCGGATGAAGCAACCTTTCATTTATGTGGCAAAATCAATAGGCACAACTGCCTGATATGGGGTTCAGAGATTCCCCATGTTATTCACGAACATGAGAGAGACACGCCTAAAGTGAATGTCTGGTGTGGATTGACGAGGAACTCTGTCATTGGACCATTCTTCTTCTTAGAGGCTACAGTCACAGGACATGTGTATCTAGACATGTTGCAGAACTTCGCCATAGACCAATTTCCACCAGGATCGATTTTCCAGCAAGATGGAGCACCGGCCCATTATCATCGACAGGTGCGTGATGAACGTTTCCCCGATATGTGGATCGGAAGAGAAGGTCACCCGATTTGACCCCTTTGGATTTTTTTTTCTGGGGATATGTTAAGGACGTTGTTTATCAAGGAGACAGACCAAGAAATTTGCAGGAACTGAGGGGCCGCATCACAAATGCAGTAGCGCTTGTGCCTCCCCAAATGCTAGAGAACACTTGGCGGGAAGTTGAATACCGTTTAGATGTGTGCAGAGCCACCAAAGGTGCACAAATCGAGTTGCATTGAACATAATCTGAAACTCGGTGAGTTTTGTATCAAGTAAAATTAAAGTTTATGTTACCAATACATTCTGTTCACTAGAAATTATCACTTATTTCTCGATCCCTCTAGCGTGGACACCCTTATTTTCCAAGGCAATGTTGATCTTCTACCATCAGTTTCGTTTTTGAAAAGACTTCTCCAGGTTGAAATGAAGCTTACATTAATTATAAACATTGAAATACTTCGATCACAACAGTAAAAGAAATAATAGTAATTACCAGTGGCGTAGCGTTATAGTACGCCTGTACGCCCGGCGTTCCCAGATTTAAAATTTCAAAAATGCGTAAATTCTGTGAATATAAAGTAAAATGTGACTAATTTCATATATGTTTGACCTCCATGGCATTAAAATAGCTATTTTTCGCGATCCGCTTGCAACGCTCCACTAACAACACCTGTTCTAGCATTTTTATTTCAATGCCTTTCCTGGCCGGACGCCGAGCAGGTTCGGCGTAAAGGACTCTATATTCCTTGCTGCCTTTCTGGAGGGAAAGCTTGGATCTCTACAGCACGCGCGTGAATGCTCTCTCGTACGCCAGCGTACGGAGCAGAGGGCTACGGTGATTGGTTCATGTGACCCTTCCTGCCTTCTGAAGCAGACGACACCGGTAGAATTCCTACCCGGTTCTTCGCGCTCGTGTCACTCGTGCTATGTGATGCTACAATACGCAATATTAACTGACGTAACTTTATCAAACTCAAATACACCACTTCTTAATGGCCACTGCATTATATAATTTATCGCACGAACAGCGATGTGCATTAAAAACAAGAAGATCAACACAAGTTTTGTCAAATATGTTGGTGAATTCCTCGTGGTAGAAATTTAACCTGTGGCTGCTCTACCACTTAACCCGGAAAACTATTTTTATTATTATTATTATTATTATTATTATTATTATATCGTTAGTATCTAACTGCTTAATATTGTGTCAATGGAAATGTTTAGCATTCATTTGAAAACTCTTAACATCGAATGGTCTCTGGACAAAATATTTTAAAATGTTTATCAGCATTCTCAAGATGTAATAAACAGTGGTCTGAATTACTAATCGGTACTGTTACGTCAGTTGAGTGTACGATAGTTGGATCATCCGCCCACCTCCGTGTCAGAGTGTTTTTCACAGCGCGCCAAGACGACAGAGGTCCCTGGTTCGAATCCCGGCGTGAGCACGGGTGTTCTTTGTGAGTGCCCCTTCTTTAATATCATCACTTATATTAGTATTCGCGATTAACCTAAAGCGGTAGAAAAGCGAAGTAAAATAAACCAAATAAATCAGTAGTTGGAACATCCACAACAATGACGTCTATTGTTGTGCAGAGGCGCTTGTGATTCAGGTAGGTTTTTAATGACTTGCGTCATGCAGAAAGGTATAAAACACCATAGTTCAAAACATTTGTGGCATAGTGAGGCATCTAATTTTCTGGCTAAAACATGCACGGATGATGTTTTATTGAAAACCCAGCTGACGTCAGGCAAATAATACCTGTGGCGACTAATACCATAAGTAAATTATTAAGCAAGAAAGGGCCGACCCTTCCTTCGGACTTGGCGTTCCCACCCGAAATGTCCATGCTACGCCACTGGTAATTACTAAGGTCAAATTATTGATATACACTAATACCTAATTAAATACATTTTATTCGAATTTAATTATTATATTATTGTTGTTGTTTGTTTATTATTATCATGCTATTCGATCCCGAGTGAATATCCAGCACAACTATCTTCCATTAATACTTTCACATTTCATAGTTACTATACTGAAATACACACATATTGTAGTTTGTTATTAACTTTTGCATGTGTCGTTCAAGAAAGGACTTTTGAAGTTAGAAAAAATACTCACAAAGTTTATATTGTGTAACCTCATCTAGAATTATAATTTTTCGAATTCTGAAAACTGTGGAACCATTTATTCTTTGAATTAAATGGTGGAATAAGAAAATATATCCTGATTCCTGTATTTTTCACTAATTTTTTCGATCTAATGCATATTTTACATTGATTACTCTGTTCGAATACTACCCAAGTTAACATTATTTCTGTTTTAACAATAAAAATAACAAACTTCCTGCTTTTTTCAACTTGAAATGAAGGATACTAATTTCCAGAGGGGGGAGATTAGGTCGACTGACCTGCCGACGCCCATGGAGAGAGCGCTTATCAACAACCAAAAGGAAAATGCTTTATAATATGATTAAAAATAGTTCCAAATTTTAAATTTAATGAACACATGTGCGTTAGACAATTGTAATTTTCGAAACATGTAAAATATTTTTATTTGATTTGATGAAGTGCCGACTGCAGAGCCTACTCCCTTGGTTTTGTGTCCAATCTTTTCGCTTTACTGCCTAAATCCACTGATTTTTTCGTATTAGGTCTGTCTGAAAACGATGCATAGATACCTGAGAACAATTGGTTGTTCCCTATCTCATGTTGAAACTAAATGCCACACAAATATTGTCTCCTTTTCCGAAGAAACTGCCTTTACACCATTGAATTTCACTAGATACAACTTTTAATTCATGATATCGTAAACTGCATGTTCTCCACAATTCGTCTTAAACGAAGCTAACCCTCGGATTAAGCAATGGAAAGATGCGAATTGCAAAAAGGTGAAGGGTAGACGATACCGTGGATTAAGGGGTCTCATCCAATCGGATGTGTTGTCATCATCAGAAAATCACTTATAAATCACGTACCTGAAAATTTCACCTTTCTTGTTACTATTGTGCAATAACTTGTTTTCAATCATCTTTCGAAGGTGTTTAGGTGTTTTATAGTGAATTAGTGTGTCGTCTCGATCTGATCAAATATAAGTTTCCTCTGGTGTTTTGTGCCGTCCCCAAGAAATTCTCTATAAATAACATACCTGAAAAATCTGCTGTACTTGCGACTATAGTTCTTTAACTTGTTTTAGAGCTATATTCAAACAATTATTTCAAGTTTAAAGAGTCTTTTGAAGGTGTTTCATAGTGATTTTGACCAGATTGAATTTTGACTTGATCGGGCGTTACGTGTTGTCCCCGAGAAATTCTCTATATAAATAACATACCTGAAAAATCTACCATTGTTTACTTGACATTTTATTCTCTTTGATTTGTCTGTTTCCTTAGAAAGCGTATAAATACAGTATTAAAAGAATGGCATCGACCAGTTTCACTCGTAAAAATGATAAAACCAAATGCGTTACTCAAGCTAATCTCAAGAAACAATTTATCAGTACATAGGGCAAGGTGTAGCGAAACAGGTTCAGGAATAAATCGTTTGTTACCTTCTAAGCCCTGTCGTCAATGCGGAAAGAAAATTAACATTAACAACGTAAAAAAGGCATATTAAGATTTGCAAAGCATCATCTAATGCTACAATTCCCGAAGCAGCAACGACTAGTCAAATTGCAAAACCCCCACCTCTGAAAAGAAATACTGTCAATCCTGTAACTGATGCACTTAAACCAAAACAGAGTAAGTTACCGATTGAAATCAAACTACGTCGAACTGCTTTCGGTATACAACTCAAAGACTTCCATATTTTCAGATCAGAAGCATGCTCTGACATCAGTAGCGCCTTGAGTGAAATGAAATCTTCTGTAATGGATCTTCTAAAAAACGAACTCGAAAATAATCCGATTAGATTTTATGTCATTCTATCTTCTGAACATTGGAATTCCGATGATGTGATAGACACATTCCATGATAGCTCAAAAACCCAAACTCTATATTTGGCCGATACGAGTAATCTGAGAGTCATTTACGATCGTCTAATTGACGAAATGGTTAAAAAGGCATGGAGATTTCGAGGCTAATGGTTCAGGTTGGACATTGCGCGGATCTTATCATGATTTAGAGTCGAAAGTGAATCATTACACACCTTTTTCGAGAACCCCTCACGAATTACAGGTGAAATTGAAGCAAATCAAGCACCTTTCGGCATCTAGTTGCATTCCCCTTCCACCTGACATTCAAAATAAGAAAGCCGTGTTGAATATTCAAAATAATGATGCAAAGTGCTTTCTTTGGTGCGTCTTGGCGGCTCTGCACCCGGTTCATCGGTCAAATAATCCACACCGGGTTGGACATTACAAGCAGCATGAGATCGAGTTTGAAAGTACAATGTCTAGTATCAAATACCCGGTTGTTATTTCTGATATAGCGAAGTTTGAAACCCGGGCACGAGACGAGGAAGGCAATCGCTCAGCCATAAATGTGTATGGTTCCACATCGGACAAGCATATAATATATCCCCTTAGAATAAGTGATATTGATGATGCCGAAGCCGTGAAAATCAACCAGCTTCTCGTTGCCGACGATGAGAACTTCCATTATTGTCTCATTCGTTCACTCTCCCGATTGGTCAGCGGTCAAACAAACACGCATGAAGGTCACATCAAGGTTTGTCCAAGATGCTTAACCACGTTCGATGTTCAAAAACAATTCAACCACCGAAAATACACTGGACGTCAAATTGCTGCTCAGAAACTCACAGACCATAAAATATATTGCGGTGTTAACAAGCCTGTGCGTATGATTTTGCCGGAACCGAATAAGATCGAAGAATTTGAAATGCACAGTGCAATGTTAGAACATCCCGTCATCATTATTGCAGATTTTGAGGCTTTCCTCAAACCACTCTCCTATTGCGGACCGGACCCCGAAATTTCTTCCACCACATCTTACCAGTTACACGAAGCATGAGTTTCGGATATGTGGTTGTGTGGCGTGATTCAACAGATAAAACAAATGCACCTTATGTATATTGTAGATCTGATGCTGTCGAACACTTCTTGGATAAAATGGTTGAAGAGGTTGGGAAAATTGGCAGCGTGTTGCATAAATCGAAACCGATGATTGCGTTATCTGCTACCAAATTGCAAAATGACGATGCAACCATTGTCTGTCCAGTGTGCGATCAACATTTCACAGTTGATAATTGGAAAGTATTCCACCATGACCATTTCACCGGAAACTATATCAGACCATTATGTAGTACATGTAATCTCGAAAACTCGAAGAACCAAAAGAAGATTTGTTCCCATATTCTTTCACAATGGCAGGGGATATGATTTTCACCACCTGGTTAAGCATCTCAGGTATGATACAAAACTTATAGGTGTCTTGGTCCAGAATGAGGAACGATATATCAGTCTCAGCAAGCGTCGATTCCTGGTACTCAAAATACAATCGAAATGCGTTTTCTCGACTCGTATAGATTTCTTTCGGCTAGCCTCGCGCACTCGCAAGCAAACTCACCGTAGTCAATTAATATTCACGATCGCTAGTTTTCCTAATTTGAACGTAGAACTCGTTAGGGGAAACGGAGTGTATCCCTACGAGTATGTGACCGACCATTCCAAGTTTGAGGATGAATCACTTCCATCACGGTCAACGTTTTACAGTCGACTCAAAGGTTCAGATATTACGGATGAAGAATACCAACCTGCTGAATTGATGTGGAACAAATTAGGGTGTAGGACACTTGTTGAATATCATTATACGTACCTGAAATTGGATGTAGCGATCCTCGCTGACGTGTTTCAAGCATTTCGCAAAGTATCCATACATATTTACAAGCTGGGCTCCGCATACTTCTACAGTCTTCCAGGTTTGGCATGGTCGGCCATGTTGCTTCAAACAAAAATTAAACTCGAATTGATATCGGATGTAGACATGCTTCTCTTTATCGAAAGTGCTGTACGTTATGGCATGGTTCAGTGCACTCAGAGATATGCTAAAGCAAACAATTTTGCATATGGATGAGGAGCAATATGTTCCAAATCGAACCTCAAGATATATTTTCTACATCGATGTCAACAATTTATACGGACACTCCATGATGCAGAAACTTCCCTAGGGTGGTTTTGAATGGATTGATCCCACTTCGATAAATGTTTTTTATTTCGATGATAGAGAATGTGGTTTCTTCGCAGTGGTAGATCTTGATTTCCCCAACCACTTGCACAATCTGTTCAGCGATTTACCACCAACATCCGATTAAATGTCCACCTGAATCGATTCAACCAAAGCTTCTGATGACTTTGAAAGCAAAAGAGAGATATGTTGTTCATTACAAAAATCTTAGGTTCTTGGTGGAGAGAGAGGTTCGAGTAGTGTGTGTACGAAGGGTTCTCATGTTTAAACATTCGGAGTGATTGATTGAAATCCTACATTGTGACCAACACGGAGCAGAGAACGAACGCCACTTCCGATTTGGAAAAAGATTTTTATAAACTAATGATTAAAGCTGTATACGGAAAGACTATGGAAAATGTAAGGAAGCACGTGGAGGTGAGATTGGTTTCCGATGCAAATAGGTGCAGGAAGTGGATAGCAACTTCAACATTCAAATCACGAAAAATTTATCACGATCAACTGGCACTGATCCACATGGAGAAAAAAATGATATGTTTCAATAAGCCTATTTATGTTGGAGCTACGGTTCTCGACTTGTCGAAGCTTTACATGTTGGAATTTCACTACAATATTATGAAACCCCTCTATGACAACCGCATATCTCTGCTCTACATGGACACCGATAGCTTCATCTACAACATAAAAACACCTAACCTATACGAAGACATAAAAAATCCAGCTGTGCTAGATTATTTCGATACATCTGCATATCCTCAGCCAAACAGGTTCGACATTCCGTTAAGTAACAAAAAATACCTGGTAAAGTAAAAGACGAAAAAAATGGTGGCATCATTCTTGAGTTTACTGGATTACGATCCAAAATGTACGCGATTCGAAGAAAAGGTGGCGTCACCAAGAAGGCTAAGGGTATTGGTTGAGAACAAACTCACTTTTCAAAACTATGTCGAGTGTCTTAACACATGGTCACCGATATTGAGGGCCGAAGAAAGAATGCAAAGCGTTGACCATATCCTCACCACAAACAAAGTTAGAAAAATTGCACTAGATCCTCGTGATGATAAGAGATGCATCCTGTTGTGCGGTATTCACACATTGCCTTCAGGTCATTATCGTTTGAAAGCTAGCAAGAAATGTATCGAATGTCCATAATCAAACAAACAAAAAAAAGTCATCCATTACATCATAGAAAAGAAACAGTTTTTTACATACAAAAATTAATAAATAACCATGCCTATGAACTTGTTCAGTTTCAGAAAGCAAACCATCATGGAAACGACACCACCAAGTTTTGATCTCTTGCCTTCCGTATTATCTAAACTCAACGGTCTATTAATTATTCACCTGAACAGCATTTGGACGAAATACGATGACGAAGTTGGTAAAACGTTTTACATCTTCAACAACAACCTCAATTTCTACAAGATTCCGATCGGCGGGAAACTTTAAATAATCGTGAATCCGGAGAATACAGACGAAATCAAAATTTCATCAGGGAGTAACATTTACCGAATCAAGCACGATAGAATGGACTTTGCTACCACGTACGACATTTCCGCCGACGATTGTCTGTACGTCGAGCTTCTGGAAGAATACGACAAACTGATTCATCTCTTCATAGAATTGAGAATCACGTATCCGATAATAAATAAATAACCATAGTAATAAAAATGCCTAACGATATTTTTGGACATACGAAGAACGTGGATCATGCTAGCGAGATACTTATGCTGGATGTCAGGGTTAAAAAGTTAAGAAGCGATCTGATAGCTTTGCAAGACACCATTACAAATTTACCTTTTTCCGACAAATTGCAAGTTCTCGGTAAGAGCGAGGCGAATATAAAGCTTCAGTTAGAGGCGTACCAAGATTTTGAACACATTCCAACTACGATTGCTACGCTTCAGGCGTCTTTGGAGTTGATTAATGACGAAATTAAAAATATCCATGCTCTTATAGAGAACTTCCAAAATCAGACGATCAGTATTCAAGACACGTTAACTAAGGTTCAGCAGAAGATTGATTACTTAGAAAATTTGAACGATGAATCTAATCTCAACCATTTTCATCATGTCTTGGACAACATACAGCATGATCTCGAAACATTGCAGACGAGTGTTCCATCGAACGAAGATTTACAGAAGTTGAAAACAGCGGTGTCAACATTGTCCGAATCTAGTGACGTGGAAAGTATCAAAACTTTTCTGACTGCATTCAAAAACACCATAGGTGGTCTTCCCACCTCGCAAGAACTTCGCACCGTTAAAAGAAATATTGCACGCATACTGAAAGATAGAAACAGAAGTGACAAATACAGAACAGATTCAGGATGAAATTTCTTCGCTTCGTGACATGGTGTCCACGTTACCAACATCGCAGAGTGTAATCGATCTCCATACGCAGTTTACCGAGATGAGAAACAACTAAACGATCTTACTGTGAAAAGCTCGAAATTGCATCTACAGAAGGTTGTTTCACGTTGATGGTAACGATTTCGATCACCAAGGAGCAGCACGTAGGCATAGCCCAGAGCAGCCAGAGTCAGTAGGACGAAAGTACTGTGTGTTGACTTGCAAAAACGATGGTTGGTGTGTTAGTGAGTGTTTATATGGCACCAAAAAATCCAGCCTTTTGGGAGGGGTACATCTGTGCCCTTTCCTACGTTGGTTATAGTTGGAGCCCGGAAGTTCAGGCATTTATTTTCGTTAAAATAGGCAGGCAAAAAGGCATTTATAATGTGGTAAATAGGCAACAAAAATAAAAAAGGCAAAATAAACCGAAAAAAGGCACATTTAGAAGTCGCTTACTTTTATCTATAATTTCTGGCAAAATGCTAAAATCTAAATTGGGAAGAGCATTTCAATTTTCTCCGTCTTGATTGCACATAACTACAAGGTGCTTTTTAAGTTCTAAACATTCATTGATAGTCGTCTGTCAGAGAGAATGTTTTTCATAATAGAAAATGATCTTTCTACTTCGACAGAAGTTATTGGAGCATACATATAACAAGCTAATGTAGCTGGACTCATTTTGGTAACAGCATTTTCACCTTTTGGAATATCACAAATTGTTTTCAATTGTTTCAAGTCCTCATTTGCACTCACTACCCGTTAGCACTTTTCCGCAACAGCTCACCCCTTTTCTCCTGGCACTTCCATCATATGCTGCATAGATTCCTCGAAGATTTTCATGGATGCCATAATTGTAATTGTCTCTGGCAATGCACCATAATGTGCAAAAGTAAACTTGAATAGCACAGGAGTTTTTTTCACTTCACGAATTGAAGCCGCTTCATTTTCTGGAAGAGCATCGATCACCTCACTGATTTTTTCAAGGTTGTTAGCATAATATATAGCTGCTGATATCCAGGTTCCCTATCTCGTCAAGACTGGTTGCTGATGTAAACTAAGCTCAATCGCAACTTCCTGAAATTTTCGGATTCGAAAGGGAGATTTCAGAAATATTTTCTTTGTGTTCGAAATCAACCTGTCCACTTCAGCAGTCAATCATGCACAAGAAATGTTAACCGAAAGGCAATATCCTGACTCAGCATGAAATACTTTTTTCTCACACTTTTCTCCTTCAGCAATGTTGAAACATGCGTGAGTTCAATATTACTTATATAAGGCGAAAATTATTCACATAATAAACGGAAGAAAAATAAATGCCAACAACGTTTTTTGGGAGAAAAATAATTTATATACACTTTTTTTTAAAAAAAATGTCAAATTTCATTGAAAAAGGCAAAAAAAGGCATTATAATTAAAAATAGGCAGTGGGGTCTCAAATAGGCAAAATGAAAAGGCTTCCAAAACATTCGAAACAACATAAGAAACGTATATCCGGAAAAATTTTATCAATATATGCAGTAGATAAAAAGAGGCATTTTGCCAAACTTCCGGGCTCTAGTTATAGTTATAGCCAGATAATAAAACAGTGCCACATGAAAGCATTCCATGTGTCAAAGAAGGGCATCAATGCAGTGTTCAATCGCCATAGAGCTTGCACTGTACCTGTTGCTGGAACCAGTCAAAGTGGGCCTCGGACATATCGGACGCCCAAGCGTTCCTCCGATGTTGTGCGGAAAGTGAGATCCTTGGTGCGATGTGAAAACCCTGCAACGCAAAGAGTGATTGCACAGGGAATGCAATGTTTCCCTGCAACTGTGAATCGCATCATAGCCCAAGATTTACTACTTGTGCGGAAGCACAAGGCTCAAGTTCATAAGTTGCGTGCCTCACATGTCCAGGAGAGGAAGACCAACAGTCTAAAGCTCTACGAACGCCTTCTTTCAGGGGACCGCTGGAAGTATGTGGTGTTCCTGGATGAAGCATGGGTGTTTCTGTCGGGATGTGGTAAAATAAAGGGTCATCTACTATCGTCCACGTGATGTAAGAGGTCGATCTGAGTGGGTACGTGAGTGTGCTGAAAGTTTTTCACGCGGGTTCATGGTTGTTGGTGGTTACTGCCATAACGGCAAACTTCCACTGCGCATAGTGGAAAAAAGGCTAAAATAAATGCAGCCTATTACCAGACGAATGTTTTGGAGCCACTTTACAGACATGATATTCCTTCTCTCTATGGCAGCGACACATCTCGCGTTGTCATCCACCAGGACAAGGCTTCCAGTCATACGGCAAAGTCCACGCAGGCATACATGGATCGGATGGCACGTGAAACGGACATTCATGCAATCCCCTTTACAGACATCCCTGTGAAATTCCCCGATGCTTCTTCCATGGATTTTTGTGGGTTTCCGTTGTTGAAACGAGCCTTGGGAAGCAGACCGCCCCGCACAATTGAGGGTCTTTGGAAAGCTTGTCAGGAGGAACATGATCGTTTGGACCAATGTGTTCTTCAACGCAGTTTCCTCCAATGGAAACTCCGCTGCAGGGTCATTGCTGCAAGACAGGGGTATCACGTGCAGCACCACCGCTCGTGGAGTCATGGTTTTTATTAAGGTGAGGTGGGTTCTAACTTTGTTACCATGGACATGAAACGACCTTCGGTATTACTAGAAAGTCTTCAGCAAATTGTCATCAGTGTCAGAGAACAGGTTGGTGTTCTCGCAACCAATACTGCTTCGCAGGAATCGACGCTAGCCGCTTTCGGATCTAAGTTACAAGAACTGAACGAAAACTACAAACAATTGAATGTTGAAATAAAAATCAAACCATCATTTTCATCTATAACAGATTATATCGTCGAGCAATTGTTACCCTTAGAAAATAGACTGGGACATGTTCACAGTAATATTGTTACTGTCGATACTAAAATTGCCAAATTGTTTTCCTTGCACACTATGGAAATCAATAGCATACCAAACCAGCAAAGAACTTCCACGTTCGTTAAGGACAACAAGTTGTACGTATTAAGCCCACATAAGCCATATTACAGATTTTTAATCAATGGTACTATATACTATACAAATACACGAATTTTCATACTGGGCTCATGAGAAAGAGATCGCTATTCCTACAATGACATTAATAAGTAAGCGCGGAGTTCAGAAGGCAGGAAATATCCCTTTAGCTGTATATGAAATACATAAGGATGAAGATCTTACAGTTTTTGATGTGGTCGCTGGAGATAAACTTTTTATTCAAAATACCAGTGAAGTACCACCTTCGAAACATCCAATCACGTTAGTCATTTTCTTCAAACGAAATATCTCACTCAATGTCTAGGAAGGCTATAGTGAACGAGTTGCACAAACGTGCACGTCGCAGCTACAAACGTTTATCGGTGGTGACAAAAGGCATAGACAATTTGTGGCAATGTGACCTCGTCGAAATGAGCAGTGGTAATTTGAAAAATTACATAACAAGGGCAACATGTACCTCTTCACCGTTATAGATACATTTTCAAAATTTGCATGGGCTTTACCCCTCAAGGCCAAAACGGGAACATTCAAAACAATTTTCGATGAAAGTGGCAGACGACTCCGATTCCTTCAACCAGATAACGGCAAGGAATTCTACAACTCCGTTTTCCGGCAATTCATTCAAAAACACAACATCGAGCATTATTCAACCTTCAGTCACATAAAAGCCAGCAAAGTGGAACGTTTCAGTCGAACCTTGAAAACGCACATGTGGAAACGGTTCACGCTTCAGGGTAATTACAAGTGGGTCGACATTCTACCGGAACTCGTAAACGATTACAATCACACAGTTCACAGCACGATACGCATGAAACCCGTCGACGTTACTATATCTGACGAGCGGCGTTTAATTTTTACAGTTTATTGTCCAAAGTACAGCCCCTTCGACAAAAAAAAAACTAAATACAAAGTAGGAGAACAGGTGAGGATCAGCAAATTCAAACGTACATTCGAGAAGGGCTTCACTAGACATTTGAGTACGGATCTTTTTACTGTAGTTCGAGTTCTACCCGGAAACCGTCACACGTATATAATAAAGGATAGTCGCGACGAAATTTTGAAAGTGAGGTTTTACGAATAGGAGCTCTCTAGAACTAAATACCCCGACACATATCTCATCGAGAGAGTATTGCGTAAAAAATATAACAAACTGTTGGTCGAATGACTGGGACCTCCGGAAAAGAGTTGGATCAATGCAAACGAAGTGATTCGATGAGTACGTGGAACGTGGTGAAGCGCCTACCAGATTTCAAATTTCAAACTAAAAGAAAAAACGGCGATTTGCTACCCGATAACATTCGTTGTCTTATTGTTCGCCCTTCTGATTGTGGAGAAACTACATTGCTCGTGGACAATTTTCTCCTCGCACCTAATTGGTTAGATTGGAAGAACAGATACCTGTACGTGTTCTCCAAAAGTTTGGAGCAATCGAAATACCAGCAACTTACGAAACTGTGCGAGGGACTGGGCATAGCAACTTTTGAATCCGAAATAAAACCACTCTGCCGTTGTCACGAAAATTTGGTAGTGGTATTCGACGATGTAATTTTAGAAAATCAAAATGAAATTCGCAACTTTTTCACTCAAGGTCGTCACAAGAGAATGGATTGCTTCTACCTAGCTCAAACTTTTTCAAAATTCCCAAACAGTTACTATGCGACAATGCTAATTTTATTTGTTTGTTTCGTCAAGATCACACCAATCTCAAGCATGTCGATGATGACTACGTAGGAGGAAATTTAAACTAGAATCCATTTTCGAAATTCTGCTTCTTTTGCTGGGACAGTGACGATTTTGGATTTGCTACAATCGATATGACTCGAAAACCGAACGACGGAAAGTACAGAAACAAAATCAACGACTTTGTAAATGTTGCAACGTCACACGACGTTTAAAATAACCCCATATCAAAAAATGACAAAGCGAAAAATCGAAGACAACCTAAAATTGCGCGATTACCTTGCAAAACGCTTCAAAGGTTGTAAAACCGGAAATCGTGGATTTTACGAAGAGAACAAGCGCGAGGGTCAATCTATCATCGACGCCATTAGTGGTCTCGGTAAAAAGGTTAAAAATGTTACAGAACAGAACAAGGATCTCATCACGGAATTCGTACTTCTTACCGCTCGAAATTATGTCGATTTTTCATCCACGCCACTTTCTAGCATTCACAATCCTCTCGAACTCAGACAACCTCCGAAACGTCAAGCCATACGAAGCACTTCATTATCTTCGGATAAGATCGAGTTGGGTCCGTTGGCGAGAGATAACCTGAGCACCGCGAAATTTGACAAGGATGAGGTGTTCGGATTGTACCCGACCATGGAAAGTAACGAAGGAGTGATTTGGAAAATTGGAAAATCGAAAGTTACCTTTGAAGGAGACGACGTAAAAGTTAATTTAGGTGAAAAAGATAGTTGGGCCAGATATCCCGGTACGGTGGGGCTGTGGGAACTCATCACCAAAACGTATCCGAAATATTACACGGACGAAGATAATCAAAGTTACACGGACATTTTAATATTTTCGGATGCCCTGTACCAAAACAACGACGCCACTCAGAACCGAGTGAAATCTAGCAGCGGAGAAAAATACAGGAGTCTCATCAAACCTATTTGGAACGATACAAAAAGTGGAAGCGTCGTCAAACGCTACAACACGTTGCCGAAGGAATTTGTGTGGGTGGACGATGTTAGGAAACTCGTGGATTGTTTACTTGTCATAACAGGCGAAGAAAATGCAGGTAATCGTAATTTTTACAACGAGAAGGTAGGCATCGTGGACATGATCAACACCAAACTCCCCAACTTCATCGTGAACGATAGTAAAGGAATAGGATACCTGATCAAAATAATCAACACCCTTCCACAGAAATTTTGGAACGTGGCCGAAGGCAAGAGACTCGTGAACGACATCATAAACAAATTACCGTTCGAAATGCATATCCCAGGTTACCAGTACTGCGGTCCGGGTACCAAACTCGAACAACGCTTGGAAAAAGGAGACAGGGGAGTGAATCCGTTGGACGCCGCATGCAAGGATCACGACATCGCTTACAACACTCAAACAAATCTAGATGCACGTCACGAAGCAGATAAAAAATTGGAGTATGCAACATTTGGGAGACTCATCAGCAGGGACGCTTCTCTGGGGGAACGGGTTGCAGCGTTGGGCACGACCATCGCCATAAACACAAAACGAAAATTGGGATGGGGTCTATAACAAACACCCCGTAAAAAATGACGTAGTTTCAAATAACAGAACTTCCTTCCGAACTGTTGCATAAAATATTTACGATTACGTTCGACGGAGGTGACGAGGATGTCTCAAAAATCGTCGACTTGGCGAAAATAACATCGGAATTTCGATCACCGTGCAAGATGGTTCTCATGGATCATCTTCGGAAAATATGCGACACAAAAAGCTTGCAAGATCTCGACATCCAATTTCAGACTGCAGGGGAAAAGTTGGACAGCAGATTGGATTAACTTCACGAGGCAAGGAAAGGAATAAGACGATACACCGACTATTGGTACAGGTCCTACATGGAAACAGGTAGCATCATTGCACACCTTATTGCGTTGTCCGAAGCACGAACTTTCTTTTTCGACTCCCACGATATATAAATAACCGATTATCAAAAATAAAAAAAATAACAAACTTATCACGTGACTTATTCACAAAACTCATAGACCTAGCGAGAAATTAGATCAGATTCTATCGAACACAGAGACTAATAATATTATCGATCACATCATCGCGCTGAGTAAGACAGAAATTTTTTTAATTTTTTTTCCCCAGATTATATATATAAATAACATAACATCATCATGAAGCCCGAGGGTGTCGTGTACCAAGTACCATACTCGAATCTGAAAACTCTGGGTCACCTCGATGGGTTACTCACCAAAAAGCAACGCGAAGAGAAACTTTCTTGCTTGTCCAAAGATCACGGAATGAAATTGTTGCCCAGCACTCCTCAATTGAAAAGATTGCAGCGTTCGAGGAAAAAAAATCACACGGGAGGTTTCATATTCAGCATTCCAGCAATTCTAGCGGCTTTGGGTGCCGTGGGAAGTTTAGCAGGTGGTAGTGCCGCCAAAGCAAAAACCGTAATCGACGCGAAAAAGAACAAGGCAGAATTGGAAGAACAGAAACGTCACAACCTGGAAATGGCGAAAAAAGGTAAACGCATCAGAAGAAAAAAAATCGACGCTTTGAGCAAATTTTAAGAAGAGAAGAACCACACAGTAACCAAGACATTGAATCTCTGATCGAACCGTTGGAGTCAAACACTTCAGAGGAGTTTTCATGTCAGATTCTTTACCTTCCTCCATAAGAAAAAAACAGCGTGGAGGCGTCAACTTAGACAGTTACGAAAATCCAGGCACACATTGGATATGTTATCTCAAACATTCAAATAACCATTTCGTTTTCGATTCTTTCGGAGGTGTTCAACCATCGGGTTCAATAAGATATCTCAAAGCTTCCAACCTCTACTACAACGACAAAAGAATCCAAGGTTTCGAGGAAGTGAACTGCGGTCATCTTTGCGTTTCCATGCTCGCCTTTTTGTCTCGAATAAATAACCCATCAATTCGAGATTTCCAGAAAGCATTGTGGTACCTGAAACATCATCATGGAAGTGTTCCATCTCACAACCGAAACTTCGATCTTGAAACTCACATTGCACGACGACATCGTCTATCCTTAATCCCTAGCTCTTCGTGCATTCTACAGCATGTACCTGATTCCAAATGTGACCAAACACAACAACACCATCAAGATCGGAAACGAAAAAAATCAGCATCATGCCAGGGCAGTACAATTTGTCCACTTTGCAAGTCGAATTACCAAAAGGGTACTTCTCTCTCAAAATTCCGTGACCCACAGAGTTGAGTTGGTGTCCGCAACAGAAACCGTGGTCCTGGGTACGATCGGAGAGCTTTTGGGTTTCGAGAACAATACCAAACTCGAACCTGGCATCAAACACTTCGGCGCCAACATTCCTAAATTTCTGATCATTGAGACTCTGAACGTGCACTGCAACGTGGCAGAATGCATGATCAGAAAAGCAGACAATATCGGCAGTCACAAACAAACGGGAATCATCGCGACCTTCAAACCAAATTCAGAATTCATGGAACCGATCATCTTCACGCCCTCGTCGCCAATCTACTGTCCAGTGTACCGTAACAGAATCGATGATATATAATTAGTGGTGACCAACGAAAAAGGTGAGGTTGTGGATTTTGCAGGAGCCACGTCAACGGCCATCGTTGAGATAAACATATAAATAACTACAGTCATAAAAAATGGAGCAAATCGAAAGTTACGAATTGCAATCTTTTCCTCCCAACCGTCGTATGTTCGCCAATCTCAACAAACCGAACCGAGAGATCGAGGTGGACATCGACGTTGGAGACGGATTCATTCATCCTCACAGAGCAGACCTGTACGTTAAATTCGACTTGGTGAAAAAGGAAAACGGAGACGCATTTCCGACCAACGCAAATTTGAGACTCGTAGACAACTTCGTGCCTCACCTGTTCTCGCAAGTTGAAGTTAGAAAACACGGAACGATCATCGATAGAGTCGACTACCCCGGGATCACTTCCACGGTAGTGGGAACATTGAAACAATTTGGAACGAAAATCTTGACGAAAAGTCACACCGTACTGTTTCCCATGCGTCTACTTCCGGGTTTCTTCTCAGACTACGAGTACAAGGAGATCATGTGGAACGGAGGTTTGAGAATCACTTTTCGCAGAACCTCGAACGACAACAATGTTTTGATGCGATACCGTAACTTGAACGTCGACGGCACCCCACTGCCCAACACCCTACCCGAAGCAGCCAAATGCATCATTCAGAGCATCGAGTTGAGAATGCCGGCGGTAGAATACGAAACCAACTACGCACTCAAGTACAAAGCGGAAATCTTGAAAAATCCACAAGTACCCATTCAGTTTTACAGTTACCAGTGCGTGCAGAAACGCGCTTCGGGCAACCATTACGAATACGACGCCACGATGCAATTCAAGAAGATACAGTTCGACATGTCAGATTTCGTGGTTGTGCTTTTTCAGACCGGACGCGACAACAACCAGGAAAAAGATTGCAGACAACTGCAAAATCAGGAACGCATACCTCAAGAACGGAAGAAACGAAGTTTTCCCGCGTGAGAATTACAACCTAGACATTACCGCCAACGATTACCTCAAACTATACGAAGCGTACACCGCATACAAAATTGTAATCACAGGAAACGTGGACATGTACTACACCGCAAGCGAATTCAAAGCACTGAGACCCATGTTCGTAATCAACACGTCGTAGAGAAAACAGGTGGTGGCCAACAATCGCACCAACATCAAAATAGTGTGAGAATTTTGCGACGCCCTGCCCGCCGACGCCGTATGCAGCGTAATCCTGGTGGCAGAGAAGTCATTAGTCCAAGATGTAAAAAATGAGAGGGTCACGGAACAGTTCTAATGTCAAGAAGTTTCAAAATTAAGAACAAGTATCACCATTTTAGAAATCATAAAATTCGCACAAAAATTATCAAAAATTCAAAATACTAAAAAAAGAAATGTTGACGAACTGGAAAAAAATTCAAACATCCGAGTTTTGTTCTGTCGTCGCCTATCACGCACGTTGACACTTACGTAAAAAAAATTCCGAAATTCAAAAATGGCCACCGGACGTGGACGTATCTTGAAAGCGGTAAGAGATATCGCGAAAATAACTCGAAAAATCCCCCCCGTTAATCGCCCTGTCGATTTCGGCAACATAGAGTATGCGTACAAAATTTGGTGGTCCTAAGGTCAAGGAGTGGGCCAACTACTATTTTTTTTTCGATCACACGTAACTTTAGGAAGGATGATCGTAGAAACATGGGGTTTTCTGCGTTAGCATCATCTCGATATCCTATTTCCTCCCCGACTGGAAGAAATTCAAAATGGCGACCGGAAGTGGACGTATCTCTCGGAAACAGTTTATACACTTGGTGAAAAAATCTGTTTGCAAATTTGCAAGGACATGCATACGTAGGTTTGATTAGTTCGTAAAAGATCTGAAAACACATCGTAAAGGACCCAAGGACCCCATCGAACAAGTCGAGAAAGGGTCCACGAGGTTTAAACATAACGTGAAAAATCATGGGACCCCAAAAAATACATCGTAGAAGATTACTCTGAGGTCCCTTCTTACTTATGATGTGATTCGTACAAATGATGACTTTGAACCGACCAATGTACACTAGTGCTCGTGAAATGCTACGGGACTCGTCCCAAGTCCGGGACGAGTTGAGACGACTTTTTGAACAGGGACATTCACTTGAATTTGCTCAGTTGAGCGAGTCAGATCAGCCTCGTGCGGGGGAAATAACATTCGATCCGAAGCTAAAACCATGTCCTCGAATCATACAAAAACCGGAAGTGTTTTCAAATGAAGAGTTACTACCTACTAACACTTTAGTCCGTAAAAGATCGTTAAAGAAAGGTCCTCGTGACAGGTTACAACTGGAGTGAAAGAGAACGACCTGTATGTTATCTAACTCGTAAGAGATCGTAAAAAAAAGTGAATAGGTTAAGCTGTATCACGTAAGATCGTAGCATACCTACAAAGAATGTGGTAGGAAAAACCGAGTTGAGGTGAAAATTGTACTGGAACGTCGTCGAATGCCATATAATCCACAAAGAAATCGTCATAATATTATACAACTGAGGCTAAATCCATAGAAATAAGGGATACCTACAAAGGATGTTGCAGAACTGTCTAAAATACACTACTTTGGATGCATTTCTTGGATGTGTTACTATGAAGTTTGAACTGCTTAAATTTTTGTTTCCCAAGTCTACCTTTTGGTAATAGTGATTCATGTGGCAGAAGGAGGGAGTGGATTTTTTATTTGTGTTACGTAGCGTTGCTTTTCTGCCACTTCTAGCTAATCGCAACAATGAGTGATGAAGTGAAATTGATGAAGACACACTCATTAAACAGTGCCGGGTACTATTATCGTATGGGCAAAACACCTCAGAATCATATATTTCGGACTTCTTTACATCGCTAACGTGTTGCGGAACATTTCTTAAGGCGAAATAATGCATTTCTAACTAAGATAATGTTTATTTTCTCTATTTACGAGTACTTACTGTTACTTGTTGTTTCGAATCTGTAACACATTATGGCCGTGATAGCATACTGGTTTAGGGGGCGTTCTGAGAGTGTTTTGTCGATTTATGCAGTGGTGCAACCTCGTTCACCGGAAAATATCTACTTTCGTGCCCCTATTTGAAATTATGCTAATACGTCGCATTTACGTGTAGAACTTGTGAAATAACCTTGCGATTTACCACGTTCATTTTCGGAACCATCTTCCTTTCGCAATTCGGAACCATCTTTCTTTCGCAATTCGTTAATCCTCTTCCTTTACGCACAACACTCTTGCAACCTTGAACATTGACGTCAGACGAGGAATGCCTACGTGGTTAGGTTAGGCCTGTTAGGTTAGGTTCCATTAGCATAAATACAAAGAAAAAATAACATTTTCGCTAAGAGACGCGTTACCTTTGTATTGCCTAACATGAAAAAGGTCTCTCCTGTGACGTCAGAACACAATGTTGCTAGGGTCTTGTGCGATAAGTGACACATATTCGGGTCGGAACCATCTTTCTTTCGAAATTTGTTAATGCTCTTCCTTTACGCACAACACTTTTGCAACCTTGAATATTGACGTCAGACGAGGAATGCCTACGTGGTTAGGTTAGGCCTGTTAGGTTAGGTTCCATTAGCATAAATACAAAGAAAAAATAATATTTTCGCTAAGAGACGCGTTACCTTTGTATTGCCTAACATGAAAAAGGTCTCTCCTGTGACATCAGAACACAATGTTGCTAGGGTGTTGTGCGATAAGTGACACCCATTCGGGTCGGAACCATCTTTCTTTCCAAATTTGTTAATGCTCTTCCTTTACGCACAACACTCTTGCAACCTTGAATATTGACGTCAGACGAGGAATGCCTACGTGATTAGGTTAGGCCTGTTAGGTTAGGTTGCATTAGCATAATTACAAAGAAAAATTATAAAAAAACCTCTCTCCTGTGACGTCGGAACACAATGTTGCAACAATGTTGTGCGATAAGTGACACCAATTCGGAAAAAATGGCTTGTTCCGAACTCGACAGGTGGTTCTAGTGAAAACACGGCGAGGCTGAAACACTGGCTACGGGGTTGCATCGTCTTAACACACGGAACATTGCACTCTCATGCAAAAAGCAAATGGCGTGAGGAGAAACAGCGTGTCGGACAGAGATTTTCGCAGAAAACAACACGCATTCACATTAAAATGGATCAAATCTACATTCAGGAACTTCCAAAACGCTCAAGAAAAAGATTTCCGTAAGTACTTTCTCCTGTAAATTTGAAGGAAATTTCAAGGAATCCGTTTTGCCCATACGATAATGTTACCGTTTAACTCGTAAGAGATCGTAAAAAAAAGTGAATAGGTTAAGCTGTATCACGTAAGATCGTAGCATACCTACAAAGAATGTGGTAGGAAAAACCGAGTTGAGGTGAAAATTGTACTGGAACGTCGTCGAATGCCATATAATCCACAAAGAAATCGTCATAATATTATACAACTGAGGCTAAATCCATAGAAATAAGGGATACCTACAAAGGATGTTGCAGAACTGTCTAAAATACACTACTTTGGATGCATTTCTTGGATGTGTTACTATGAAGTTTGAACTGCTTAAATTTTTGTTTCCCAAGTCTACCTTTTGGTAATAGTGATTCATGTGGCAGAAGGAGGGAGTGGATTTTTTATTTGTGTTACGTAGCGTTGCTTTTCTGCCACTTCTAGCTAATCGCAACAATGAGTGATGAAGTGAAATTGATGAAGACACACTCATTAAACAGTGCCGTAACCATAGGGGGGCAGGGACATTGTCCCCCCTCCCTAGACCCTGGACGGAAGTCCATTCTAGGGGAAGCAAACATTGAAGTAAAACACAAGACTAGGAGAATTTAAGAATAACAGGGCAATTGGATATTCATGATGGAATTAGTTTTTACGTGTTCCTTGCATTTCTCTTCCAGACGGTCAAGGGCACTTGCAAGGGGCATAGAGGGGCAATTGCCACCCCCTCGATTTCAAATTTTATACAAATAAATAAATACATAAAAATACATTTCGGGCCTCCCCATGGCGCAGTGGTTGCGTCATTGCCTTGTAATCAAGGGGTCCCGGGTTCGATACCCCGTGGAGGCACAAGTGGTTCCGATCCCACATTGAACTGTAGGTTCAGTCCCGATTAGCCTTACTGTGCATAAAGTGAACTTAAAACACCAACTCATACCAAAAATGCATTTCGTACACTGAGAGAAAGGATTAGTTCCAGATACAAAATATATTTGGTTCCACAAAATTTCTTACAGTCAAACAAGGTTTCGTTTCACCTACAGAGTGACTGTTCACATAAACCATTTGGTTGAGTTCTCTTAACAAACATATGAGTTTGACGTTAGTTTTGTCCATTGAAACATTGTCCATTACATCGAAAGAAATATTTTGTTCCGTGAACAAAAACAAGGTGATACTCGTAATAGCAAGTGTGACAAGAGCAAACATGGCGGATCTGCGAACCCGTACGCTTTGAGTACCTTAAAGTCGTGGAGATTTGAAACACTAATACGTACATTTGCTGGTAAGTGTAACATCATTGATGTTAAATATGTTAAGTAGGAAATGTAAATCATAGAAATATATAAATACAGGCGTAGAAGTTCAATGCAAAATTTTGAGGTGGTTTTGTCTCGTATCTTAATTTGTAATTCTTATGCACGTAGAAAATATGTAATATCTTATCATGCTGAATATAAAATAGCTACAATACATTACAAGTTGTGCAAGTGTGTTTTACGTTAACACAGGCACAGCATCTTGACTACCATACGTTCGACCTGTGTTCGATCCTCGGGTTAGATGATCTGGGCCAGGCATTTTCCCAACAGTTAATATAATTTTTATAACAATTTACCTTTTGATTGTAAGCTAATTACTGGCGTAGCAGTGTAACGTGTACCGTGTTGGTTTCTATCGTATATTGCACCTTTTTACATTATGGGGTCCTTTGTCTCACTGTACTCCGTCGAGAATTACTTTGTGTTTTCTTTTAAACGACAGATTTCGAACATTTATGTAATATAAAATTGGTTCAAACATGCGGAAAACACATATAGCTGAGACATTTAATCCCAAAATATGGTCAGTGGGAGGGAGGGGGGAGAGAATAATTTAATGTAAAGCAATTCGTACAGGAGGGTACTTAATTGCAAAAAAGGGCCTGAAGCACCTCCACCATGTTGTAATCCCGTTTTACCTGGGATCTGAGGTCACAGGGAAGTTTCGTTTAATCATTTAGGTAGAGCTTAATAATATCTGTTGGCTGAACCTGCTCCGTTAGGAGGGTAGAGATATGGAAAGTTGGTGTAAGGTTATTCACGCTTGTTCATACCTGGTAGGTGTGTGTGTTGTCTTGTCCTGATGCTTCTCGCAGACCGAATCGTGACAGTTGCCAAAGTTCTATCCAGCGACCCTCAGCTCACCAGACCGAGCGATCCCTTGCGACTTCTAGCATGCTAGGCAGCGGTAACTCCGTGTTCCATCGTCGTAGTTCAGCAGTGTAATGTGTTGTAAAGTATTAGACTAATTATCCATGTAGCGTCGATGAGTGTCAAGTTCTAATAGAGCGAGCGAGCTCCGGGTAGGAGCTTGCTTTTATAATCTCAGGCGTCGAAAGGTTGTTAAATCTTTCGAACGCGGTAGATCTTGTTTAGATCCACGCGTTTGCCCTTCAGTTCCTTGTTTTACGGAAGTTACAAGTTAGCGCATTCTTGGGATCACTCGCTGGTCGGACAAGTTCAGGAAATAAACAAGTGTGAATATTAACATGACGATGTTTTCTCGGTTTAATAATCTCCATATCTCTACATTCCCCTTGTTGAGATAATCGAACCAATCTGTGATGGTCGACTACCTTCCTCCGGAGTAGGTTATATTTAAAAATTATTATTTATTAACATATCAAACTCGTAGAAAACCAATACAGCAAGCCAATCACTAGAAGAATCACATCACCGTAAAAAAAATTGAAATTACCAGAATAATCATATCATCAAAAATATCGTAGCACCAAACACCGTTGAGAAAAATATAAAAACACGTAGAGAAAAAAATTAAATTGTAGGTCATAGCCTCTTATAAACTCCAAAAGTACGAGCACAATAACTAAGTTCTGAGACATGGGTATAAATAATTGCATAAGTGTGACACTGAACCAGTTTTGAATGAATGATGACAACACGATAATAAAAAAACAAACACATGTCAGCACAGTGTGAAGAAATGCCGTAAAACGCACGAGGTTGTATTTACTGTTTGCTGAGTTCAAAGTACACTCGGCATAGCACACGATGCTGGGCGGAGCCTTGAGGTAAGTTACCACGGCAACGCTGTAGACTTCATGTCGCCATAGGCTGGACGTTCTTTGCAGCGGACGATAATAAAAAAAACACAAAAGAAAGAGACGTATCTCTAATCCAGTATGGGTAGCACCCATGGGCACAAACTTTGGGACTGTAAAGGACATGCGTGTGTACTAATTGCGTGTGCCTGACGGTAGTTGAGGTAGCTGAGCACCGGAACACTTCTAGCCGATGAAAAATAACATATGCATCATATGACGTCAGGAAACAAGGGCACGATGCACTCAGTGGGAGGGGCCTTGGCGATGTAGGTCGCCGTGACGTCAGGGAAGTTCAGTCTGGAAGTCAAGTTTGCGATGGCGCTTCGGGGCAAGAAACGTCCTGAGGAAAGCGCTCCAGTTCTGGGTCGCGGTCTGGGAGATGGGAAAAATCAGCCATGGGGTCCAGACGGGAACGGGTCCTTTTGGTGCTGGAACTCCACAAGATCGTCGTCGGTCTCTGCGATGAGCCTAGGTCTGTCGCTCGATGGTACAAGCCGGTGGTCGTCATGGGTCCGGTAACATCCGTGGCGATGAGAATGAAACAAGCGCAAAAAGGGAAAAATTAGGAAAAAAGCAAAAGGTAGTGGAGCAGATTTACAATAAATGATAACGGATTATAAAATCAATTGAAAAAGGACTTTCAGATAAAACTGGTGAATTATTTTGGGGGGAGGGGAGGTAATATCTAATTTGAATGACGGCGAAGGGGCGTTATTACTTATATGATGTAGAGTTTTTAAGGGGGCCTGTTTATGATTAACAGGTTTACCTGAAGAAAAGTTCGCCGGGGCAACGGGGGGGGGGAGTAGGTGGAATAATTCCATGTTGTAAGGAAAGTTCGCCGGGGGGAATGGGGGGGAATAGGTGGAATAATCGGCCTAGCCGGAATAGGGGCCGGGGGCGACGGTGGCTTGACCTGAGGTGCCGGAAGTCGGCGTCCTTTCGAAAGAATGGTGGTACATTGAGTGGAAGTATTTATTTGTTTCGTACCAGAGGTGAAAGGGGTCGGTGGAAGAGGGTGTGGTGTGGGAATGACTGTTGTCTCCGGGGCATGTGAAAGTAATTGTAAGGCAATTGGGGCACTGATGGAAGGTTTCTCTAATCGTAGTTGGGGTGTGGTGACAGGTGATTTGGGGGAACGACAGCAAGATATAATTAATAATGCCAATAAAATAAGTATGCCGAGAAGAGCTATTACGATGGATGCGATAATAGCATAATGAGCTGGAGACATCTTGTTGTAGGGGTCTGAAATGAGAAAAGAAAGGGGAATTCAGCGATAATAGAACGAACTAAGTGATTACGACACATTTCCTTCTGTAATATGTGTAAATGTCGTTTATAAAAGCAATTGCAAGAATTTTACGTGTATTGTGGACAAAGGTTTAAGCGCCTTCGATTCGCTGCTAATAAAAAAAAATTGAAAAAGAAGTGAAAAAGAGTAAGTAATATATTTGTGTAAAAGTTTATTGAAAAATAGAGTAGGTTTTAAATTCATGGGATATGAGCTATACCATGTTGTATGCTATCAATATTTGAACTATAAAATTAAAGGAGAGAGTGGGAACATTTGCCTATATTTATTATATGCTTTGTTAACATATTTAGTGCATTGCAGCTTTCAAAGAAGCAGTTCGCGTTACACCTAAGCGTAAATAAAAAAAAATTGCTATGGCCAAAAAGCCAAAAGTTCAAGCAAGTTCTACGCAGTTCATTTGTTCTTTAAATCATTGATCTTGTTCTATCTTAGTTCTTTCGTTCTTTCTTTCTTTGTACTTTTTTTTTCATTTGAGCGTATATGTACCAGCAAATGGGGAAAAAAATATTTGCTAGTTAGAATCATAAACACACTAAGTACTTATTAGTCAAATCAGCTAAGTGATATGTTCTGACTATTACTATGCGTTTAATCGCAAATTATAAAATAACATTAAAATATCAGTAAAAATAAATTGTTAGGCAAGAGATTTATTATAAATGTTCCGACGATTGAGATAGCATTCTATAATCCTGGTCTTGTTAAAAATAAAAATGAGTTCGTTCTAACGCAGAAATGCAGTGCTAGCACGGGAAGTGGAAAGAGGGGAGAGGTGGATGAGCGTGAGAAAATGCTGGATCATGGGATGTTAGCATGTGCAATGTACGCAACGAGAAGGCTAAAGAGAGTGATAACGGAGTGGAGTGTTAATGAATGTTAGTGGGGTTTTCATAGCACTAATCGTAGCGGGCTTTAAGTCTAGAAATGGTAATAGTGTCAGTCTTTTGTTTACTCCTGCCGTCGATGAAAGTTACTTCGTAGGAATTCTCGTTAACTTTGCGAAGAATAGTTCCTTTATACTTATAAGAGGACGCAAAAGCTTTTGACACACCTGGAGTTGGAGTGGCATCTAGAATCCATACATGTTGTCCTGGTGAGTACTGTATTTGTCTAGAAGTGCGCTCTGTGTACTTTTTCTGTTGTTCGTAACGCTTGTGTAAGTTGTCATGTGCTGTCTTACGTATGGAAGTCAGGAGTTCAAGTCTCTGTGCGTTCGTCTGGGAAACATTGTCGGGGTTCGAAGGAAGGACTGCGTCAGCTAAGATCCTTGGGTTGTAGCCAAATAAAGTAAAATACGGGCTCTGGAGGGATCCAGAATGGATTGTAACGTTGTGGCTGAACGCTGCGCTAGCTAAATAGTCACACCACGAAGCCTTCTTTTCCAACACAAAAACTCTCATAACTTTCTTCAAATAACTAAATGAACTTTCAGCTAATCCATTCGTGAAATGGGCACAAGTATCTACATATTTTAGTTGTACGCCTGTAATATTAGCTAACTCTCGTAAGAGTAAACTTGAATTGGGTGTTGAACGATCTAAATAGATCGTTTCCGGGATGCCATGGACTAAAAAGACTTTCTCAACTAAAGCTGTTGCTATGTTCTGTGCATCATGATTAGCCAAAGGAGCTGTAATTACGTACCTTGTACAACTATCAACTACTGATAGAAAATATTTGTATTTGTGCGTTTTTGAAGAGACTAAAGGACCACATACGTCAATATGAATTCGTTGGAAAGGAATTTGGGCTGGTTGAAATGTTTGCAGCGTATGCGGTTTAGAACCTTGTGGTTTCTTTGAAATCTGACAAGGGATGCAATGTCTAACCTTATCGTACACAAATTTCTTCATATTAGGGAAAAAGTAACGCATAAGCATTAAATTATATGTCTTTTGAGCACCTTGGTGACTTCCGTTCATTTTGTGTGCATGAATAAGGTCGAAAACTTGATTTCTTAATGCATGGGGAATACAAAGTCTATCCCTATTACCAGTTTTGATTTTATTAGTCCTGTATAAGACTCCATTTTTGAGTACATAAGAATACGAAAGCTTTTCTAGTTTAGGGTTACTAGCTTTGTCTTTGTTTTCTAAAACGTCAATGATGTCTCTTAAATAGGGGTCTTTACGTTGTTCTGAACTAATATCAAAATCTGCTGCTTGTGCATGAAATACTTGATGAAAGAATAAGTCATCATCATGATCATCATCTTTCTTGTCTGGATTAGTCTTTTCTATAGGGTTGTTTTTGGGAATGACAGGTGACTGAGTGTTTACTGTATCATTGGGAAGGACTACTGGATGCTGGCTCATAAGGGAAGCAGATGGTGTAAAAAGTACAGGCTTATGGGTATTAGGTGTCGTAGTGGTAATGTTCAAATTGATGTAAGTCTTGGATCGTGGACTTAACTGAACTGTGTTTGAAAGGGTAGCTTTTCCCTCATACACATTTGCATTTTCAATTTGAGTGAATATGTCATGGGACAGCTGGTGAGTCTTGTACTTTGATCTTAAAATACTATAATTAGGAGTACGTCCTAAATCATAAAGTGTTATTGTGTTGTCTTTTAACGACATTTCGCACCTCTGCGTTCGTAAAAAGTCATTTCCTAAAAGGGGAGGGACATTAGTTGAATCTACTATTCTAAACGGATGCGAATATTTACGCTTTCCAATTATGATAGGAAGAACTACAATTTCAGACACACTCAGTTTCGATCCGGACACACCTTGGATTGTGGATTGTACCTTGTATGTTTTTCTTTCAGAAGGAAGAAGATGGGAAGGATAAATTGATATTTGGGAACCCACGTCAATAAGTAAATCTACTTCTGTCCCTTGTATGCTACTATTAATAAAGTATAGGCCATTTCTCTCAATGATAGGAACTTTGTCTAATCTGGTATTATCTTCGATTTCGTTCCTGCAAGTCGAAGACGATTTTAGTTTAAACCACTGTCTCGTTGTGGCTTGTAAAAGCAGTTGTCGCTCTCGTGATTATAACGACCACAGAATTTACAGGCTGATGTATTTGCTTCGTCGCGATTACCCTGATCTCGACGTTGAAATCTCTTGTTACTATTACCTCTGAACTGGCCTCGAGAGTTCGACCTATAATTACCTCTGTGATTAGCTCTATGATTATTATTATTCCTGTAAGAAGAGGAGTTATTATTCCCCTTGTTGAAACCTCTGTTATGTGCGTTTTGATTAGCCGTTTTCGCAAATTCCAGTACATTTGAGCAAAGATTAAAAAGAGAAGTTGCGTTCATCTGTTCGGTTGAATGCAAAGCTAAGTTCGACATTTGTGACGAAAGTTTATTTATCTCATCACCAGAGGCGGCATTTTGAGCGTGTTCCACTGTGGCTACGGCTGGTGGCGCCGCGCAGCGGGCACTATCAGAACTCGGTACAGCAAACATGCCAGATTGTAACGGTGAGAAACTGGGTGCTTGATAGGTCTGGGAAGGAATTACAGGAGCGGGCTGTGATTGTAGACTTTGGACTTGATGAGCCGATGGTGGGAGGAAAGGAGATGGACACTGGTTGTATGGTACAAACTGCTGACTCGGGTTCAATGGATTACTTGGGAGGGGGAGTAGACCTGTGCATGCGAACAGCTGTGAAGTGGTGACGGGGTGAATGTCTGGGGTAAGCTTGCCTGTGCAATTGCCTGATCTATTTCCAATTTCTCCTCCAACATACGTGAATTAATCAATGACTGCTGGCGTTCGAAATTTTGTAGGTGGGCAATTAATTCTTCTGTTTTGGCGAAATGCTTGTTGGTTAAACAGCCAATGTATTTGGCTCGCAGTCCCGTGATGATGTAAGAGAGAGTTTGTTCTTCAGTGGCGTTCGGGAAGTATTGCTGGACTAATGCCTTTTTAGCAATAACGTAGGTGTGAATGGGTTCGGTTATCGTTTGTTTTCTTTGGAGTATTATCTGTACGGGATCTGCTGATAGGTACGATCCTTTAAATAGCGTACTTAGCTCGTTTTTGATATGGGTGTATGTCAGGTCTATAAAATTGGGTCGTGTCTGTATGTCATGAAAATAAGTTAAAGCGGTGTCAGTCAAAAATAGAGGTAACATCTCTTTACTCTTAGCTTCCGACCATCCTGTGGCGTGTGCTACATTTTGAAACTTAAGGAAAAATGAATCAATGTATTTTGGGTCATTTCCGCTAAATGGTGCCGGGTATAATGCAGTGGGGATTGGGGTGGCCATGTTAGTGGTGGAAATTTGTACAGCTACGTTACCAGAACTATTAACAGTGTTAGAGGGAGTTGAAACGGGAGCTGGGGTACTTGCTAAGGGTTGGGGTCGGTTTCTGTCGGGTGTTGCTAGTCCAAGGACAAATTGAGGGTAATTTCTATTAGCAGACCTTAACCGTGTTAGTGGAGGGGAGGGAATTGGGGAGAAAGGACGTGAATTTGCCGTGATTGCAGTTGCTAACTCTATGATTTGGTCGAGGGAGGAATCTAGGTGTTCGTGCAACGCTATCTGTGACGTATTCATTAACGAAGGTTCGTCGTGCTGACCAAAGAACAAATTAAAGTATGGGTATACAGTTATTTATGTCATTAATATATCGCTTGTCAAATAAGTATAAGCAAGTGTTCTCATTCCTGTGTGAATGATGCTTGAATACGTGTTATGCAGAAGAACTAGACTTTGTTGGAAAGGGGGGGGGGCTCGGCATAAAAAGAGAAAAAGAGGGGTTGTTTTCCATAGGGTATTACACAAAATTGTCACTGGGTCTGACGCATCTTAAGCGTACTGTGGGAGTATGAATTGGAATTACTAAAAATTTACTTTAAAAATGCTCCCAAAGTGGGAGGGAGGGGGGAGAGAATAATTTAATGTAAAGCAATTCGTACAGGAGGGTACTTAATTGCAAAAAAGGGCCTGAAGCACCTCCACCATGTTGTAATCCCGTTTTACCTGGGATCTGAGGTCACAGGGAAGTTTCATTTAATCATTTAGGTAGAGCTTAATAATATCTGTTGGCTGAACCTGCTCCGTTAGGAGGGTAGAGATATGGAAAGTTGGTGTAAGGTTATTCACGCTTGTTCATACCTGGTAGGTGTGTGTGTGTTGTCTTGTCCTGATGCTTCTCGCAGACCGAATCGTGACAGTTGCCAAGGTTCTATCCAGCGACCCTCAGCTCACCAGACCGAGCGATCCCTTGCGACTTCTAGCATGCTAGGCAGCGGTAACTCCGTGTTCCATCGTCGTAGTTCAGCAGTGTAATGTGTTGTAAAGTATTAGACTAATTATCCATGTAGCGTCGATGAGTGTCAAGTTCTAATAGAGCGAGCGAGCTCCGGGTAGGAGCTTGCTTTTATAATCTCAGGCGTCGAAAGGTTGTTAAATCTTTCGAACGCGGTAGATCTTGTTTAGATCCACGCGTTTGCCCTTCAGTTCCTTGTTTTACGGAAGTTACAAGTTAGCGCATTCTTGGGATCACTCGCTGGTCGGACAAGTTCAGGAAATAAACAAGTGTGAATATTAACATGACGATGTTTTCTCGGTTTAATAATCTCCATATCTCTACAATACATATATACGTATATATATATATATATATATATATGTGTGTGTGTGTGTGTGTGTGTGTGTGTGTGTTTATATATAGTCATAGTTTATGTTAAAAAGCAGAGTGTAAAATCCTGGGGGATGGGGGAATTTCAACCCACCAACAATTTTGTCCTACGAAAATTCAGTTGGTATAGGAAATGGTTTGCTACTTTATAAATACCCGATATGTATAAGTATGTGTGTATTATTATCTACATATGTGTATATACACACAAACTTACACATCAGGTATTCATAAACTAACAAACCAGTTCGTTTACCAATTGGATTTTTGCAGGTCAAAATTGTTTGTGGGGGGAAATCCCCCTCTGTCCCCAGGATTTCACGCTTTTTAATATTTTTAATAATAATAATTCCAACAAAATAACCTTTACTGCCAACAAGTTGATTTGGTTGACAACGAATATCTTCTAAAATATAGTAGCAAGGGAAAAGTTACAACTTTTACTGTTAAGATTCATCCTTTCTAATCAATTTATCACAAAGTTGATTCAAATGTGTAAAATGTTTTTCAAGAAATCGTGTTACGAAGGAACCCCTGTTTTGTTCTCTCCAGGCTTCCAATGTAAGGGAGTTTTAACTTAAGCACGTTGGATTTCTTTTTGCTCTATGTTTTGAAATAAGATTATTTTGTTCTTGTCAACTGAAATCATGCCTAAATGCTATGGAAAGCTGTGAAAACTATTATCAGAAAACCAGTGGCGTGTGGTGACATTTAGACTAGGGTACGCAAGAGAAATACGTAAGGGAAATCCTTAGTGGATAATTTACTAGTGACTGTATCAAATGCATTCATATGCACACAAAAAGAAAAAAAACGATTTCTGCCGCATATTTTGGTATGTTAAAGGAAGCAGAATTTAAGCTTCCTTTATGCACACTAAAGCTGATTGAAGTTAGTTGAATTGAAATGGGATCTAATTCAGGATTTTTTTATATAAAGATATAACCTTAAAACGCTACCGGAGAGATTCAGATGTAACACGATAAAACATTTGTATGATATTTTATATACTTGTTTCGCAAATATATTCTGAAGAAACGTGCAGCCCAACAATTCAACCTTGATTAGTTTCTTCATGCAGCGCGATGCACATTGAACGGGAAGGAAAGGACAGTCAAATGTTTAAATAAGTAATATGTTAATTAAAGGTTGAGGAAGAAATACGCACTTAAGTAAGTTTTTTCCTGAAAATGCCTAACATGCTTACCATCCTTCGTAACTCCTGCCTGAGACAAGTCCTCCAATTCAGGAACAGGCCTCCCATTTCGGATTATTTCCACTTTCTTTTCATAACTATATGACGAAAAAACCCTCTCCAGAACGTCATCAACAACTTCCAATTCCATATTATTTCTATTTCACCTCTTCACCGCACTGACAAAACAATAATAAGAACGAAACACTGCAAATTTCACACGCAAGACGGAAGAAACAAAAAACGTCAACCTCTCGCGGTAACAAGTGTATCCTTCCTCGAAATAGCCACTCACATTTGTAGATGAATGGATCAGGGTTGTCAGTCGACGAGATATTTTGTAGAATGAAGAAATTAAGGAGACTCGTAGAAAATATATGTTAATATTCAATGTATTAATCCCAACACACTTCAAAAGCTCAAATAAACTTTGGGCAGGGTTCGAAGTCCTGAGGGGGAAGGGAGGGATTTCCCCCCACCAATAATCTTGGCCTCAAAAATCCCCACACCAAAATTTCCCGGGGGGGGGGAGAGTTTTTGTTATAACAATGAAGGATAATATTGAAAACATACACTACCTCTTCAAGAGATCTTTAACAGATCTACACCAAAAGCAAAATATGTACAATAGAAGTAAAACAAGAATGCAAGACAAATATAAATATGATGTTAATAGAAAAACTATTGCATAATAAAACGATTCCAACTATTTTTGTAATTTATTGACATCTTTAACCCGTTAGTAAATGAATTAGTTTGCTACTTTATAAATATCTCATGTATATAAAAGTAACAAATTGATTTCTCTCTATGTATTTATTAATAATGCATTTTGAAATATTTAGAAATTCATTATTTTTTTTATATTGAATGACATTATAAATATGCATATCATAATTATATTATGTGTATATGTAATATATGCGCGCGTGTGTGTAGATTGAGATATCCCCCCCCCCACCACCAATATGATTTTGCACCCTTATGTTGGGCACAATGTAACGTCCATTTACATAACTTTGCAACGTAAGGGAGCGGGGGTACATTCGAATCCTATAGTAAGCAATGTGTTTATGTTTTTTCTTTCGTTCATTTATATCGTCGGGTCAACAGTCAACACCCATCCTTATCATAAGCTGAAATGCAAAGTGACACGAATACAATTTTGATATCTAGAATGAGAAAGACAGATACTGAGAATGGTGTGAAACATGGAAATTGTCCATATAATTTTCCTCTGACACATTGACATGACGACGCCGAAAAGGGTTTCAGGTAAAACGCAATGCTCAGTCGATCGATCACTCCATTTCCCTCACCTCCCGATAAACATTTTTTTTGTCTTCCGCTCCGATTTGTATGTCAGTAATCAATTTTTATAACGCATTTTTATTGCAACCAAAGCACAGGGATTAATTTATCTAAGCGTGTCTGTCCAATGTTATTGGTGAGCCCAACTTAAGAGTTCAGTATGGGGCTTATGGCAACAGCGTTGCCGCATGGTGCGCAGTACAAGAAAGCTCCAGCGCGCATCGAGCGTCTGCTGTAGTACACGCCGCAACAAAAGTTAGTGGTCAACGGGACTGTTCACTGTCGAACTTTTCCACTAGAAGCGCTAGCCCTGTTGTGTCCCTAAAAAATTTCGTTCGTCATCTGGTTGCCCTAAGCTTTACATTGGAGAGCGATAGGATGGCTATTCAAACGTTATTTTCAACGAAGGTAAGAATTTCTCGTGTAAATCGATAACAAAAATTGTTTAGCAAACCTTTAGGATTATGTAGCAAGTCATAAGTTTCTGAAAATTACGTTCTCCTGAACCTAAGAATTAATATATTATAGCGCAACGACAGGGTAGCTCAAACGTGCTAAATATAGTATATTTATGCACAAAGTGCACTAAACTTGACGTTATTTTGGTCGTCCCTAACTGCCATGGGTCTATAATAAAAATAATAGATTTTTGCACTACGCTTTTATGTTTCCTCTTGTTGCGACTTGCGAGTATGTGCAATTCAACGGCGGGAGTAGGAATAGGGGAAACTACCCAAACTACAAAGAGAAAATATATTAAGTGGATAAGCGCATAATATTTATTATTATACTTTATGCCCTATCCGATAACTTAATATTAACATATGTTTTCTTTGTATGAAGCAGACATTTTCCCCTCGCATTTTCGTCCTTTTAAAATTATAATTCCTGTAAATAAGAAAGCCCTAGAGGTTGCGAGATATGAAACAGAATGTGACATATTTTTTGTAATAACTATTCTTCTCGATAAATGTGTATGTATAAAATAGAGAACCATATTTACTAGCCATGAGGAAAAGTATGATATCACGTAAAAAAAATGTGTTCATTATAATATCGGCATACACCAAAGCACCCCCGGTCGTCGCATTTTAATTAAGGGATTAGGGTTCAATACCCGGTGGAGGCATATAAAGGTTCGATTCCCGGAATTGGTTGGAATTTATCCAGCCTTGTCTCCGCACCCAGCCTCATAGCAATGGGTACCTGAGAGCAACCCTGGGGGATGAAGGCTGCCGGAGCATGGTGCTGATCACATCACCTGCAAAATAGTTCGAGAATCTTTGGGGCCCACCACACCACTATATGTGCCTTCATGGCATGGTGCTATATGCACGGGGGAATTTACATAACCTTTACCTATGGAACTCGCCCAGGATGATGATGAAGCGCGAGAATACATGTTGCTAAATTCCAATGAGTCTATGTTTTCGTTGAAAAGTAAGTTTATAGACATTCCAACACATTTATCACTTCTAGGTGATTCACAAAGCACTTCTTCAACATTATTTAATGATGTGGATGTAGACTCAGCATCACTTCAGAGTTCACAAGGGGATGTGAAATCAGTACCGGGAAGAACGTTTGCAATAAGGTCGGCACACTGCGACGAAGCAAGGAATTTTCACAATTCTCGAGAGAGTCACTGCGCGACTTTTTGCACAAAAAATTGCAAAATTGAACTTTGCGGCCGCTTAGATTGTGTTTGGAATGTTGTGTTTTTCTCCATGCTGCATGGGAATAATAATTTGAATTATTATTATTATTATTATTATTATTATTACTGTCGCAGATCTTTGACTGTGATAAATTAGCCATTTTATTTTTTTTTCTACAGCGTTTTCCATAATATTTCAAAAGCTCAAGATGGGGAGTTAAACCCGGTAACCCCCCTTGCGTACGCCACTGATGCTATCTAACTTTTATAATAGTTAATCATCCTTTGGGAAGAGCAAGTGAACCGGGAGTATTCCCGCTAGATCCGTCAATGCATACAATATGCCTGTTTTCAGAGAAAAAATCCCCAAAACGAGAAAGCGCACACACAAATAATAAATTTCTTGACCTGGCCCCAAGACGGAAGCGTATTCAGGAACTTTTGCCTGGCCATTCCCCACCCCCTTCCCTCTTCCCAACACGTGTTTGCAGCGAGTGGCAACAGGCGGACGGCTGTTATTTTTGACTCCCCAAATCGTGCTTAACATAAGAAAGGAAAGCGCATTTTTTGAATGTTCTGAATTGTAATAGAAGGTATAGACCATCAAAACCTTACATTTCCTCTCCTTTTTGCATATTTATTATTTTCTCTTCGCATGTTAACGACTTTTGTTTCTGACAGAATAGGGGTGGGGATCTCAAAAGTAAAAGCCCATAACAGCCCATACTGAACTCTTAACTTGGGCTCCTCTATAGTAAACTAAACATTAGAAAAAAAATATATGTTGACTACTACCAACACTGCAGACGCTGCCAAAATCTTAGGTACCCTGGCTTCTTAGAACCATGTGCTTTGAACAGGAAAATGCACCGTGGGATGAGCGCGGGAAGACCCAAACATATGGTGGGGGTTGATCGGAGCCAATGGGGATTGCTCTCCGAATTTCAAGGGTACCCAACAGAGGCAGCAGCTTTTGCTCGTGGAAATCGGCAGAAGCCACGGTGGATGGGGGTGGGTGCGGGCAACACCGAAGGCACGATCGGGATCATTCGGGCAGACGTTCGGGACTGCTTGGAGGGCCAGGCTACTCGGGCAAGGCAAGAGCGTTCTCGGACGGAAGATACAATTTCTGGCAGTGGAAGGGGTTTCGGAGAGATGATAGTTGAATTTTCATGCTCCGAGAAGAGAAAATTGGGGAAATTGGGAATGGGGAAAATTATTATTTTTTCTTACGGTGTTGTGGGTACGTAGTGAGTACCTTGCGTACCCAGAATGCACGCCGCTGCAGAAAACTAACGGAAGAAAACTAAAATATTATAGCTTGATTGATATAAAAAAATGCGAGATTGCCCATTTTTGTGAAAAAGGCATTGTGCGAGATCTAAAAGCAGAACTTTATAATATTGTATGTAAATGTAAGGGTGTAATAAACGTGACTGCTTCCCAGGCACGTATCCAGGGGGGCTTAGGGGGCTCAAGCCCCCCCGAAAGTTTTCGGTTTACACTAGATAAAATGAGATTTTTTGTTTCTTGTGGTGTCAAATAAAATAATGTGACGTTAATTTAAGGAGAGAAATAATTATCGAGGCAAGACGGAGAATATTCTATAACCCTGTTATTGGTAACAGCTCGTATCCAAGGTGGGAATCAGGGGGCTCAAGCCCCCCTTCAGAAAATTTTCAGTTTACGCTAGATAAAATTAGGTTTTTGGCTTATTGAATAATATGGTGATAATTTGAGAGAGATAATTATCTAGGCAAGACGGAGAATGTTCTATAAGCCTGTTATTGTTAATAGCGCGTATCCAAGGTAGGGATCAGGTGGTTCGAGCCCCCCCCCCCCGCTCCCCAAGGAAATTTTTCAGTTCACACTGATAAAATTAGGTTTTTGACTTCTTGAATAATGTGACGATAATTTAAGGAGAGGAATAATTATCGAGACAAGACTGAGAATGTTCTATAACCCTGTTATTGTTAACAGTGCGTATCCAAGGTGGGCATCAGGTGTCTCGAGCCCCCTCCCCAAGGAAATTTTTCAGTTTACACGAGATAAAATTAGGTTTTTGTCTTCTTCAATAATGTGACGATAATTTAAGGAGATAAATAATTATCGAGGCAAGACGGAGAATGTTCTACGGACCCTGTTATTGTTTATAGCGCGTATCCAAGGTGGGGATCGTAACTCGTGGACTCCCCCTACCAGGAAAGTTTTCATTTTACACTAGATAAAATTAGGTTTTTGTCTTCTTCAATAATGTGACGATAATTTTAGGAGAGAAATACTTATCAAGGCAAGACGGAGAATGTTCTATAACCCTGTTGTTGATATTATTGCACGTAAACTTTTCTTACGCTTTCGGTGTTGTCGTAGCGAACTTGAACACTATGTAGAAGAGACCTGTCAGCATTTGGAAGCTGCACAACAAAGGTAGCGCCGCAGGTAGGGCGATTCGGATTCATTGTAATTTTTTAATCTCTGGAAAGCGCGAGAGGGAACGTTCTTGAAAAAGAGAAGGAGTCGAACTACTGGCAATATTTACGAATCGTGATATCTGCGAAACGTTCTAGAATATAATGAGGATATTAATACGTGGCTTCAATTTCCCGGTTGATCTGTACAACAGAATAGGTGGAGACTTCAGAGGTAAGTGTGACAATTCATACAGTCGATTAGTGATCAGTCAGTGTCCATTGGTTGCTTTATAAGATCTAGTGATTCGAAAATGAAATGGACTAAATACCGTAAAGTAACGAAGTCTACCACTAGTTCCAGTTCGGTCCCAAAGCTAAAAACATTGACGACAGCGGAAGTTCGAGTAGTGCTACGAGTAGTTCGGGTGGAAAGACGAAGAGATCGAAGGTCTCTCTCTTTAAAGTGAATATTTCGGCAGTATCGGGCTGGGCATTGGAGCGATTTATTAAAAAAGAAATAAGCTGCACAGATCAACTGAAAATCAAAGTTTTGAGTGATTTCGTTGTGCCAGGACCAAATTTTGTGTATGCAGTCCGAGAATTTCATAGCATAAAAAAATACTTTTGTTTAAGGCTACTGGGTTCGACACACAACAGACAATTTTGGACACTTGCGTGCGAGTGCTTAGGCATGAATATGAACAATTTGGTGGGTTTCGGCTTTTATAAGAGCTGCAAACATGGGAGGACAAGACACATTAGTGGTGTTCAGGCTCGAATGAGAGAGAAATATTCGTAAACTGTCTGATTCCAGTTCCCTGCACACAGTTTGAATCTTGCGTTGTCGAGTGGATTGTGCATTCCGTGCATGTGTAACACCTTCGTAAAAACACTTCTGGTACATAGATGTTTTGATGCCTGATGAGAAGAAATGGACAAACATACATACTGAGATGGTTCCGGCACACAATATATTAATGCATGGAAACAGAGGAGTTGAGTGGTAGAAAATGTCCCGATTTCACGTTCTGATTAAAATGACAGCCTTAAACAGTGGTGACGATTTAGGAGATAGTTGCTCCCCATTCTTTTGCCTCCACACTATGGCCTCTTAATGCTTGTCTCCTTGTCCACCCCCCCCCCCCCCACATTTTGGAACCTAATTGCCACCACTGGCCTTAAACATACAATTGTGATACCCCTTTAAAAAATGGTGTTCAGCCTCCCCCCGCAAGGAATTCCTGGATACGTGCCTGCTGCTTCCCGTAAAATATCACTGCACTCTCCACGTTCTTCTTCTTCTGTCTTTTCTTTGGCGCCGTCAATAGCTTCAACACGTTGTATTTTTTATATATATTTGTCACATATTTGTTTTAATTAGTATTCAGCTCGTTCCGACACCTGAACGCAGCAGCTACGGCTCAAAGGGCAGTGTAGTTACACCGGAAGAAGGCTCGGAGATGGCAGGCTTCAGAAGTTAACTCATCCAAATTAAATTAAACAGGTATGGGCTCTCTCTAAATTTAAATCATAGTTCACAAATAATTTGATTAAAAGTTTTAAAAGTATCTGTTTTATTTAATAGCGTATTAATTGGTGCATTCTTCTCCAGCATAGCCATAGGCAGTGACCACACTACGGGGGGGGGGGGGGGGGCAGGAACGCCTCTCAATTCTCGTTCGACAATTTCTCTCTCTCTCTTATCTGCCCCCAGTAAAACGACAAAATAAATAAACGAATGAATGCTCTTTTAGCCAAAATGTACATTTTTGTGTCGTATGTAACGGAATAATAAAAATGATTGCCCCGGGAAAATGTGATTTACCCCTCCATCTTTACTATTGCGCCGTCACTAGCTACAACATATTTTGATTTCTATTGTTCCCACATATTTATTTTAATTTTAGTATTGTGAATCATATTCCACTGTGTTACCTCACGTAGCCACCCCCCCCCCCCCACACACACGTACGACTTCAGTTGTAAGTTTTAGACTAAGCTTGTCAAATATCCACTTATATCTTTGTATTCTTGAGCCATTTAAAAAAAAATCATTTTGCCCCTTCTTCTGGACTATTTCATAGGAATGTTTTCCCACTGGAAGCCCCTTTGCAGATCGAGATCCCAGGCTATAGCCTTCCCAAGCCAGCGTCCCCTCCAAATACTCTCTTGGCCTCATGAAAGACAAATATACGAAATATTAATTTGACTTGGCAGTTTCTCTTTTCGAACAGGAATAAGTTTTAAATTTTAATAGCTTATAAATTTACACTATCAATTTTGAGAAAAGGTTTTGCGTAACCCTAAAAGTACATTTAGAGACTGCAAGGTCAACTCTCGATATTTCAGATATATTAATAATTTTCATCACAACGTCTTGTAATAATTATTTGTTACTTCAATAACCTCCTCGCAAATGTTTCTCGCATATTAAAACATAGATGCCATATGATTGCCATTTTCTGTTTATTTCCTTGTAATGCTGACCTCCGTGTCGAAGTGGTTAGCACAACGCTTTACGATGCCAAGGGCCCCCAGGTTCGAATCCCCGCCCGGGCATGGGTCTACTTTCCTTTCTTCAATTTCATCATATCATCACGCATCCTCATCTTTGCGATTAGCCATATGTGACAAATAGCGAAGTAAAATAAACTAAGTCTATTAATCAATTATTTTTTACTCTTTAATTCTTCTTTAGCAATCAACGTTTTTGTTAAAATTATATTACTATTTGTAAAATGACGAAATTCTAAAGGAGAACACGCAACTTTCTTTGTAGCGCATCGGTCAGAAAGTTTCAGGAATATGGATTTTCAAAATACATTTTTTTACATGTACTTTGCCCCCTTTTAAAAGTAGCGCGTTTTCAATTATGTTACTAATCATTAAAAGGATGCCTCAATACCATCTTGGAGGATGACAATTATTATTTTCCCCCTCCTAAAAGTAATAATATACTTTCGCTCTCTGAATCTCCCATATAAATGCTAGGGGCCGTCTGCTTCAGCCGAGCTCACGGCTTCTCCGGTGACGTCACGCGTTCGTGCAAGATCGGCAATCTTCGGATGGCTTTACCTAATCTCTATATTCCTTGAGTAGTTCCAATACAAGGAATATTTCACCAGCGTGCATCAGACTGGTCAATGATGTCAATATTCATGTTTATTAGTGAAAATATCACTCATTGTGACTAAATCACAGAAGACATTATATATTTTCATTTAACAACATCTTATTTTGCATGTGCAGTACGAATTTAAGGGGTTGCAGCAGAAGATTGACGCATGTTTTGATGCATCGGCATATTTTATTTCACTTCGCGTGGAAGTGAAGGAGTAGTAGTATTTAAAATGCCAACAGTTTATGTCTGCATCCTGTTTATTCGCCCTCCGAGCAACAAAATTGGCGTGACATTCCATACTATTGCCTACAGAAGGCATGTCACGAATCAGAAGCTTCATGAGCCCCGTCTAGTTGGCTGCACTTTTTGACACTCTGTGCAGTGCAGGTGCATCCAGTGTCAGAGTGGTCCAAGGAAATTAGAAATTACGTTCAACCAACTAGACGGAAAGCGGTGTTCAAGTTCAGAAGATTCAACAAATGCCTGTCTGCTTCTTTAAACGGTCATTTGATTAGTGCAAAGAGAGTCAAAGCGAGTCGAAAAGTGCAGCGAACTAGACGGGGCTGGAATCACCTGAAATTGTAAACAGAAAGATGATTTACATTGGAATGCCATAGTTAAAAGTGATTTGTGATGGTGTATTGGGTAATTAGAGAATATAACTTTAAATATGAAACTAAATTAGCTTTGAGAAAGAAAGGTAAGGATAAACAAACAAAAAATGTATAGAAGTTTTATGTTGTTGCTTGTTATCTTAGTCCACAGGCAAATTTGCTTTAAAATATTTGGTAACGGTTCTGATATATGATTTCTCCTATCACAAAGACTAGTTATCGTAGAATCATTGTGACGAAATTTGAACCTTCCTTAAAGTAATGAGCACTGTTTGGACTCGAAAAAAAGTTATTTATGTTGAAAAAAACAACTTGAAAATTACCTTACGCACTTCTCATGGACAAGATATTCTCCGTCTACAAGCGACAGTAAATATCGTAGAAGGGGGGAATGAATGTAGAAGTAAATCAGAACCTTAGTAGAATGCATTTAGGGACTTTATTTTAATGCTAAGGGAACTAAACCTAACCTGCCTAACCTAACCACGAAAGCATATATTGAACAAAACCTTAAGGCGAAGAGGGACAATTACGCACCAGGCATGCATTGATTCCAATATCGTCGGAATGAGCAATGCTACTAAAAAGATCTCCGCCAGAAATGAAGAGTATGAATACCTCCCCATGTGGCAAGTGGAAGCGGTTTCCTAAGTTGATTATTAAGCCTTATACGATTTTTGAAGAATATGATGAATTAGTATTTACCGAATCCCATGTATTCCTTATGGGACATCAACTTCAACTTCAAGTTACGGCTCATCAAATGGGAGTTTCGACTTTTCCTACTACTATGACATAGTTCAACGTGTCCTTTTTCCGTCCATGTACTTTTCTACGTCATCGGATGTTAGATATTCCCGAGAGAACGAATAAAATAATGGTCCCATAAGCCTAGTGCATTTCTCCTTGCCTCCTACGGCCATCCTGGCAGTGTTGCCAAACCTGATGTGCATAATAGAGCTAAATTTCACCATTAATATAGCTAAAGAGGACTTTCAAGGAGCTAGATTAACGAAGGCTGCATAAAGTGTCTACTAGGGTAATTTTAGTTGTCAGAGGGGTGGGGGTGCTGCTATTACCGTTAGCTTTAAAGTGATCGCAATTTATTCTTAGTTTTCACCGCCTAGATTTGGCGGCATCACCCATCTCAATAATCCAATGATGTTAATATAAAATCGAAAATAAAGGGTTCCCGGATAACAAAATTGTCATTTTCATCTTAGCCACAGTGCTATATATAAAAATACATGGGGAGGAAAGAAGAGGTGGGTGATGCAGCCTATAGCTATACGAATATCACATCACGTGCAAAATGTACACTCATGGACGTCCGCAGGATTTTTTCCAGGGAGGGGCAAGGATGGTATATTTTTCCAGGGGGGGCCAACATGGCATATTTTCCCCAATAATAGTGTTCATCCCTCATAAAACATTGCTTAAATTTGAATTTATCATGTTCGTGCAATAATTAACACACATTATTGTGGCTGAAATTAAATTATATGTGTGAAATATGTAAATTTTGGTTGACTTTCGTTTTCCAGGGGGGGGGCACGGCCCCCCTTGCCCCCCCTTCCCGACGCCCATGTGTACACTCATGGCAAAAGTTGGTATTTATGGGCCGGAGCCAGTGGTGGCATCATAGTGGGGCAGAGGGCAGGTGCCACAGTTCACAGTCAAACGAGTGCACGAAGGAGCCAGATCTGGCTCCAAAAGAGCGAAGTTGGCAACAGTGATCAGCAGCTGCCCCAGCGAGAAAGACCTAGGGTAAATTGTCCCTCCTCGCCTTAAGTAATCGCTAAAACTCCGCAGTATGTGTTAACAGACGTACATTGAATTTGAACCATGTAAAAATTGCATTCGTAGCATGATGAAATCGCAATAAAACAAAAGGAACTTGGGCCAAATAGTTTCTCATACAAACATACACACACAATATATATATAATCACAGACGGAATGGCTACCTTCACCAGGTGATGAACCTAGCTGTTGATTTCAAATACATTTTCTTCTGCTAGATATTGCATTCTTTTGCACTGCTTGGTGGGTTAAGCAGTTAGGTTCCATGGGCCTCCCTAAAAAAAATAATCAGAAATTTCCATAGTTTGTAGGTAAGGTAGTTAACTAGTCTATCATAATATTAATAATGCTTTATTTTTCGTGTTATGCATTTATTAGGGTTGGCAGATTCTGTTTTTGAAAACCAAGTAACGTGTCCCTGACAAAATAAATGTATATTATTATTACATATAGTGTTATTGGTGTCAACAAAGAAGTCGATCTTGAACAATGGTAGCCTACTAATGTCGTATCCCTCATACACCAAAACACTCAGCAGTGCATTGTATTCCACTCTACACTGGTAATGGCATTTCAACAATGTTTTTTTTGATTTCCTGACCTTTCTTTTACATCCACTATATGCACAGAAAGGCTAATCGGGACGACCTACATTTTAAAGTGGGATCCGAACCATTCTGTACGTCCATCGGGTATTGAACTCGTGATCCCTTGATTACAAGGCAAAGGCGCAATTGAAGAGACTCATACATTCCAAATATAGAGCAGGTCTACCAACTCTGCATTATGTGAAGGAGAAGGAAGGAGGTTCAGTGGAAATATGGGTAAAATTTTCAGGAGAAAGTACTTACCAAACTTACTTCCCGTATACTTTTGAAAGGTCATGGAAGTATATTTTCCCATCGCTTAAATTATTTCGCTGGTAAATCATGTATTTTTGAAGATTGATGTCTCTCCAATGCACAGAAGCTGTTGTCTCCATGTCCTTCCACTACGTGAATCAAATGTTGCGTGCGTTCGATGATGTAACCCCGGTCAGAAGATGACAATTTTAACTATGTTTGCCTAACCTAACCTAACCTTGCCGTGTATGGTTCGTGGGGCTATTTATGAATGGTTCGTGGGGCTATCCGTGCATGGTTAATGGGGTTTTCGAAACTTGAAAAAAAATACAAAATCAGTAACACGAAAGTAGGTATTTTTCGATGAAGAAAGTTGCAACACTGCATAACCACTGATCATGGACAACACTAGTCAAGATTTCTCCGCCATATTGCATGTAACGCAAGCGAAAACGAACAAACAAGAATTACTTAATATGTTGAGAATTGAGATTATTTGCGTGAAAAAAACGAAATGGCACCTTCAAGAATCCTTAGGAATGCAGAATACTTAAGTACCAATGTGAGAAAGAAGAAAATAAAGGAATTTCAGACGTTTCGGGGATACTAAACTTTTAATGAAATATGAAAGGTAAAACAAAAACCAGGACAAACAGGTATCCAAAAGCCTTTTTTTAGACAGTGAATTCATCCATTAAAAACAGACATCTGGCAATCATATGCTTTGTGATTCGGGAGAGTGATTTAACTTGCAAAACATTGACAATGTGTGAAACAGTGGCCCTATAGCGCACAGGAGCAGTGAACCCCAGTAATATACGGTAATCACCTCGAGAATGAACAATAAAACAATGTCTTTAAAAAAGGTAAAGTGTTCCCCTGTGCTTAGCACCATGCCATGAAGGCGTATAGGGGGTGTGGGGGTAACGCCTCACACTTTCTTGATCCGGTCGTGAGTGGGGATGATGTGATCAGCATCACGCCCCTGACCACCTTTACCCCCAGGGTTTCCCCCAGGTACCCATGTTATTCGACGCTGGGTGGCCGCCGGGGCCGCTTCCACCGTTAGAAAAGTTCCCGGATTTTAACCGGCCGGGGATCGAACCTGGGACCTTTAGCATGGTAGTCAGACGCGTTACCGACTGAGCCACCGCGGCCATGTCTTTACCTTTTCACAATATTTCGCTAAAATTTTTACACATTAAGTCATGTACGAGGTGTGGCTAGAAGAAAACCAGACTGTAGCTACAAAATCTTTTATTGATTATTTTGTACAATATGAACATTATCCTCTTCAAAGTACTCCCCTGAACTATCGATATACCGCTCCATACGAATCTTCCATTGCTGGAAATAATTTTCTGCAACCATGTTCATGACCTCCGTCGCTTTTGTTTTCACAGATTCTATGGTCGTAAATCTGGTTCCTTTTAGTGCTGATTTGACCTTTGGGAATAAAATAAAGTCATATGGAGCGAGATCCAGCAAATAGGGTGGATGTTTCAGAACTGGGATCCCATGCTTGGCCAAAAAAACCTTGACTGACAATGCCGTGTGGACAGGAGCATGGTCCTGATGAAGCATCCATGACTTGCTTTTCCACAAATCAGGTCGTCGTCTTGGTCGCTCACGAAGGTCGTCAGCACCGTAATGTAATAATGTTGGTTGTTTTGCAATAGCTCGAATACTAAAGGGACGATCTTTTTGAATCAATTCACAGACATTTGCAATGTTTGATTCCGTTTTCGACGTGCAAGGCTGTCCAGGACGCAAGTTGTCCACAATCACTTCTCGTCCCTCTCTAAACCTTTGAAACAACTCAAACACTTGCGTGCATGATAAACACTCATCTCCGTACACTTCCTTCAACAAATTATAAGTTTCTGTGGCGGATTTTCCGAATTTCATAAGAGACGTCAAATTAATATGCTGTTCCACTTTCACAGTTAACATTTTCCCGACGGAGCACAGATGTACGGTTCACTTCGTCCACAAGCTACAGAGGAACTGATCGCCGCGCTCCCTGGCAAATTACACAGTCCATAGGCAGGATATCACATTATAGACTCATGCACCGCTTGACCTTGACGCGCTTGCCGTTTGTCGACAGCAACATCAATCCGGTTTTATTCTAGCCACACCTCGTATTTGTGTCCATAACACGGCAAACTCTTTTGCTGAGAAGAAACTGCAAGTCGGCTGTCCTGGTGCAAGATGTCAACTGAACCCCCACAGGACAGCTCGTGCCATTGTGCGGCAGCAGAAGCTCGAGGTGGAAATAGGGCAAAATGCACGGAAGAGGATACTGCCGACCCTTCGTATCAGCCATATCGGCATGCGCAGTTCACACTCTTGCAGAAGCCACGACACAAGAAGACACTGTTCTCGCTGCTTCCTCCCTTCCAGTGTTGCCATGTGTGGATCAAATTTGAAGCGCAAACATTACAATTTCAATTTTCTCTTTGTATGATCTTTACGCCAAACTTCTTGGAATAAATGCAAGATTGTGGTAGAGAAGGAGGAGTAGAAATGAATAAAAGCTGGAATTTAGATGCGATGAATTAAAATAAAAGAGAGACAATACCAAAATAGTTTGTGCATGCATTCAGAGGTTTTTCCATAAAGGTTGAAACATTTAGGGTTCGTGAAAGTGAAAGAATTGCACGAAGACGTGACTCATTGTTGCTTGGTGTCAAACTGTCAGTGTCTCAAGTTTGTTAGTTTTTGAAGTGCTTGGATATTTGTTGGAAACTGTTAAATGATGCTGTGAGTGAAGCGAGGGATGGACTACGTTACCTCCATTGATTCAGTGTAGGTGTTGCTGTCTGCGCAGGTAAGACATGGCCGCTAAAAATGCATGTCATTAACGTAAACAAACATTCTAGTTCGTTGATAGAAAGTTAGCGTGTGCTGGTCGACCAGCTCCAAATTTGAACAAAGCTGTCGCATATCAATGAGAGGGTCTTGGGTTCGATTTCTAGTATGCACATGCCATTAGTTACCATTTCCCTTTAATAAATGTAGGACCAGTTCTGATTAGTCGACATGGACATCCGGAAAGGAAAAAGGGAACCCTACTAGAAAATGAATGTCAACCAAAAATTATATAATACGCCCATATAATTTCATTTAAATCACAGTAATTTATGGTAATTATTATAAAAGGGTAGCAGTAACTTCAGACTGAAGGAGTGTTTTTTGCCCCTCCTGGAAAAAAAAAATTCCTTTCCCCTACCTGAGAACGTCCATGATTTTCTAATAAAACCCCATTTTTTTCATAAAGGCACAATTTATTGTAGTTGAATTTATTCTCACATGCCTACTATGAAGCCTTATATTCCCAGATGAAAAAAATTTGGACAAATATTTTTAACCCCCCCCCCCATCCTTTTGTTTGTTGAAGGAAGTCTGAGGTTTATTCTCACACACCTACTATGAAACCCTATATTCCCAGATGAAAAAAAATTGGACAAACATTTTAACCCCCCCCCCAATCCTTTGGTTTGGTGAAGGAAGTCTATTTGAGGAAAGTGAATAGGTGTCACATGACTTCAGTGAACCCCCAGGAAAATAATACAGGAGCCCCGCCTGACTTTAGAGAAACCTGGTGAAAGTAGCTCACTCTGCTACTCTCGCCCCTTGGTGACAGTAGACATACATGCATGTGCATAAGTGTACACACACACATACACATAAATACATATACAGTAAGTCTAAGTTTGACATGAAAATTTAGGTGGTAGGATTGAGCATTAAATTTAAAGGGGGAGATAGGAATCTTTTGGTAAAGTGTTAAATCTTAGATTGTCAATGGATTTCTGTAGTGGAGAGAGAGTTCGAACATTAAATTTTGGAGACCGTATGGTATCCACATGATTTCGACCCCGAATGTGCTAAAAGAGAAGCTGAAAGAGACTAAATATCTCGGGATCCTGAGACAGTATTGACACCCCATTAAATTAATATTCTTGAAAGTCTGCAAAGTAATAGATGTAAAAATTTTCTTGCTCACTTTGCTTGCAATGCCGTGTTTGGCACTTTACTGAGGTGAATGTGAAGTTTTATACTACAGCTGCATTGCAAGACATATGGCAATATTCTCAATATTCATTAATAACACACTTCTTAAAATATAATACTTAGTGTTGGTTTAAAAAGAAAAAATGCTCCCCTGTGCTTAGCACCATGCCATGAAGGCGTGTGGGGGTAACGCCCCACACTTTCTTGATCCAGTCGTGAGTGGGGGTGATGAGATCAGCATCATGCCTTTATACCCCAGGTACCCCATGTTATTCGATGCTGAGTGGGCGCTGGGGCCGCTTCCAACGTTAGAAAAGTTACCGGATTTGAACCGGCCAGGGATAGAACCCGGGACCTTTAGCATGGTAGTCAGACGCGTTACCGACTGAGCCACCGCGGCCACGCTTTTGGAAGACATGCTGTCGTAATTAAATACTTTGTGGGGATTATGATATGGTTTGAGGGCTTGAATGATATGATGGGGGGGGGGGGCATGACATGATTTTTGGGGGGGGGGGTGGGCACCCCTGGCAACTAACCATAGTAATAATTTTTAAATCTCGGCACAGTATTGATTATCAGTAGTGCATATTGATTGTTTCAACGCAATACTTGGTACGAGTTTTTTTGTAGCCTTTTTTTTATCAATTGAAAATCAGTTTTTGACATATAATGACAATTTTTTGTCATGTTTTGTCGATGTTTTAGCGCTTAGCGATGTTTTAGCAAAATTTCCTATTTTTCTCTTTTTTTTTCGCACTCATACTTGGTACGAACGCCACGATCTTATGTGATATAACTTAACCTATTTATATTTTTTTACGTATAGGTGTACATGATGAATCCCCAAACAGATTTTTCCTAAGTTTTACGGTTTCCAAGATAATCCCACTTCCGGTTGCCATTTTGGATTTCCGAGAATAGGTTTTATTCATATTTTACTTACATATAGGCGTACGTGACGAATCTGCAAACAGATTTTTTCTAAGTCTTGCTGTTTCCAAGATAACCCCACTTCCGGTCGCCATTTTGGATTTCCGTGCATAGGTTCTATTCATATTTTACTTACATATAGGCGTACATGACGAACTCGCAAACAGATTTTTCCTAAGTCTTACTGCTTCCAAGATAACCCCACTTCCGGTTGCCATTTTGGATTTCCGAACATAGGTTCTATTCATATTTTACTTACATATAGGCGTACGTGACGAATCCGCAAACAGATTTTTTCTAAGTCTTACCGTTTCAAAGATAACCCCACTTCCGGTCGCCATTTTGAATTTCCGAGCATAGGTTCTATTCATATTTTACTTACATATAGGCGTACATGACGAATCCGCAAACAGATTTTTCCTAAGTCTTACCGTTTCCAAGATAACCCTACTTCCGGTCGCCATTTTGGATTTCCGAACATAGGTTCTATTCATATTTTACTTACATATAGGCGTACATGACGAATCCGCAAACAGATTTTTCCTAAGTCTTACCGTTTCTAAGATAACTAGTAGAGGAAGTGCCCGGGTTCTGCAACATCTTGTGGTGAGCTGAAGTGGTGAGCTTGCCTTAATGGATTTCTCGCGTAAGGCATGAGCTCTATTTGATGGCGCAGTGTTGCTAGCTTCTTACTCGAAAAAATCATTTTCTCTCCACGTTCCGCGCCTTATTTATTGCGCTGACGATGTTTCACAGCGTAGAAAACAGCACCAAAACATTAAAAACTCATTTTGATTATTTGGAGCTCACCAAAACCTCAAAAACTTATTTTTATTAATTGAGGTTCACCAAACCTCAAAAACTCTCATTTTCTCTCTATGTTCAGCGCCTCATTTATTGCGCTGACACAACGTGATGAGTAAATAATGCAGTTTCTTATTCTTGAAGGATGAATGTACCTTATCATAATTTTCCAAGCCCCGGTCAAATGTTTGTATATCGTGATTTTTGTAAACCTCTCTGTTGGGAACGATGTACCACACACATACACACACACTTTCTCTCCATGTTCCGTGCCTCATTTATTGCGCTGACGATGTTTCATAGTGTAGAAAACAGCACCAAAACATCAAAAACTCATTTTGATTATTTGGAGCTCACCAAAACCTCAAAAAACTTATTTTTATTAATTGAGGTTCACCAAACCTCAAAAACTCCTATTTTCTCTCTACGTTCAGCGCTTTTATTTATTGCGCTGACACAACGTGATGAGTAAATAATGCAGTTTCTCATCCTTGAAGGTTGAATGCACCTTATTGTAATTTTCCAAGTCCCGGTCAAATGTTTGTATATCGTGACTTTTGTAAACCTTTTTCTCTCGGGAACGATGTGATCTCTCTGCCACACACACACACACACGCCTCTTATTATTTCTGTATTGTGACGTGTTTATTTTGGTATGGGAGGACAGAGGACACCGAGACTCGGCCGACACACTAAACCCAACCTCTCTACGCGTATTCTACGTCACCAAAAAAAGGTTAAAGGTTCCAAATAACAATAGTTAAGAGTTTCGCCAATCTAGTAAAGTGGATTGGTTGAAATCTCCAAGGCGTATTTTTGCATTTTTTTTTCAAATATGAACACGTTAAAACTGAACTGTCTTGGATTTTTGAGTTTTGTATTCGCCCCTGAGAAAATTCTATATAAAATAACATACCTGAAAATTATATTTGCAGTAGATTGATTTTTTTTGAGTTTTGTAATCACCTCAAGAAATTCTATATAAAATAACATACCTGAAAATTGTATTCACAGTAGATTGAATTCTTGAGTTTTTTGTATTCGCACACAAGAAATTATATATAAATAACATACCCGAAATTCTATTTACAGTAGATTGAATTTTTGAGTTTTGTAATCACTCTAAGAAATTCTATATAAAATAACATACCTGAAAATTGTATCGCTAGACATTTTTTGATTTCTGTGATTTTTTGGAGAAAGCATAATGGCATCCACCACCAGTTTTAATCGAAAAAATGATAAAACTGAATGTGTTACTTGCGAAAAATTAATATCTAAAACTAATATTAGCAAGCACAGGGCAAGATGTAGCGAAACAGATTCGAGAATTAATCGTTTGTTACCTTCTAAGTCTTGTGCTCGATGTGGAAAGATGATCAGTATTGCAAATTTAAGTAAACACCTCAAAATTTGCAAACCATCGATCGAACAAGGAACATTGAAAAGGAAAATCGATAATGCAGATACGGAAGCTTCCACTTCCAAGCAAATTAAATTATCTAATGAACGCAAACCAATTAGATCTGCATTCAACGACCAACTCCAGGATTTTTCAATTAGGTCAGAACCAGGCCGTGACATCCTTAGTTTCTTGGACGAAACGAAAACATCTGTACTAAATATTCTAAAAAATAAACTTGAAAACAACTCTATAAAAGTATATGTTGTTCTGTTTTCTGAATACGAGAAAGTTGATGGCACAACGAGTATTTTTTATCATTGTACAAAAAACCAGACTCTTCATTTGGCGGACGTCGAAAATTTGGACAACTTCTATTATAAAGTTACCAATGAGCTGGTTAAGAAACATGACGATTTCGAGGCTAAAGGGTCGGGATGGTCTCTGTGTGGAAGTCCTCACACGTTAACCGTTTACGTGAACCGATTCTCGCCTCTTCGCGCTTCCAGCTACGTTCCTCTTCCACCGAACATTCAACACAAGAGGGCTGTGTTAAATATACAGAACAGCGATAACAAGTGTTTTCTCTGGTGTATATTGGCTGCACTGCATCCTGTTCATTGGTTAAATCATCCAGAACAGGTTTCTCATTACAAGCAATACGAGTCCGAGTTTGAAAGTGTAATGTCTGGCATCAAATACCCAGTGACATTGTCGGATATAACAAAGTTCGAAAATCGTGCGGGAAAACGCATCGCTATTAATGTATATTCCTTCACGTCAGATAAATATCTCGTGCATCCCGTCAGGATAAGCGATATCGACGATGACGATGCTCGTGTGATTAATCTTCTTCTTATTTCAAACGAGGATGTTCATCATTACACGCTAATTCGTTCTCTATCACGTTTGGTCAGAAGTCAAACTACCAAGTATGCAAACAACATCGAAGTTTGCCCGAGATGCCTAACCACGTTCGACGATCGAAAACAACTCAATTATCGAAATTACACCGGACGTCAAATTGCTATCGAGAAACTTGCAGAACATAAAATTTATTGCGGCGACAACAGACCGGCTAGAATGTTGATGCCCGAAACGAACGAAGTCGAAGAATTCAAAATGCACAAGGCATTGTTGGAACATCCGGCCATCATCGTTGCTGATTTCGAGGCGTTCCTGAAACCACTCTCCTACTGCGAACCGGATCCTGAAATTTCCTCCACAACGCCGTACCAGCTTCATCAACCAAACAGTTTCGGCTATGTTGTTGTGCGACGTGATAAAATAAATGAGGCATATATATACCGCGGGCCAAATGTAATCGAACACTTCCTGGAAAAAATGGTGGAGGAGGTTGAGGTAATTGGTAGCGTATTGTTTACATCAAAACCGATGGCACCTTTAACTGAAAATGAACTTCAAGATTACAATTCCACTGAGGTGTGTCCGGTATGTGATCAAAGTTTCACTGATGAGAACAAAAAAGTATTCCACCACGATCATTTCAGCGGAAACTACATAGGTGGAATTTGCAATACGTGCAATCTTAAAATCCAGAAACCTAAATTCATCCCCATATTCTTTCACAACGGAAGCGGATATGATTTTCACCACCTGGTGAGACATCTTGGCTACGATCCGAAACGTATAGGTGTCTTGGCCGAGAATGAGGAACGCTACATTAGTCTCAGCAAGCAAGTCTCGATTCCGGGAACGAAAAATACAATCGAGATGCGCTTCCTGGATTCGTATAGATTTCTCTCTGCAAGTCTGGATGCTTTAGCGAACAAACTCACCGACGATCAATTCAAAATAACTAGAGCTAGTTTTCCCAACGTGGACATAGAACTCGTTAGACGTAAAGGGATTTATCCTTACGAATACGTCAGTGATGATTCTAAATTTAACGACGACGTTCTCCCACCTCCAAGGGAATTTTACAGCAGACTCAGAGAGAAAGGAATCACGGACGAAGAATACCAACACGCGCAACTCATGTGGGAGAAATTAGAATGTAGGACACTCGGAGACTACCACGACGCATACTTAAAATTAGACGTGACGATACTCGCGGATGTTTTTCAAGCGTTCAGGAAAACGGCAACGAATATTTATAAATTAGATCCAGCGTATTTCTACAGTCTACCGGGATTAGCGTGGTCGGCAATGTTATTCCAGACAAAGGTCAAGCTGGAACTGATATCGGACGTTGACATGTTGCTATTTATCGAAAGAGGGATACGAGGTGGAATGGTGCAATGCGTACAGAGACATGCGAAAGCTAATAACGTACACATGAAAGAAGATTACGATTCAAATCGAGCATCGAATTACATCTTCTACGCCGACGTTAATAATCTCTACGGACATGCCATGGTTCAGAAACTTCCTTACGGGGGATTCGAATGGTTAGATCCCACTTCGATAGACATTATTCATTTCGACGATAGCGAGTGTGGTTTCTTCGCAGAGGTAGATCTCCAATTCTCCGACCACCTGCACGACACGTTTTCGGATTTGCCTCCGACTCCCGAAATCAAATGTCCACCCGACTCGGTTCAAGACAAGCTTTTGTTAACATTGAACCGTAAACAGAGATACGTCGTCCACTACAAGAATCTCCGGTTTTTGATTGGGAAGGGTGTTGAGATAGTAAATGTTAGAAGAATACTAAAGTTTAAACATTCCACGTGGTTAAGACCTTACATAGAAACTAACACACAACATAGAACAGCTGCCACTTCCGATTTAGACAAGGACTTCTTTAAATTAATGAACAATGCGGTGTACGGAAAGACTATGGAGAATGTTAGAAAGCACGTAGACGTGAAATTAATTTCCGATAAGAATAAATGTCGGAAGTGGATAGCCGATCCTAGATTCAAGTCGAGAAAAATTTACAACGAGAATTTGGCACTTTTCAATCTAGATATAAAATTGATGAAATTCAGAAAGCCAATTTACGTTGGCGCAACGGTTCTCGACTTGTCGAAACTTTACATGTTCGAATTTCATTACGACGTGATGAAGCCCTTCTACAAAGATAAAATATCACTTTTGTACACGGACACCGACAGCTTCATTTACAGCATACAAACACCTAACCTATACGAAGACATAAAAAATCCTTCCATGCTCGAGTATTTCGATACGTCTGCGTATCCTCAACCCAACAGATTTGGAATTCCATCTCGTAACAAAAAAGTCCTAGGTAAACTGAAAGATGAATGTAACGGTGATGTTATTGTCGAGTTCGCGGGTTTGCGTTCGAAGATGTATGCCATGAGAACAGAGACTAGCGTCACGAAGAAAGCAAAAGGTGTGGGCAAGAATACGGTAGAGAACAAACTCACCTTCCACGATTACATCGATTGCCTTTACTCACAATCGACGATACTAAGTATAGAACAAAGAATCCAAAGCGCAGACCACGTGATTACAACAAACGAAGTTAGGAAAGTAGCATTAGATCCGCATGACGATAAAAGATGTATTTTGTCTTGTGGAATCCACACGTTGCCTTGGGGGCACTATCGTTTAGAAATTAGTAAAAATTGTAGGCAATGCAATTGAAAAAAAAAACTTAAAATAACTATAACTAAATAAATAAAAAAAACTTTAACTGTCTCAAATTATCACATACACAATAAATAACTAGCAAGGACAATGAACCTCTTTGGTTTCCGAAAGCAAACAATGGAGACTGTACACCGCACGGCAGATCATGAATTTCTACCTTCCATGTTATCTAAACTCAACGGCCTGTTGATCAATCAATTTTCGGAACGCTGCTCTTCTTGCTGGAACAGTGACGATTTCGGATTCGCGACGATCGGCATGACGAGGAAACCCAACGACGAAAAATACAGAAACAAAATCAACGACTTTCTAAACGTTGCAACGTTGTGAGAAACGTTTCTCACAACGTTGCAACGTTTAGAAAGTCGTTGATTTTGTTTCTGTATTTTTCGTCGTTGGGTTTCCTCGTCATGCCGATCGTCGCGAATCCGAAATCGTCACTGTTCCAGCAAGAAGAGCAGCGTTCGAAAATTGATTGATCAACAGGCCGTTGAGTTTAGATAACATGGAAGGTAGAAATTCATGATCTGCCGTGCGGTGTACAGTCTCCATTGTTTGCTTTCGGAACCAAAGAGGTTCATTGTCCTTGCTAGTTATTTATTGTGTATGTGATAATTTGAGACAGTTAAAGTTTTTTTTATTTATTTTAGTTATAGTTATTTTAAGTTTTTTTTTTCAATTGCATTGCCTACAATTTTTACTAATTTCTAAACGATAGTGCCCCCAAGGCAACGTGTGGATTCCACAAGACAAAATACATCTTTTATCGTCATGCGGATCTAATGCTACTTTCCTAACTTCGTTTGTTGTAATCACGTGGTCTGCGCTTTGGATTCTTTGTTCTATACTTAGTATCGTCGATTGTGAGTAAAGGCAATCGATGTAATCGTGAAGGTGAGTTTGTTCTCTACCGTATTCTTGCCCACACCTTTTGCTTTCTTCGTGACGCTAGTCTCTGTTCTCATGGCATACATCTTCGAACGCAAACCCGCGAACTCGACAATAACATCACCGTTACATTCATCTTTCAGTTTACCTAGGACTTTTTTGTTACGAGATGGAATTCCAAATCTGTTGGGTTGAGGATACGCAGACGTATCGAAATACTCGAGCATGGAAGGATTTTTTATGTCTTCGTATAGGTTAGGTGTTTGTATGCTGTAAATGAAGCTGTCGGTGTCCGTGTACAAAAGTGATATTTTATCTTTGTAGAAGGGCTTCATCACGTCGTAATGAAATTCGAACATGTAAAGTTTCGACAAGTCGAGAACCGTTGCGCCAACGTAAATTGGCTTTCTGAATTTCATCAATTTTATATCTAGATTGAAAAGTGCCAAATTCTCGTTGTAAATTTTTCTCGACTTGAATCTAGGATCGGCTATCCACTTCCGACATTTATTCTTATCGGAAATTAATTTCACGTCTACGTGCTTTCTAACATTCTCCATAGTCTTTCCGTACACCGCATTGTTCATTAATTTAAAGAAGTCCTTGTCTAAATCGGAAGTGGCAGCTGTTCTATGTTGTGTGTTAGTTTCTATGTAAGGTCTTAACCACGTGGAATGTTTAAACTTTAGTATTCTTCTAACATTTACTATCTCAACACCCTTCCCAATCAAAAACCGGAGATTCTTGTAGTGGACGACGTATCTCTGTTTACGGTTCAATGTTAACAAAAGCTTGTCTTGAACCGAGTCGGGTGGACATTTGATTTCGGGAGTCGGAGGCAAATCCGAAAACGTGTCGTGCAGGTGGTCGGAGAATTGGAGATCTACCTCTGCGAAGAAACCACACTCGCT